>NC_081783.1:20192700-20550200 GCF_963082965.1 Carassius carassius
GCCAGAGACTGTAAAAACAGCATGAGTTGTGTTTGATTTAGTTTTGAGGAAGGAGAGAAGGATTAGAGCTCTAAAAGGAGCTTTATGTAAATTGAATTAGTGTAAAAGCCATGGATGGACAATAGGATGGGTAAATGTGATGCTGCCTTCAAATCCTCCTGGAAAGTTCCCGTTTAAGTGTTTGAGATTTGATATTGTGATAGAAAGTGATCTTGGTAAGGATAAAATGAACACCTGGACAGTCTTTAGCTCTCTTTTCACGTTCCAGCAAAGCTTTTTAGCTCTAGCACATCTAAATGAACAGAAAATGATCTGCGTCAGATACTGTATGTATTTGATGTTTTATATCTGTATTTTATGATTTTTATGCTTTTACTGGGATTGATGAAACGTTTCAAAGGATAGTTCACCCAAAAAATATGAAAATTCTTTTGTTAATTACGCTCATGTCATAACAAAACCCGTAAGACCTTTTTTCATCTTCAGAACAAAATGTAAGATATTTTTGATGAAATCCGAGAGCTTTCTGATGCTGCATAGACAGCAACGCAACTACCACATTCAAGGCCCAGAAAGGTAGAAAAAACAAATCATTAAAATAGTTCATGTGACATCAGTGGTTCAATCGTGTTATGTTATAAAGCTACGAGAATCTATTTTGTGTGCAAAAACACCCAAAAACAATATAATGACTTTATTCAGCAATTTCTTCTCTCCTGCGTCAGACTTCGATGCACGACGGCAGCATGACATTTGCCCAAATTTCCATAAAAATCACAAACTGTCTCATGTTGTGACATGCCATTTTTGAAGGTCAACCTCCATATCATCTTATAATACTCTCATTTTGCACCAGCTACTTGTGCATGGCAATGTTCTCAAATTACTTGTATTTGACTTTCATGAAGCAATCTCAATTCAGTCTCTCTCTCTCAATCTCGTCCTCTCTCATCAGGGCCTGTGAGAGCAGAATGTGCCTAATAAATATTCAGCATTTCTAAATATCGAAAGGATCCATTTCATTAATTTTGAGTGAATATTGTTCCTCAGAGGAATTTCTCAATGAAACATTAGTAGCCTTTAAATCTTAATGTTCTCATTCTTCAATAGCTGAGACGTGTTAGTGGAAGCAATTTTATACTACAGTCAGTCTGAATTTAAAGGAAGTTGTCCTTCCCTCCGGGTCGACGTCTGAAGGATCATTTTTAACCAACTGAATTGTTGTAGCCTTATATTTAGCTTATACTGAACC
This sequence comes from Carassius carassius, assembly GCF_963082965.1. NCBI lineage: Eukaryota > Metazoa > Chordata > Actinopteri > Cypriniformes > Cyprinidae > Carassius > Carassius carassius. The sequence goes on from NC_081783.1 coordinate 20,193,953, forward strand.
TCTGCTTTGTTTTAGTTAAATCTATGGTACTTGCATTGCCTTGGTCATTGACGAGTGTTCAGATGAAGTCTCGGATGAAAGTCTTGATGGTTTCAAGGTTTGGACTTGCGATCACTTTCTTCCGGGTTTGAAGAGAATGTTCTGATTCGGTGGTGATTGGGGGTTTCTACCCAGTTGGAAGTTGAAAAGAGAAGAGAATGGAGCTCGAGAGACATCAACTGAAATCCTTGGTGAATTGAAAGATGAGGCCACAGCCTGGCACCAAACTTAGGGGGCCCAGAAGAGTTCTAGCTCAGCATCCCCATCTTCTTAGGATCTAAAAGAACCACAAACTGAGCCGTGTTGAGGCCTGCCAGACTTAGCTACCAGAAGATGCGAGGGTGATGAGAGACGAGTAAGGAGACTAAAAGCGAGGCGGGTCTCTGAGGTGAAGCCTTTTAAGTTCTGTGGAGGTCACACCGCTCTGGGGTCAAAGAGCAAATGGTGACTTCCACTTCTGGAGGGAAAGTTTATGACTCTTTGTCTCCAAACATGTTCATTTGCATATGTAACTGGATTGGATGTTGATGCAAAGACTACTAAGATTCTTAGAACACTAATATGTTGCATAGGTATAAACATTAAATTAAATTAAATTAAATGTATGCATTTAGCAGACGCTTTTATCCAAAGCGACTTACAGTGAATTCAGGCTAAAGCTCTACCAATTGAGCTACAGGAACACTATATAAACATGTTATATAAACTCTCAATTAGTTAATCCGAAGATGAATTCATAGAGACCAAACATGATATAGGTAAGGTTACGTGAACGAGTGGTTCTAGCATGCATAAAACAGTATACAATACAAAAGACAATATAAAAGAACAGTGATAATATACACAATGACCTGAGGATATGGGATAGGAAGCTCAAAGACTGTGAATGAGAGTTCATTTTTATGGCATTGTGTGTCTTTCCTATGGGTAAATGAATTGAGAGACTGGGAAGGGTATTTGGCTTGTTGATTGAGAGGTGTTACGGAGTATTTGTTAAAGATAACAAAAAATTGTGTCTGATTGGTCAAGACGCTACAAATATAATCAGCTTACATAATTGTTTTGTACGTTTATTGTACAGTTTTATGGTGTCACCATATGAAAACAAATTCCGGTTTTACCAGGCAAACATCACTATCGCTCACACTTACGGTTAATGTTGAATTATTATTGCTCATGTTATTTTTGAATTGAACCAACCAACCAAAAAATAAACACCTAAGAATAGAGTGACTGTGATGAGCAGTTCGCTCACAATTTTAATATCTTTAGGTTGTCTCTTCAAATGTTCAGTTGATGGTATTGGAAAACAAACATTAATTTATGTATTTAAAACTTATAATAATAATATTTAAAATTGCATAGCCACATGCAAGAAGCCTTGAGCACACTTTAGCAATTATATAGCAATATAGCAATGCTCTTAACAACCATTTTCAATGTTTTTATTTTCATGTTTAAACTTGTAATTGGATTTTCTTGTAATGTAATGTCTTATGTCCATATACTGTACTTCATTAAGTCACTCTGCTGTCATATTTTGTCTTTCTGCAGGTATCAGATAGTAGTGGAGATCATTCAGGCAACCACCATCAGCAGCATCCCACAGCTGAAGAGACAGAAAGGTAGGATGACCTCCGAAAACATCTGCCAATCATATCTCCTTACTTAGGAATACAAACTCTGAGTTGCTGCTTTTTCACACTTTTTTCTTCATTTGGCCTGAATGATCAAGTTTTCAGGAAACTCAATTTGTGCGCTCCTTTTTCATTTTGATGTTTTTTAGTGGGGAGTCGTGGCCTAATGGTTAGAGAGTCGGACTCCCAATCGAAAGGTTGTGAGTTCGAGTCCCGGGCCGGCAGGAATTGTGGGTGGGGGGAGTGCATGTACAGTTCTCTCTCCACCTTCAATACCACGACTTAGGTGCCCTTGAGCAAGGCATCGAACCCCCAACTGCTCCCCGGGCGCCGCAGCATAAATGGCTGCCCACTGCTCCGGGTGTGTGCTCACAGTGTGTGTGTGTTCACTGCTCTGTGTGTGTGCATTTCGGATGGGTTAAATGCAGAGCACAAATTCTGAGTATGGGTCACCATACTTGGCTGAATGTCACTTCACTTCACTTCTTCACTTCTTTTTTTAATGTCCTGTAATAGAGTGTAATTGTCAGAAGAGCTTTGTGATGGATAGCCTAAGAGAAAAAAATCAGCCAGCAGTCGCGCCAGGTTATTACACCAAACTGAAGATGTTATCTTGACATGACAACACATGCTGCAAGCCACCTTATTTGCTCTGCTCTTTCATGAGCTATTATGAAGCTGTTGTGCTCTTCCTGGAAAGAGCTTCTGTAGTCTCAGTGTCTAGACGCGTGCCGCTCTGTGATTGGCAGACGGGTAATTACACTGAAGCTGGTGCGGGTGTGCTCGAGTAACAGTGGGCTGTAGTAGCCAGTGATGACATTTTCTGTGCAGCCATAAAACTGATACTTACAGAAATCATACTCTCCAATCACTTTAAATGTGTTTTGGTATTCGGTCGTTTCTTCTGAATGATTCATTTTTGCCACTTTTCTACAAAATAAGTAAATTTAAGGGTCTATTTTTAATAAAAGAACAGTGAAAGGTGGTGCTTTAACTGTAAACGTTTGTTTATCCACCTCAGGAAACAAAGTAATTATTTAGTAATTAATTAAAAGATTGCTTTGTTTATTCTCCAGAATGGGCAACTGACTTTCAGTTTTAGTCTCTTTAGGTGTTAGCTAGTTTTCCACCAAATTTTAATTTAAAGGTATTGATAAACTACTTATTTATTTATTTTTTGTATTTGTTTGTTAATTAAATCATTCATTTTTTTATTCATTTAATTTCTTTTATTTATTTATTACTCCCTACAATTTTATGGAATGGTCCATTGTGTTTAGTAAGGAAGAAGTTTTTATTTTATTTCATTTATGGAATTTTCCATTGTGTTTACTAGGGAAGTAGTTTGTTTATTAGTTTATTTATTTCCTTTATCTTATGTAATGCTCCATTATGTTTACTAAGGAGAATTTAATTTAATTTAATTTAATTTTATTTATTTTTTTATTTTTTTATTTTTTTTATGGAATGTTCCATTGTGTTTGCTATGTAAGTGTTTGTTTATTTTATTTTCTTGTTTATTTTATTTAGCCATTTATATTTATTTATCTTATTCCTTACAATTTGATGGAATGTTCAATTGCGTTTACTAAGAGTAAAATTATAAATTAAATAAATAAATTTAATTTATTTGAGGTGGGACAGGCTATAATTAAAAACAATGAAATAGTTTTTAGTAGTATGTATAGTTTTTCTAACATTCTTCAGACTGTGACATTTTTGGTAATTTATTGCTTTAAGTATAACATCAACTCTAATACCATTTTTTTAATCTGTTTAAACCACATCAATAGAACAACCAATCAGAACAAGAGTTCACAAATACTGTATATGACTAACAATATGTATCTGGATATGAATGAGGAGGCTTTCTTTACTGCTGAAGATCTTTGATTACAGATAAAGTTAATTAATTGTGCCTTAATTTCAGTGCCGGATCACGGTGGGAAGCATTTATGTTATATTAGTTCTTGCAGAGAGTCAGGAAGGGGCTGTTTATTTCTCATCATGTTTTCTGTCTCCTGCTGCCCTGTAATGGGCAAATCTATAAATCTTCCCGCTGGTCCAGCACAATGACACTGAATGGTAAAGTAAGGTGAGCAGGGAATGCTTGTGTAAAAGTCTCCCCTCGTCCCTGGTTTCCAGCGGCAGAAGGAGCGTGCTGTGAGAGGGACACTGGTTGGCAGTGATTGCTCATATTTCCAGACTCATTGTGAGCTCTGTGAATGCCACAGGTAGCCACTTCACAGGAGCCCATGGACAAGTCAACAACTTTTGCCGTTCTGTGAGAAGTACCTAGTAGTACTAATAAACTGCATGTATATAATAGGGAATTATTAAGTGGTGTCGTTTGTGTTGTACATTATTTTTAGTACTAAATTAATTTTATTATTGTAAAACTGTAAAATAAATATTTATATTGTTTGCTTTAAAATTCAGCGAAAAGTGCAATGGTTGCATATCACGTTATGACCATTGGCATTTGGTTCAAGGAAAGCATTTGGCAAATAGGATTTGTTTGTTTGTTCTTTTTTTTTGGAACATTAAAGTATTTTGATTTCCATTTTTTACTATTTATTTATTTTTTCAATGGGAGTTTTTAACCTTGGAAATCAGGAATGAGTGCATGTTTAAACAAGTTGAGCAGTGTGTCAAAACATATGTCAGTTTTTTTTTGTCTCTGTTGATCTCTGTGTGAAAGAGAACACAGAAGAAGGAAATGAAACACACCTTGAGCCATTTCTATCATATCATCTCCAGTCATCAGAGCTAGTTTCTCTCAGTTATCAAACAGCTGATTCCCGTGAGATTTCACATCTGAATACCCCTCTATCTCTCTCTCTCTCTCTCTTTCTCTCTCTGTCTCTCTCTCTCTTTCTGCAGACAGTAAAGGGAAAGAGGCCGCGGCGCTGAAGGCCGACCTGTTACGTGCCAGAAACATGAAGCGTTACATTAACCAGCTCACAGTGGCAAAGAAGCAGTGCGAGAAGCGGATCCGGCTCCTTGGGGGTCCTAACTATGAGCAGCAGGAGGACGGAGCCCAGGATGAAGGGGACGGTCCACAGAGCCAACGGGTACAGCAAGATATTATACTGTACAGTCACAGAAACACCATATCTAAGCCAATATGAAATCAAAATTATTGAATTATTTTCTGCATCCTGTAGCTGACATAATGAAATGAGAGGTTGTGATTTAAGAACTCTTAAAATGATCAATTTAGATGTTGTTTTATGCCATTTTAAGATATTCAAAGGGGTCATATGATGCTTTTTTTTTTAAAAATATCATTATTTTGTGTATTCACATGCACGCGCTATGCACAAAACTCAGCATTACACCGATCTTCCCACATAGTGATGTAGACATGTGGGGTGTGTTTGAATGAGTTGTTTTAGGAGGGTGTGGCAGAGTCTTGACTTTGACAAAGAATATTTCTGAGAGAAAGGAAACATTGAAATCACATCATATGACCCCTTTAAGAATTTGTATGACAGTTTACGTACATATTCACACATATGTGTTTTGTGAAACACTCGCATTGTCGAGCCCTGATGTAATGAAGTAAATCTTGTATTTCTATCTCTTTTTATCTCTCTGATCAGTGTCTCTAACTGAATTCAGTCGTATGACATGCTGTTGTCCCAGTTGCTCTAGGCCCTAGTAGGCCGTCCCGTCCCACACAGATAAGCCTGTCTCTGAATGTCCCGAATGATAAGGTCGAGAGCAGTGTACTGATATGAGTCTCACAGAACATGTTGAGTTTCATACGCTAGTTTAGAAGAACACCGAACAGTAGCTGCTTCTTTTGATGCGAAGCTCCTTCCCCAGACTGTAAACGGCAAAAATGATTATTTTCTAACATCATGTCATAGCATTAGTCTATTAACATCTACTAATGTTCAGAATCGAGAACAGTTTTTTTCAGTTAACACCAGGGTAACTATATAGTTTACCAAAAAACAATATTTTATTTTATTTTACATTTATGTCGGCTAGAGCAATATTTCTAACTTTAATTTAGTTTAACTGTATGTACTAAATAACTAAAAACTAAAATGAATAAAAAATGAATTAATACATTAATTAAAGAATAAATACATTTTTTTTTTTATAAATTACATTTGGTGTCAGTAAACTATAATTTTATTTTAAGTTTAAGTTTACAAATAAATATATTTTTCTTAAACAAGGATTCTTTCAAATTGATCAAAAGTGAGTCAGTTAAGACGTTTGTTAAATATAGAATATTTCAAATAAATGCTGTTCTTTTGAACTTTTTATTCATCAAAAAATGCTACAAAAAAACAAAAATAAAAGCGTAAAATTTTCAAGTGCTTTTAATAATAACACTGTCTGCTTCATTTGTTTCTTGTCCTCTCACAGATACTTCAGTTTGAGGAGATCATGTCAAACGCAGTGTACCGGGAGCATTTCCGTGTCTACATGGAGCGCGTGGAAAAGAGGGCTCTGATTAGCTTCTGGGAGCTGGTGGAGATGCTCAAGAGCGCCAACAAGGTCAGACACGCACTTCAGCAGAACATCAAGACCTTGAGCTAAAGATCTGTCAGCATACGAGTGTCCTTAGTCCTATTCAGACAGTAATTGTTTCTCATGGAGACATCTGTAAGAATACTTTGCATGGTCATTTATTAATGGTGGAGAAGCGACTTCTGTGATATAACAGTACAAACCTGAAAACACGCTGCTCAAGTGGTCAGTCACATGAATGTCAATATCAAAAAATATTGATTTCTCCATTTTAATCTGTTCTCACTTTGTTAAACTCATATCGATTCTTCAGTCCTGAGAATTGATCTATGTTGTTTTCAGTTGATGCATGAGAAAAACATTATTTTAAGTGCTCCTCCTTTCCAATAAATCATGATAAGCTTAATATTTTGTTACTTTTCATATGAAACAAAGTCTCAGCGTTCAAATTCTGTACATTTTATTACCAAATACAAACATTAAATACCAATTTGGCCCTCTTTAATGTTGTGAAATAAACATGAATAAACATCAGAAGGTGTTGAAAGATACAGTATAATTTACTAAAAATTATCGGCAGAAAGATGCCAGTTTTGATGATTTTGGTGATTTTCCTGTAGATCATGCCAATCTATGAGCACAATTTCAAATGTACTAATTGGTCATTTATCTGGCACTTTTATCCAGAAATGAACGTCATACCACAGAAACTGAAAATTTGAAAGTCCATTATGTCCAGTTGTGTTAAATGAGCAATTACCAGCGCTGCCATTTAGCCACGAGTGTCAGAGATGATTGCATCCTTTTTTATCATTGTTCTGTGGTACTGAAAAATTTAAGATGTCATTAATGTTGACAACTGAGGAGTGGAGTCTGGAATATTGTATACTGAACAAAAACAGGGCTATTTGTGAAAATATGCAGGTGCTCTAGAATGCAGTCAGCTGATAAATGTTTTGGGAGGTACATTTGGTTCATTTCTGTGCAACAGCAGATTCGCTGTAATCTGTTTAATGTTGATGTCATATCTTATTAACAGTTAGCGTCTGTTCAGCATGAAACCAAACCAAACGATTAAAGTTAGCCATATGGTTCTCAATGTGAATCTCACATTGAAATACAGAACATTGAAGACCAAAACCAGTAAAAGCACAATGCAGCAGTGCTGCTGGCAGACCAATAGACCTGTGCAAACTGTCGAGGACGAAACCAACAAAACTTGTCAAGAACATGTCCGCATTTTTATTCAACTGATATTTGACCCTAGAGATCAAAAGAAGAAAAAACTGTTTGTTTGATGAAAATAAAACCTGTTTGATCACATTTTCTCCCCAGTTTTAAATTATCTTAACGTAAAAAAGATAATTACAATAATGCAAAAAAGCTACATATTTATATTTGTCATTTATTTACAGAGGTAGTATTTGTTTTACTGCCTTTGTTTAATTGATTTATGGTTATTTTATATATATATATTTTTTTTTTGATTATTAAATTTACTATATATTTTAATCTTTTTATTTACTCTTTTGAAATCATAGAATATTTATAAATATATATATATATATATATATATATATATATATATATATATATGTATATGTATGTGTATGTGTGTGTGTGTGTGTGTGTATTTATAAATAAGTATAAATATTAATATTTATGTAAAATGTTATGCTATTGATGCAACTTATACAGTTAAATATTTTTATTTTGCTGGGGATTAAATGTGACCTACCTATGAGATTCACTTTTAAAGGAATGCCTTTAAGAATCAAGACAAGAATGTGCCTGGGTTCGAGGTCTGTACTCCAGATCTGGTCTGATATTCTTCCTCGGTGCAGAATGAAGTGCCGCAGCTGGTGGGAGAGATCTACCAGAACTTCTTTGTGGAGAGCAGGGAGATCCCGGTGGAGAAGGCTCTTTATAAAGAGATCCAGCAGACTCTGGTGGGGAACAAGGGCACAGACGTGTTCCTCAGGATCCAGGGAGACGTGTACGAGACCATGAAGGAGCGCTATTACCCATCCTTCCTGGTGAGCGACCTGTACGAGCGACTCATTAAACGAGAGGAGCAAAGGAGCAGCTCACAGTCCAGCAGCGAGGAGAAAGACGACACTGTGAGTTTAACACAACATGAATCCAAACACTCCATCACCATTTTCAGAGTCTTTTCTCTTGTAATTCTGTGTGTTTAGGGTCCGGTGATGGAAGGAGGGGACGTGGCCTTGGATGAAGGCAGCAAAGGCATCAACGAACAGGCCAGTTATGCTGCAACCAAACTACATCAGCTATACGAGAGGCTGGAGTACAAACGCCAAGCCCTGGGCTCCATCCAGAATGCACCACGGCCTGATAAAAAGGTAAACCCAGAGTTATAGCCCCATTGATGTGAAATATTATCCTTTTATCTGAAATAATAATAAATAAATTCAGACTGATCATTTTTTGTGCATCAGATCTTTGATTAGCCACTGCATCCATGTGATCAATGGACACGTTTGTGATTGGTTACAGCTAATTTATTTGAATGTTCAACCCAATTTTTTTTGTTGTTGATTTTTACAAAAACACATTTTAGATGAAACTTTCATTGTGCAGCCCTAATATGTTTTTTGTTGTTGTTGTTGTTTATAAATGAGAATATTTTGAATTTAACAACACACACCAGAGTTCAAAAGTTTAAGTTATTAAAAGTTTTTAAATTATATATTTTATATATATAAGTCTCTTATGTTTAACAAGGCTGCATTTTTTTGATCAAACATACAGTAAAATCAGTAATATTGTGAAATATTATTACAATTTAAAATGACTGATTTCTATTTTAATATGTTTAAAAATGTAATTTATTCCTGCAGTGCAAAGCTGAATTTTCAGCAGCCATTACTCCAGTCTTCAGTGTCATGTGATCATTCAGAAATCATTCTAATATAATCTAATATTTCGTATTATTATCAATTTGAATTAATTTAAAGCGCCCTTGCTAAATAAAAGTAGTAATTATTTAATAAAAAAAAAAAAAAATTGTGCCAACTTTTGAACAGTAGTCTTAAACAATGTGAAGTTTGTCCTGTTTTAACAGCCGATTTGTATCTTATGTGTCTCAAATTAATATTACATTATTTTCATAATTTTAATTTGCTAAATAAAACATGTTGTAGAGAATATTTATTTATGATGTTTTAGAGTATTGTTTACATTTTCTTAATGAACGTTAAAAGATGAAGAAGCAGAACTATCAGTGTCGTGCACAAATATTATATTGGTGTGTACTATTGCATGTGAAATACTTTCTAGTAGGGTGTCAAAAAGACCAGTATTTCACAAGCACTTTTTTTCTTCCTATTATCAGTAGTGCTGACTCAGTTCAGTCACTGAGGTCAAACCAGCCGCGGTCTGAATATAAGCTGCCAAGCCAGCCATGATGAAAATATTGGTGTGAACTTCCTTTGAAAACCACACATTACAACTGTAGACGGACTGATAAATGATGTCTGAACGGCCAGTTTTCAGTTCGATTTACAAATGCATTGCTTTTAGTTTAGTTTTAGTATTTAGTATTTAGTGCAATACTAGACTCTGCTTACAGATACACTACAGCTCAAAGTTTGGGGCCAGGAAGATTTTTTTTTTTTTTTGGAAAGAAATCAATACTCTAACTCAGCAAGGATTAATAAAATTGATTTAAAAAATATAAGAAAATTAGAAATCTATTAAGGAGCACAACTGTTTTCAACATTGATAACAATACGAGATATTTCTTGAAATCTCTGAATGATCATGTGACACTGAATAATGATGCTAAAAATTCAGCTTTGCATCACAGAAATAACTGTCATTTTTCACATAGAAAACAGTTATTCCAAATCTTAATATTTCACATATTTACTTTGTTTTCAAATACATAAATGCATCCTTGGTGACCATAAGAGACTTTGAAAAACATTTAAACAAAAACCATGCTTCTGAACAGTAATGTACCCAAGACAAAAATCAATAACTTCAAGCAGTATTTATGTAATTTATCACTTGCACTGGTATCGACTCATGAAATTTTGGAGTTCATTGATTGAATCCATTAGCTGAGACAGGAATCGATTTCTCTCGTGTACTCTGAGTGGCTCTTTGTTACCCTGCTGGCAGAGATCTCAGGGGTAGCGTCTGATGAAGCACGAGTCGGGGTCAGAGACCTGTGCTGGAACTTATGAAAATGCCTTTCTTGTAGATTGTGTCATTACTGAAGGAGGAAATCTGCACCATGGAGAAGGAGCACAGCGACCTCCAGCTGCACATCTCACGGACGGACTGCTGGTGTGAGAACCTGGGCACCTGGAGAGCCGTCATCAGCACCGCAGAGGTCAGGCCTGGATACACCATTAGCTCAAGCTACAATATCTGTGACATAATGCAGCTTCATTGTTGTTTTTAGTAGAACTAAAATACTATTATAAATATTTGGGGGATTTTTATTTTTAGATTTTCCATTTTTATTTGAAATTTTGTTAAAGATTCTGTAATTTTCATTAGTCTGTTGAGTTTTTATTTTTATTTCAGTTTTTGTTTTAGTTCTTCAGCAATAAACTCAAATAAAATAAGTTTATTTAAAAATAAATATTTTTATTTATATATAGTTATTTTTGTTATATATAGTGTTATTTTTGTTCAGATTTATTTCTTATTTGATTTTATTTCAGTTATAAATAAATTAAAATAATGTTAACCAAAATAAGTTATTTTTTTATTTGATTTCATTTCAGTTCAATTTTATTTCAAGTAATAAAAATTGATGATTTTATGATTTCATAATTTGTTTAGTTAATGTGAAATCTCAGTTAAAACAATATAAATATTGTCCTTCAGTAAAAGATTATAAAAAAAGGAAATATACTATAAAATAGGAAATATATTAAATGCAGTAAACACTTGAAAATTTAGCCACAAATGTTAGCATGAGACCAGTGTGACAGAAACACTTTCTAAACTCTATGTTAAGTTATATCTAATCTTGACCAAGATAAACTGGTAAATCTGGTAATCCTGGAAAACCTGGTGATGCATACAACCATACCAAAAAGGGACATGATGTAACTTTTGGTCAAGTGCTGTTTACTGCAATCACAGGGATTACAGTACAGCAACAACACAGAGTACTTCAACTTTAAAAGATCAAACTAATTCTTAAACCACAGAATGACATTAACAGTGTTTTCACACATTGTGACTTGAGTCAGTTGAAATATACAATCTTACAATCAGCTGTTGCATTGAGTTCTGTGATCGTCACAGCAGCATATTGTAATCACTTGCATGATTGCATGTGGTGTTTTATTCGGCTCTAACATTCTTTCCTTAAAACAGCAGTGATTCATTTCCTGTATGTTTGACTCTTTTACAAACACAGTCATTAGATCATACGCAGTCCTGCCGTCCTTCTTAATCATCCGTCATTCCATCTGTTTAACGTCACAGAGAGCCACCGTCTCAATATAGTCACAGTAATAAAGGTGTCAGTGCTCTTAGAGGAATTTTCCAGATCATTTTGAAGCCATGCGATAGTATAGCATGTTAAAATGAATGCAGACTGACATAGAGCAACTGAAATCAAAACTGATGCAACATGAAAATTGAAATGCCATATTGAAATCGAATGCAACCACAAATTAAATTTGAAAACTCTTTTCATCATTTAAAATCATCTGAGGTGAAAAATAAAGGAAGCTTATTCTAATCTGTTCATCTGTGTTTTAAAAAAGAAGCTCTTTTTCTCCAGTGTTTTTTTTTTTCATTTTTATTAAATACCATTATTAAATACCATTGAGCCCCATCAATAATTTTTACTCTCTTTTCCTGGAGCTCTGAAGAGTAACGGCACACAGTTGAATATAACTGCTCAGGGGTGAGTCATTCGTATATTAGTGATTTATCTGTTAATTGGCTGCAAAATGACACCCTGCTTTTTAAATCAGATGCTTCATGTGAGTTCAGCTGAACTGAACCTGTTACTGTTTTCATGTCATCTCAGTTCTGGGCAGAATCAGATGCATTACATGGAAAATGATTTAATTCAAGCCAAATGAAATATTTTACCACAAAGATTTTGCTCAGATATCTGTGGATTGAGCAAATGTAAATGTTAAAATGTTAAAAACATCAATCAGATTTGTTTTATTTTATTTCTATTTTATTTTACTATTATTTCTGTTTTCATTTTCTTTCAATTCTAATTTCATTTTATTTGGATTTATTTTCCATTTTATTTTAATTATATTCTTTTCCATTCTATTTTCATTTAAATGTATATCAATTCTATTTACTTTTCATTTTACTTTCAATTCTGATTTTTAACTTAATTTTATTTTATTAATTTTATTTTGATTGATTTTATTTTGATTGATTTTATTTAATGATTTTATTTTATTTCAATTCTATTTTCATTATATTTGGATTCTTTTTGCATCATATTTCAATTCTGTTCTATTTCCATTATATTTTTGTTCAAATTTATATAAATTCTATTTACTTTTCATTTTTATTTCAATTTAGATTTTTTTGTTTAATTTTATTTAACTTCAATTCGATTGATTTGTTCAATTCTATTTTCATTTTATTTCAATTGTAATTTCATTTTATTCAGACTATTTTGCTACTTCAATTCTATTGTATTTCAATTCTGTTTGAATTTGATTTAATTTCAATTCTATTTTTATTTTATGTGAATCACTGCACAACGTGAATCAGAGTGAGTGAAAATAACTATGATCTTAACTTAAATCTCAGTATGTGTATCTCGTAGGCCTCTGAGGAGAATGGCGAGCAGATGGCGTGGTACTTTGTAGCCGTAAGTCTTTCTGAAGACGACGACTGCAAGAACAACCGCTGGACCGTCACCAGGAAGCTCAGCGAGTTTCAGGCTTTGCACAGGAAGTTGACAGAGGTACAGCTGATATTTACAGTATGCTGCCACACCTCTGACGTGTGATATCCTGTGCTGGCCCTCTGCTGCAGCCATTGTCAAGCTGCTGTAGCAATGAATGAATTGTTGTACATTATTAGTTCTGATACAGATTTTTTATGACAGAACATAAAACCATGGACCGATGCTTCTTACCCACCATTCATCTTTCTTTCTGTTTTTCTTCTGCAGTGTTTTCCGTCACTCAAGAAAGTCCAGCTTCCCTCACTCAGTAAACTGCCGTTCAAATCAATCGACCTAAAGTTCCTTGACAAATCCAAAAACCAACTCAACACGTTTTTACAGGTGAGTCTTTTCCGGTCTCATTAAGGAATGTGCTATTAAAAACAAACAATCATTGACTTGTGGTTTTTAAAGAATTACTTCATTCATTCATTTTCATTTCTTTGATCCAAACTTATTGCAAGAAACTTATTTCCAGAACATTTTCCAATATATATATATATATTTTTATTTAATATACATTTTTGAGTGATGAATATCAGAAAGTTTTTTTGTATTTTACCTGAACATTATAAAAGCCAAAATATGTTTTAAATACGAAATTACATTAATTGTAAGGTTGAGCCAATAGACACACACACACACACACAAACACACACACACACACACACACATATATATATTAGGGGTGTAACGGTTCACAAAATTCACGGTTCGGTTCGATACAATACACCGGTGTCATGGTTCGGTTCGGTACGGTTCGGTACATTTTAGATACAGCAAAAAGAAAAAATTGGCAGATAAATTTCCTTGATTTTTAAAAAATGTTTTATTTATTAAAACTAACAAAGTATGTTTTTTTTTTTTTTTTACATTGAACAATGCTGGAGCTATTCTTTACCCATCTTCTATGGTGTTTTCTTAGCAGCATACTACTGTATAAAACAAAAACAGCTCCTTATAAAAAAAAAATGAAAATGTTATATTAGTTATGAACAAATACAAAGATGTAACTTTTTATATGGAACTCTATAACTCTTTATATTGAGTGTGTTTTTACTCAATTGGTTCTCTATAGGGCTTATGTTTTTTGGAACAAAGCAGGAATTACGGTCTGTCTGAAATGGGCTCGTGAAGGAATATTGTAACGGGGCTCAATTACATTAAGCATGTTCTTAAAACCTAGGCGCTCGCTCACTCAGTACGCGCTGAAGGCTCGTTGCAAAATGGCTAATGCGTTTAACATACCAGAAATAGAAGATCCTCCAATAACCAACAGGTCTGGTGTTTGGGTGCACTTTGGATTCCCTGTAAGCTATAATGGTGATGATAGAATGAATGGTAAATAGTAAGGTCTCATATCCGCGGCTATAAAACGTAAATGTAGCCTACCAATCGCCGTGGTGATGTCTTTTGCCCTGTTTGAATCCGTTGGAAATGTCTGTCTAAATGCTGCGGGGATAGTTTGTTTGTGTGTATGTTTTCTCCTTTTTTCCGTTTTTTCCAGATAATGACACACTAAGGTGATGTCGGCGTAAATGAGTTGACATGTTTCAAGTATTCCCGCTGGTGTTTTTTTTTTTTTTTTTTTGTATTCCAGCTGGTGTACCCTAGACGCGACATATCGTTGTTTTTTTTATCCACCACTCTCTTGCCATCACCATTATAGCTTACAGGGAATCCAAAGTGCACCCAAACACCAGACCTGTTGATTATTGGAGGATCTTCTATTTCTGGTCTGTTAAACGCATTGGCCATTTTGCAACGAGCCTTCAGCCTGTATTGCTGAGTGAGCGAGCGCCTGACTGAGTAGCCTAACATAAACATATAAGTTGGTGGGTTTTTCTTCTTCGGGGGTGTCAGGGGCGTTGCCTGTTACGTCGTTTGGGTTATTGGGCTACCTTGTTGAACGCATATCATTATATTTCATAATTTTTTTTATTTTCCAAATATAATTAATTAGTCCAACGAACCGTTCGGTCCATAATGCGTACCGCGTACCGAACCGAAAGCCTCGTACCGAATGGTTCAATACGAATACGCGTATCGTTACACCCCTAATAAATATATATATATATATATATATATATATAGTTTTATAGCACATCATTTTTTTAGCACCACAAAAATATCAAAATTACTTTAAGGAGCACAATATATCAGCACCATATCTGTTATTGACTGATACTGCCTTTTTTAATATTCATCCTTATTGGATATTTAATTATTAACACCTATTTTAAGACGTGTCATCAAAAGCACTAATTAAATGTTTAAATGTTTGCTATGCTTACCAAAGCTTTTCACTGTGTCCGTTTACTTTGAGCCTCATTTAAACCTCTGATCATTTCTAAGTGGATGCTTGGTCAAGCATTTCTATGTGTTTGTGTGTATTTCTGGTCTCATTTGATTCAGGTTTATGATTTTATTTCTATTTATTCATGATGTTTTAGTTTGTATGTGTGTTTCCTCTGTAGAAAGTGTTGACAGATGAGCGCATGTGTCAGAGCGAGGCGCTGTATGCCTTTCTCAGTCCATCACCAGAGCATCTGAAGGTCATCGACATCCAGAAGAAATCCTCCTTCTCTCTCGCATCCTTCCTGGAGAGACTGCCGGGAGACTTCTTCTCACACCAGGAGGTACACACACACACACACGCGCGTTTATTTTTAAAATGTGGACATTCTATAGACCTATATTGTTTTTAAAGATTATTATAAGCAATCATCTTCACAGAGGAATTTTGAATATGATAAAATAAAATATTGTGTTTTTTTTGTGTTTTTTTTTCAATGGTAAAGTCTTTGGATGTCCTCAAAATAGTTTTATCATATTTATCTCACTTCTAGGTATAAATTTGTCTCAGACACACACACACCTGCTGAACGCATATTTGTATAATGCATTAAAAATGAATACAATTAAAAATGTTTAGAGTAAAAATATTGAGTTAAATGAGTTGTGTTTTCAGCAATGCTAACCGAAAAAAAATAAAATAAAAATGTGTTGTTTTCCAGCAAAATAATATGTAACCATGCTTATTACAACATACCCTTTCCTTTCGTAGCAAAACAGCATAAGATTATTATCTAATGAAATTTTGTAAAAAAGAAAAAAAAAAAAAAAATATATATATATATATATATATATATATATATATATATATATATAAATTCTTACAAAACAGGATAAAAAAAGAATTTACTTAAAAATAACACATTTATTGAATTCAGTTTTAATTTTTTTTTTTTTTACCCCATTGGCCAACAGTTCTTTTCAGCATACTCTTCTGTATTTTATTATTTTTTTAATTGGAAATCTAACAAGACAAAATAATGAGTAACTCTTTAATATTTTGCATAACTCTTTCACTGAAAAAAAAGTCTTATTTTCCAGTATAAATATTTAAAATACTTAAATCAAGATACATTTACTTGAGAAGCACATTACAAAGATAATAAATGAAATACTTTAAAACAAGTTTATGCTTGAAATAATAATAAAAAAACTTAATCTTAAAACCTCATTAGAAAACATTTTTATTGCTTTACTGCTTTTACTGACAGATAATTTGTCACTTGATTTTAATACATTTTTAGGAAACAAATCTTGTCATCTTATTTCATATATTAGTTTTTCTTTGTTTATTTTTGCAGTGCATTCATTTATATGAAGTAAAACACAATGATTATCAATTTAAAGGCTCATTTGATTTCACACCATACACCAAACCACTAAATAATGATTATAAAAAGCAGCAGAGATTTGGCACAGATGTCAGATCAGACGTGATGAATCTGATTGTGTGTGGGGGTGTGTCAGGATGAAGGTGAGGATGACAGCGACCTCTCAGACTACGGCGATGAGACAGACGGGAGGAAGGACGCTCTGGCTGAGCCCTGCTTCATGCTGATCGGAGAGATCTTTGAACTCAGGGGCAGTGAGTACAACAACACACTGCTCAGATGATTTCCTGTCACCCGCAGCGATGACAGATCTCTGACCACAGGGCAGAGTGACGGATGTTTCTCTAGCTGAAGTGCACCCAACACCCAACAAACATTAGTTCAGAAAGTCACACGACTGTATGAAATAATAGTCTGAAAAATCGCATTTCTTGAAATGGAATAGTTTATTAAAACTTCGGACTAAGGTTAAAATACGGAGTGAGAATATGGAGCTCGAGGAAGAAAAACAAAACAAAAGGCCCAATCTGAGGACAAATATGAAAAAAAGACACGTTAAAGCATCATTAGAAATGTCTTTACTGTCACTTTTGGTCAATTTAATGCATCCTTTGCTAAATAAAACGATCAATTTCTTTCTTTTATTGCGTGTTTTTCTCTCTGTAGTGTTTAAGTGGGTGCGGAAGACACTAATTGCACTTGTTCAGGTCACGTTTGGACGGACTATAAACAAGTAAGCATTAACGAGCGAGGTAATGGAAACTTTAATGGAAACTTGCTTACATGAACTCATTGAGTTGATCTTTGTCTCTTGACCACTGCAGGCAAATCAGAGACACTGTAAACTGGATCTTCAGTGAGCAGATGTTGGTTTACTACATTAATATATTCCGGGACACGTTTTGGCCCAACGGGAAACTCGCACCTCATAACAAAAGCCGCTCGGAGAGTGAACGCAGAGAAACCAAGGAGAGAGCACAGCAGAAGCTTCTAGACAACATCCCAGGTGAGCACAAAGTCCGCTGGGAAGGTTAAACACGGTATATTTCAAAATAAACATTATATTTCAGAAACCTACAGTGTAAGAACATTTACACACAAAGACCGAAGGCTGTTTGCTATTCAGGTTTTATCAGAATTACACTCATACCACCAAAATAAAGGCATGTGGTTTTATTTGTAATGAAAATACATAACTTCCAGATACTCTTTTAGCATTATTTGCATATTGTTTTAGTATTTAGTAATACATTTTTTTTTATTTAATTCGAAATAATTTTTTTTAGTGACTATATGCTATTGTCTTTTTTCAGGTTCTATTTAGCTTTATTTTAATTTCAGTTTTAATCATTGTAGTATTTCAGCTTATTTAATTTCAGTTAGTTGCCAAGGCCTTTTTTCTTTTTTCCATTTTATTAATTATCTTATTTGTTATTTTAATTTTCAAGGCTTATTAATTTTAAGATTTTATTTGATTGATTTTATGTTTTGGTTTCAGGTTTATTTAATTGAACAAAAACTATATAAACTTAAGACACTGAATAAAAATAAATAGATATTTAGCAGTCATTAAAAACATTGAAATATTGAAGCCTCTACCATTTCAGTAACTATGCTTTTGTCTTTATATTTTTCTATTTAGCTTTATTTTTATTTAAGTTTTAATAATTTTAGTACTTGCCAAAGCATTTTTCAAATTGTATTAATTTGATTTATTATATTTTAGTTTTTCTTTTCAAGGTTTTTTAATTTTAAGGTTTTATTTGATTGATTTTATTGTTTCAGCTTTATTTTGATTTAATGAAATCTAACAACATTTCTGTTGCATTATTATTATTATTATTATAAAAAAAAAAAAAAATTATTGTATTATTTACAGCTATTGTGATTCGAAACAATAGGTGTGAAATGGCATTACTACCTAGCCGACCATTTGTATTTATAAATATTGTAATAATATAATTTTTGTAAATCTAAATATTGTTAAAACCTATATATATATATATATATATATATATTAGGGGTGTAAAGGTACGCAAAAATCACGGTTCGGTACGTACCTCGGTTTTAAAGTCACAGTTCGGTTTATTTTCGGTACAGTAAGGAAAATAAATGCAAACACTAAACTGCAGGTTGTTTATTACTAGAAACTTTCTTTAACAATTTGTTTACAAATTTATTTTTTTAAATACTTTTTAATAAAATATATATAAAATAAAAAAAGAATAATAAATAAAATACTGCTGCAAAGTTCTCCACTAAATATAATACTCTAAGTCTCAAACCAATATCATATAATAAAATATAATGAAAAATATAAATAAATATGATTACAGTGCAGCATTACCAATCCCAGCTTGTAGGCCTGCTCATATTTAAAAAATATATATAAGTTTTCCAAAGTGTAAAGTGCAGCATCAACAGTTTCAGTTTTTAGATCTGCTCAGATTTCGTTATTGCGTTGGACCAATCGGAATTAAGAGCAAAGGTCTGTTTAAATGCCGATGGGAGCTGCGTTAGAATTACAATCGTTTTTTTCCTAGTTGTAGTGATGTTCACACTCGCATGATGCCTTTTGAATACCTTACCCCTCTTTCACACCGCAAGCGTGAGCGGTGCGCTAGCAGCGCGTCCGCGCAACTACATCGTCACTGCAGCAGCAGACTCTCGCGAGTATTCACACTGGAAGCGTATAAGTACAGCATCACAGCAGCGGCTGCAAAGCGTGTTCGGCAGACAGTATAACCATTTCAAACAATGGGTATAATTCTTTCAACATTTGTTTTTATAACAATACACCATACTTTCACCCAAAACGATTAATTAAAAAGTTTACATGGGTAAATACATATTTGTTATACTTAATTTTCTTTTCCACACCGGGACCAGGAGCAGCGCATGAGCGTCAAGCAGGAGCGTCGTGTGAACAGCAGTGCAGCGGGGATTTCGGCGTCCGTTCTATTTTTGCTGTGCTGCTCACGCTCAATTAAAGTGAAAGCACACTTTTTATGGACAAAATAAATGTGATTTAACACAAAACGTGCTCAAAATGCACAAAATAAGCATGTCAAGAGTTTTAACAACAATGCCAATGTTGTTTTAACAATTATGCCAGAAAAGAAAATTAAGTATAACAAATATGTATTTACCCATGTAAACTTTTTAATTAATCGTTTTGGGTGAAAGTATGGTGTATTGTTATAAAAACAAATGTTGAAAGAATTATACCCATTGTTTGAAATGGTTATACTGTCTGCCGAACACGCTTTGCAGCCGCTGCTGTGATGCTGTACTTATACGCTTCCAGTGTGAATACTCGCGAGAGTCTGCTGCTGCAGTGACGATGTAGTTGCGCGGACGCGCTGCTAGCGCACCGCTCACGCTTGCGGTGTGAAAGAGGGGTTAGAATCAGCTGCAGGGCGGGATTTGCGCTGAACGCGGAGACTTCTGCCACTTAATATGTTCGTTTGGAAACACGAAAATGTACTTATGTTCCACATACAAAATATTGCATTCGGTCATTCGGTACACACGTGCACCGTACCGAAAGCCCTGTACCGAAACGGTCCGGTACGAATACACGTACCGTTAAACCCTTAATATATATATATATATATATGAATACAAAAACTAATCCTGTGCGGACTCAGTCACCCTGGAAAAAGTTTTATTTTGTGCTAAAGTGCGACACTGTTAATGTAAAAGGCTTCATTGCTGTTTCTGCCTGCATGATGCTTTTTAATTAGAGCGGGACACTTAAAACACACTCCAGCGAGAGCAATTACCCCTGCCTGAGCTCAGAGCGCTTGACAATACTGCTTCACTCTCTAGCTCTCACAGGCCCACACTACAGAGACTCACCACGATCAAAACGGCTTTTTAATGAGGATTTCAATCTTTCTTTGGAAAGCTGGACAGCAGAGACTGTGTAATAAGAGCAAAAATGCCGTTTTTTTGTTGTTTAGATGCACTTCAGAATCTGGTGGGGCAGCAGAACGCGAGATACGGTATCATCAGGATCTTTAATGCACTTCAGGAGACCAGTGCCAACAGACATCTTCTCTACGTAAGTCACCTAGCGCTCTGGGACTGACCGTTTACCCAGCTACAGTTTATTTATATCTCAGGCTTTCACTTTCAGTCAGCGGATGTTCTCGTTTCTGCTTTCTGTCGAAATGCTCTCATGACACGACAGATTTACATCAGTCACAGGTGAAAGTGGTAGGAATGAACCTGAATGGAGTGTCACTCCAGCTGTTTTCACTGTTCATTTGAAGACGAGATGAAGATTAGATGTACTGTACTTGACAAATAAATGTCTGCTTCTGTTGCTAATTCATCAGCACATGTTATTCAGAAAAAGTGTAATCTTCATTGAACTGCATTCTTTGCCTCTGAAACAAGTATGTAATAAAGGCCATGATCTTGTAGCCTGGCATCTTGCATCCACCACATTTAATTTCTGCCGAATATAGAGCTGAAGAGTGACTGCCTGTTTTATTTATTTATTTATTTTTGCAGCCTTGGTTTCAGAAACTGTTGTTCACATTTATTTTATCCATAGGGGTTAAAAATGGCTCAAATAAAGGGTTTTAAAGTGCCCCTATTATGGGTTATGAAAGGTTCATATTTTGGTTTTGGGAGTCCCCAACAACAGGTTGACATGCATGCAAGGTCAAAAAACACTTTCATTGTCTTATGATATGCATTTATTTTTACCTTAAAGGGATAGTTCACCCAAAAATGAAAATTTGAGGTTTATCTGCTTATCCCCAGGGCATCCAAGATGTAGGTGACTGTTTCTTCAGTAGAACACAAACCAAGATTTTTAACTCAAGCCATGCAGTCTAACACTCTTATAATGTAAGTGGATGGGACTCACGGCTAAAACATACAATACATAAAAAAAAATTAAAAAATAACATAAAACCAAAATAACGCTGCTGCTAAATTGATGTGTAAAGACACAAAGCAGTCGGTCTGTGCAAGAAACTGAACAGTATTTATATTGTTTTTTCCTCTGATTCACACAATGTCTGAACCGTTCAAACTCTCCTGAGCGCGTTCTCAGCAGCAGGCCGTTAGGCGTCTTCTTCTTCTTCTTGCTTTTTGGCGGATCGCAGACTTTAAGTGCATTATCCACTTACATTATAAGACTGATAGACTGCAACAGTTTGAGTTTCTACAAAGAAACAAAGTCACCCACATCTTGGATGCCCTCGGGGTAAGCAGATAAACATCAAATTTTCTTTTTTGGGTGAACTTATGCCTTTAATTGCGCAAGGGTTAATTTTTCCAAACCCCTCCTTTGCGTGATGCAAATCTGTGGTGATTGGTCGGATTGGTCTCATTTCCATTGAATCATGAGCCTGTAATGCCTGATAAAGCAGCATTGTGTACAGGTTTACAGAGGAAACCGCTATTTTCCGCTGTTTCAAAAGCACCGACAAAGAATGAATTAGCATTTTCATTCAGACCACCGCAAAAAGACCAACAAGTGGCCGGTAATGTGCTCATGTTTCATGTCAATGTCATCATGAAATGGCTTGGGATTCGTTTTTAAAACAACTCGTTTCAATTAATTGAGAGACAATAACTTTATAAAGGGTGCACTTTCAGATTTCAAAACTTTGCAGGATGTTTTCATTCACTTAAAGCTGCATCCATGATGGGGGCACTTTAAGTGATAATACTGAAGCGCCATCTAATGGTGAAATGATGATTAATGTATTGATGATTATACACATGATTATCTCCTCAGATCTTGTTGGAGATGCTGCTAAAAGAGCTCTATCCCGAGCTGAACGTGGAGGGTGTACAGGCCTGAACATCCTTACTTCACATCAGAGGCTCAGGATTGTTTCTCTAATGTGCTGGATGGCTGTTTTTGGTGTTATTTATAAAAAAGTTTTGTTCTGTTTTATTTCTGAAACACTTGACTCTGTAGTGCTGGATCTAGGAAGCCTCATGAGTATGTTTGTGTTGTGTTTCTCTCTGGTGAGATTGAAGGAACAGACCACATCCACTGCCAGCTGGCATCTGCTTTTCTTTCTCTCATTTGTCTTCTTCTGGGGGTTTTTGCTGTGTAATGTGAATAACAGTGGAATGAGTGTTACACATCTGTAAAAAGAAGAATCCAGACCTCTGTAAACTCCCTACATATTATTGTGACCATTACGAAAACTTTTAATCGTGCAATATGTCATGTACAGTTATTGTGAAGGTTCTGTCTGTGATATTATTATTATTAATATTGTTATTGTTATAGAATTTTATTTTTACCAAATTAGACTAGAGCATTTATAAGCAATAAAATGCAAAAGAAGATTTGCCATGTGTTGTGTCTTCAATATAATGTGATATTAAACGATACATTAAAATGCAAAATTCATATTTTAAACTTTAATGCAATTTCTTACAGTTTCAGTTGTTTTCATTTCACAGCTTAAACATTAATACAGTTTCTTCCTTTCAATATTTATTTATTATCAATATTTATTTCTTTTACTTATTCAGTTTGCTTATATCTCAGGTACTGTAGGTGTAATTATACCTGTCGAAATGTCAAATAAAACATAAAAAGTAATTCACTTCTTTTTTCATTCATCAAAACTAGATATGTTGGTTTATGTCTGTAAAAATTTCAAAGACAAAAATCTAAAAAGTTTAAAATTTATTTTCTCATATCAACTCTATATAGTTTTACAGGTTCAATCACAACTTTTATTTATTCATTCATTCATTCTAGTTAGAAATCCCTAGTTAGCATAACATTTTTATAAGAAAAAAATCATTTATTGATTTATTCTTCAAAATGATCTAGTTTGCGTAATTATACACAGTTTCAATGACTACATTTATGCGTTTATTTATTGATTCATTTTTATAAAAAAATGTAGTATGTGTAATTATACCTGTAAATATATATATTAAAAAATCCCCAAAAGTAGTCATGACTGCTATGACGTACATAGGTAAAAATATTGTTTATTAAAATGTGGATTGTTAAAATTTCTCAAAAATTTCTCAAAAAATTCTCTTGAATATAAAGATTACATTTCTTAGAAGTTGGCACTTGCATCTTCAACTCGATTTTTAGAAGATTTTGCTTTGTATTGTTCTTATATGGCACTGGAGTAATATTTAAACTTTTTAATTCATCAGCATCCCAAAAAGTTTAATATGCATTTGTTCTCATAAGTTTAGAATGCAGAATGTGCAACATTTTAATAACTGAAACAAAATAAGAGGCATCATGAAAATTGCATGTTATTTTTTATTTAGTGCTGTCATGAATAAGCTATCTCACATAACAAATGTTTAAATACACTCCACAAGACAATGATAAAACTGAATGTATAAAAATTACCCCATTCAAAAGTTAATACTTTGTGTTGTTTCCTGGATGAAATGGATGTTTTTATATTTTGTGATAGCTGTTCAATAGTCATTTGTTGATCCTGAGCAGCTGCCTGCTGTTCTTCAGAAAAATCCTCCAGTTCTTGCACATTCTTTGGTTTTCCAGCATCTTCTGCATATTTGAACCCTTTCTAACAGTGACTGTATGATTTTGAGATCCATAAACAGCTATTACAAAAGGTGGAAACATTTACTGATGCTCAAGAAGGCAACACAATGCATTAAGAGCTGGGGGTGTAAACTTTTGAACAGGATGATGATGTGTACATTTTTCTTATTTTGATTAAAGATCATGTTTTTTTCATCTGGTACTGCACTTAAGAAGCTACATAAATATTTAAATGTTTCCCAGAAAACAAAATTAGTACAATTTACTCTGATCATACAATTCAAAAAGGTTACACCCCGAGCTCTTAATGCATTGTGTTGCCTTCTTGAGCATCAGTAAATGTTGCTTTCTACCTTATAACACGGTTATGTATGAGTCCCCCAACTGTCCAAAAGATGGATCTCAGTATCATACAGTCACCTTTGGAAAGGATTCAAATTTGCAGAAAATGTTGGAAAACCAAAGAATGTGCCAGAGCTTGAGGATTTTTCTGAAGAACAGCAGGCTCAACTGCTCAGGACCAACAAGGGACTCATGAACAACTATCACAAAACAGAAAGAACTTTTGAATGAGGTTTTTAAAAAAAAAATATATATATTGTATTATTTTGTCTTGTGGAGAATATGTGAACATTTGTTATGTGAAATCGCTTATTCAAGACAGTGTTAAATAAAATAAAAAATAACATTTCATGGTCCCTCTTATTTTGTTCAAATGAAATGACATTTTCCATATTCTGCAAGGGATATGCTTACTCATGAGCACAACTGTGTATCCATCAATTACAGTGATGAGATTAAATGAGTGATTGCTGTCGCATGTGTGATTTATATCCTGCCGTGCACCACGTCCATTTGCAGCTCTTTACAGATCTCTGGATCGATCCTGGCAGCCTGATGGAGGCAAAACGAGAAATCAAACTTAGGTACCACTGAACCTCCAAATGTCACCCACATCTTCTATTTTAAAAAGTCACAAACGTTTCCAACATTGCTTCTCAGTAGCAGTGCTTTTTACAGGTCCAACATCAGAACTGGCATTATAATGGTAAGGTGGTCAACAGTACCTGTGAGAAGTAGCTCTTCACTCTTTCTCTGTTCTTCAGGACGCCTCGGCCCAGCTGAAGGCAGCGTGCGTAGTAAAACATGGCTATAGCGATGCCCTTCCTGATGTACTCCTCCAGACAGTCTGTGTGCCGCGCTATGGCACTAATGTCTTCATATCCGCACACTCTGAGAGTTCAGACAAACCTGTTTTTACCACAGAAAACAGAACGGTGTTCTTCACGGTTTCTGCAGGATGCGCTGTACCTCTCTCCCAGGGCGGCTGCTCTGGAGTAGAGCTTTCTGTGGTAGTAGCAGGCCGTCAGGTGACCCTGAGCGTAGACGTTTCCTCTCTCTGCTGCCTCCTTCAGGCAGAACAGGGCCGCGTCAGGGTCCTTCTGCACACCGTGACCATACAGATACATGACACCCAGAGCGCCCTGAGACTCCAGACTGCCGTTACCACACGCCTCCGAGTGCCACGAGAACGCCTGCGGTACATCAACACATGACCAGACTGACAGAAGACAGAGACATTAAACAACAGTGAATGAGATCTCTGTTTCTCTGACAGATGATGATGATGATTTAAAGGCATAGTTCATCCAAAAATTCTGTCATCATTTACTCACCCTCAAGTTGTTCCAAACCTTTCTATCTATCTATCTATCTATCTATCTATCTATCTATCTATCTATCTATCTATCTATCTATCTATCTATCTATCTATCAAAAAAGACCTCTAACACTAGCTTTAAGTAGGAAAGTGGGAAGAAAAAGTTTCTTCACTTCATTTTAAATGAGGTAAAATAATTTTAAATAGGTTATTATAATTTTATTCTAAATATTATATTTATTATAATTTTTAAATGAGGTAAAATAATTTTAAATAGGTTATTATAATTTTATTCTAAATATTATATTTATTATAATTCATATGTATTATTAACTTAATTAATTATATTATTATAATTATTTAAATGTATTATAAACCTTTTATTTTCTGTAGAAGTTTAGTCATAGTGTTATTTTATAGGCCAGCTTGGATGGCTAATTCACTAGGGGGTCCCTCAGGAATTGCTATGGGTTTTTGTTTGATGTATAAGTAGAATAAGGTCCGAGGTTAGCATTATTTAACTTCACATTCACATTTTTTTTTTTCATAACATAAATTATACAAAGTTATACATCAAATGTGAACTCTGAAGCCGCTGTGTGCTTTTCAAAATGTTTAGAAATTGCTATATGAGGACTATTGTGGTTCAAATTCATCAAGCAAACAGCTCCATGTGTGTTCCTAGTTGATCTAGAAGCTTTTTAGCAACTGTTAGAACAAAACACGAAAGTCTCTTCCCGTAATGCTACTGCAACCACAGACCTTATTTCACTCCTAAATCACAAACCACTATTCTGGAAACCCATTAGAATTTCCCAAAGGAACCCGATGCTAATGGTCTCCTACACTCTAGGTCTACAGGTCAGTGCTTCAGCTGATGAAGCATGACAGTTCAGAGTGATATCAAGACCTTTCTGAGGTCCAGAGTGTCCGGTCTGCAGTAAAACATGCCCAGAGAAGACTGCGCTTTCACACTAGCGTTCGGGTTTCCATCATCAGCTGCCAGGAGCCAAAGCCTGCCACAGAAATGTTTATCAGACGTGCTTCACATTTTTTATGCATAGATTTTTTGACATTATATTTTGCTGTGCTTGTTTCTCACCGCTCTGCTTCAGCGCTGGACGCCTCGACACCATAACCCTCCAGATACGACCGGCCCAGGTTATACAGCGCTGCGTATCTGATACAGCCCAAATCAGACGAATCCCAGAATGCAATTGTTCTCATGTACTCAATTGCCTTGTGCTGTTAAAGGGTTTCAGAAGAAAAAAAAAAAACAGTACTGCAGCTCTAACATTATCAATGAACATTAATTCTGAAGTATTTACTAATCATAACAACATTAATGAATGCACTGTGATTTTTTTTTTTATTATTAACATCAAACATTAACAGGTAAGTAAATCCTGTAAAAATGTATTGCTCATTGTTCACGTTAGTTATTGCATTAATGTTAACAAATAAGATCTTATTGTTTCTGTTACTGAGATATTAATCTGAGAAATCTGAGCTGCTTTTGCAGACATTTTAGAAATTTGCAACATCGGAAAAGCTTTTTTTTATTTTTTATGTTGCATTATATGTTATTAATAATGATCTATTAACTGTACAGTGTATGTGTGATATCATAATAACAGCAATGTGGTCCTCACAAGGTCTTCTTTGGTTCCAAGGCCATCGTAATAGATGACAGCCAGCTGATACAGAGCTTGAGGATCTTCATCTTTAATGCCATCAAAGATGATCTCTGCTTCTGCGTAGCGGCCCTACAGATACCAGATCAGATCATTCCTGAGATGTGTGTAACTATTATACAACCCGAATTCCGGAAAAGTTGGGACGTTTTTTAAATTTTAATAAAATGAAAACTAAAAGACTTTCAAATCACATGAGCCAATATTTTATTCACAATAGAACATAGATAACATAGCAAATGTTTAAACTGAGAAAGTTTACAATTTTATGCACAAAATGAGCTCATTTCAATTTTGATTTCTGCTACAGGTCTCAAAATAGTTGGGACGGGGCATGTTTACCATGGTGTAGCATCTCCTTTTCTTTTCAAAACAGTTTGAAGACGTCTGGGCATTGAGGCTATGAGTTGCTGGAGTTTTGCTGTTGGAATTTGGTCCCATTCTTGCCTTATATAGATTTCCAGCTGCTGAAGAGTTCGTGGTCGTCTTTGACGTATTTTTCGTTTAATGATGCGCCAAATGTTCTCTATAGGTGAAAGATCTGGACTGCAGGCAGGCCAGGTTAGCACCCGGACTCTCCTACGACGAAGCCATGCTGTTGTTATAGCTGCAGTATGTGGTTTTGCATTGTCCTGCTGAAATAAACAAGGCCTTCCCTGAAATAGACGTTGTTTGGAGGGAAGCATATGTTGCTCTAAAACCTTTATATACCTTTCAGCATTCACAGAGCCTTCCAAAACATGCAAGCTGACCATACCGTATGCACTTATGCACCCCATACCATCAGAGATGCTGGCTTTTGAACTGAACGCTGATAACATGCTGGAAGGTCTCCCTCCTCTTTAGCCCGGAGGACACGGCGTCCGTGATTTCCAACAAGAATGTCAAATTTGGACTCGTCTGACCATAAAACACTATTCCACTTTGAAATAGTCCATTTTAAATGAGCCTTGACCCACAGGACACGACGGCGCTTCTGGACCATGTTCACATATGGCTTCCTTTTTGCATGATAGAGCTTTAATTGGCATCTGCTGATGGCACGGCGGATTGTGTTTACCGACAGTGGTTTCTGAAAGTATTCCTGGGCCCATTTAGTAATGTCATTGACACAATCATGCCGATGAGTGATGCAGTGTCGTCTGAGAGCCCGAAGACCACGGGCATCCAATAAAGGTCTCCGGCCTTGTCCCTTACGCACAGAGATTTCTCCAGTTTCTCTGAATCTTTTGATGATGTTATGCACTGTAGATGATGAGATTTGCAAAGCCTTTGCAATTTGACGTTGAGGAACATTGTTTTTAAAGTTTTCCACAATTTTTTTTACGCACTCTTTCACAGATTGGAGAGCCTCTGCCCATCTTTACTTCTGAGAGACTCTGCTTCTCTAAGACAAAGCTTTTATAGCTAATCATGTTACAGACCTGATATCAATTAACTTAATTAATCACTAGATGTTCTCCCAGCTGAATCTTTTCAAAACTGCTTGCTTTTTTAGCCATTTGTTGCCCCCGTGCCAACTTTTTTGAGACCTGTAGCAGGCATTAAATTTTAAATGAGCTAATTAAGTGGATAAAAGTGTAAAATTTCTCAGTTTAAACATTTGCTACGTTATCTATGTTCTTTTGTGAATAAAATATTGGCTCATGTGATTTGAAATTCCTTTAGTTTTCATTTTATTAAAATTTAAAAAACGTCCCAACTTTTCCGGAATTCGGGTTGTACATCAATATACTGTTTGTCAGTAATGCAGAAAGCTAATTCTTTCGCGATTCTGTCTTTGCATATTGAATCAGAATAATTTAAGGCATCAGTCACCTCCTCGTAGTGTAACTGTCCCAGGAGGAAGGCAGCTTGTGAATCTCCTCTTTCTGCTTTCTCTTTAAGCAGAATCACCGTGTTCTCCACCGACCCACCAGAAGTCTCTGCTTTAAAAAATAAATAAAACATTATATATAAATATATATACACACATAAATACACACACACACACACACATATATATATATATATATATACACACACACACACACACACACACACAGATATATGAAATGCAATGCCATGTTGCTGCTGTTATGGACTGTTCATCTCTGATCACCTGGTTGTATTGACTCTTCTCTGATATCTTGATAAATCTCGTGGATTTCACTGAGAAGCTTCGAGGTTCTGGAGTTGAGTTCACGGCAGGTCATTTCTCTCGACGAACAGAAGCACTAAATCACTGCTTAAAGACAGTCAGCAGCACTTTAATAAATGACACACCGCGTTGCTTATTCCGATAGACTGTGGCTTTCTCTGTCTATAAATTATTACAAATAAAACACGTTTTTGACATTGTCGAAAAAGGAATAAAGCGCCATTACAACAATTGTTACCATGACAACCACTGATGACCTCACAGTTGTACATCTCATTCCACGGTTAATAGTATAAACATAATAATATAACAAAAAATTATATAAATATGAAATAATGTAAGTTTCGAGAATAAAGAAAATGTTTTCTCCGTGTCGCCTAACTTGTGAAAAAAAAACAGTCTATATATAACTTCCTAAGATACAATTTATTTTATATAGTTATTTATTGAATAAGTTATAATACAATTTTAGATATTTCAAAACTGTACACAATACGTTTAGATACTATGCAAACGTAAAAAAAAATAATTTTTTTTAGACAATTACACAATAAAAGTCCGAGAAACGTTTTGAGAAACGATCCTTCTGAGTTGCCGTAGTGACCCGCCTGGCACAACACGGAAATGATCATTTCAAAACATTAATCCGGCAGAGTCTTCATTAATCGTGTGGATTTAGTGACGGTTGATCGCGGTCAATGAGAAATCAGAAAGCAGACCTGACAGTTGCCGGTGTTTGTGTTGTCTCATTAGTGTGATGAGTGTTTTGATGACAGTTACTGATCTTCATCATGAAGCTGAGTTCATCAGTATTTGCTTTATTGTGTCTCATGTGTGAGATTGTGTCAATCGCTCTTTTTCTGAGAGGATTCTTCCCTGTTCCTGTCAAATCATCCTTTTCAGACAAGAGCAAAGTGACTGATTTTCCTGCAGAGCCACAGACAGGTAAACACACACACACACACACACACACACACACACACACACACACACACACACACACACACACACACACACACACACACACACAGAATTATTAAGCATTATGTTGATGGTGATGATTTTATAGTGAGGTATTATGGCTTTATTATCTGAAAAATATTTTTTATTGATACTGATTTATTAATGTATTTAATTGAAATGTAAAATATATTTTTTTAGATACTTATTCTGTATAGGTCTTTTTTTATTTGTTATTTTTATAGTATAAATGTATATATAATATTTTGTACATTTGTGCAATATGTTTTGCCCACGTTGCTGTCTGCATCATATTAAATTTAATTTAAAGTGATTTTCTTTCTTTAAGAAAGCATATATGCTTAAATGCAAGTAAAGTGTCTACCTGATTCAAATAACTTTTGTGAAAGTAAAATGTCAAAATATGGATGCATAACAGATTCAGATTCAGCATAACAGATATATTTATGTAAAAATGCAGCAATGGGTAACGATTTAAAACTACAATTAATTTGTATTTGGGCTCTTTTAATGTCTGTTTGCTGGTTTTTATTATAATAATTATACTTGCATTTTTTAAATTGTTTTTGCCATGAAAATAGCCTAAGATGCTGACATGGCATTAAAAAAATATACTGCTACTACTACTACTTGAACCATATAAACATGTAGGCTGTATTTCAAGTTGAATTTTTTTTTATCTATAACCTGTGCCTCAGTCTGTTTTATTCTGGATGTCCAAATCTGAATGCATTGTCCTCTGGGGATTAAGATTGAGGGTTTAATTCCGATGTTAAGGTTGTTTTAATTTCAGCCTCACTAATAAATCCCCTTTTTTCAATGTTTCTAATTCTATTTCTGAAATCAGAATTCATAACATACATCGTGATCTCGCATGCTGCAGAGATTTCATGAGTTGTTGTGTGTTCTGCAGGAAGTGGTCCTAACTCCAGCAAGGCTCCCGTGCCGTTGTTCAAGCGGGTGGTGATCGTCCTGATCGATGCTCTTAGAGAGGACTTTGTGTTCGGCCCTGATGGCCGGAGGTTCATGCCCTACACCAGACATGTGGTGGAGAGAGGCTCTTCTCACAGCTTCATCGCCAAAGCCAGACCGCCCACCGTCACCATGCCCAGAATTAAGGTGAATTACTCCCAAATCAAATCCTTTCTTAACCTAGTTTGTTTTTGCCTGTGGTTCCCCCTTCACTATGAATCTATAGGTTTTTTTTTTTGCCTATTTTCTTTCAATATATTCTATTATATTACTAATTCTAATTAAGTTAAATATTTAATCATATGTATAATAATAATAATACTTATTATAATACTATATTATAATGTTTAATTTGATATTTGTTTTTGCTAAATATATTGTTAGGTAAAAAAATGTTAGCCTGAATGCACTGTAGATCGCTTTGGATAAAAGCGTCTGCTGAATGCATAAATTTAATTGAAATGTAAATTTAAGTATTACAATTATTATTAAGTAAAAATATTTTCCAATATTTAATTTGATATTTATTTGTATGCTGCAAAATAATTACATGTATGTTCAACAATTGATATAAAAAATAACGGCGTTATTAAAAAAAAAAGTGTTGCATACAAAATGTGTTCAAATTAATTATTAAAAAAATATATATATTATTTTCTAAAGTTTTAATTGATATTGATTTTTATGCTGCCAAATTCGGTGTATTTTAAACAATTTATGTTAAAATAATGACGTTATTTTAAATAGAGCAAAAACCAAGTGTTCCATGCAAAATGTGGGACACTGCTAAATATGTAAAAATATTTAATAATATGCATATATGATAATATAGATTTAAATAACTGATTCTAATGATTTCTGATAAATATTTAACAACAATAATAACCATAATAATAAAACAAATATTATTCAAATATTTTTTTTTATTAAATATTTAATTTGATATTAGATTTTATGCTATAGATTAATGGAATGTATTTTAAATTAAAATGAAATAAGGTAAAAAAAATGAACCAAAATTTGTGTTGCATGCAAAAAACCGGGACACTGCTGCTCCATGTAGCTAATTCTTTATTTCATTAAATATTTTGAGTTATTAAGCTTTGTGACTTTTTGAAAGAATTTGTGCAGGAAGAAAACACTGATCTCTCAGTGAACTGTAAGTATTTGGATGAGGATGCTATAAACGGAAATGACTTGACCGTTTGTTGATGGCTTCTATTGTGTTTATGAATTCATGATGTAGGTCGATCCATATGTCAATCAGAACCATTGATTCGTGTGTGAGATGTAAGAGGTTCTCAGTGATATTTGTACAAGCATATCATGACAAAAAGGCAGAATCCATAGTTCTGCATCTGCTAAGAGTAAATAAATCCTTTAAACAAGTTTCAGGCCTTCCTGCTCAAGTTTTCTCATATGACCTGCATTCAATGATTTGTGTCCTGACTCAAATCTCCAGCAGATGGCAGTCGTGCTCTGTCAGACTCTCTTCTGTCCAATCACTGCAGGCCTCTCAGCTGTAAACCGGTGTGACATGGCCAACTAACCCAAATTACAGTCGTCTGGAGATCAATCAGCCATCTATTTCTGCCGGTTAACGGGTTTGACCGCTGCTGGAAGGCCTAGAAGAAAGAGCGAGAAATGCTGAGAAATGGTGATTTCATACTGCTCAAGACATCATGTTTAGATACTGATAGTGTGAATGAGAGACAGTGCTAAGATATTTAGAAATATTTCTGTCTGAATTCTGCTGGAAGTGCTGCTCTGCCTTCTCTTCTCATTTCTTTCTCTAAAGTGGACTACAGAGGCTTGTTACTCTCTCTACCATCCCACCTCTCCACCTCAGTTTCTTCAGGCTTTTCAATACTGAGGCGGAACAACCCTCTCTGAAATGAGGGCTTTCATGACCCTGTATCACATTACACATGCAGCCGTTTGTTTCTTATGGATCTCTTGTGTAATAACTCACTGCAGAAGAGCAGGACACACTTTCCATGAATAGGGTACTTTTCAGCAATACTGGAGTTAAAGCAAGCACTTAAACATCAAGAAAGACAGAATGAGTCACAGGTATTTTAGTATACTGTTATATTATGTTTTAATAATAAATTATACAGTTTTTTTTTAAATTTTAAGTTGATTTGAATTTTATTTAAAACGTATCATAATTGTTTGTGCTTTTGTCATTATTACATCTTTAATTATTCTATTTAGCTTTTTTAAGTAAATTTAGTATTCCTACATTAACTTATTCATTAGTTAGTTGTCATTACCAATGTTTTTAGTTTTAAATTGTATACATTTTATGCTTCGTTTTAATTAACAAAAATTAATTTTAATGGTTTCAACGCTACAATTTGAAATTGGAAACATTATTTACTTAATATTATTATAATACTTCTTGGGTGTCTCCATTTTATGGAATATTACGGAGCGGTAACTGTTGAATGCAAATGTTGGAAACAGTTACATATGTCTAATTCTGATTGGCTTAATAATAATAATAAAATATTTTATAAGGTAGAACAATACATTTAGTGTTAGGCAATATTTATAATTTATAAAGATGAAATTATGAAATTGTCAAAATAATAACTAATTGTTGAGTATAATTATTGAAAGCCTGGTCAATTTGATATGTATAGTTGTCGTGATTTTTTTTTTTTTTACAATACACAATTTCAACAGAAATTCAGAAATGCAATTTGCTATGAACAATCCTCAAACAGAGATTTTTGTTTCAGTAGCTTAGCTTTATGTGTGTGTGTGTGTGTGTAAGCCAGTAAAGTTGGATATTCATATAATTCTATATGAATTTAATGTTAGATAACAGTTAATGTAACATATCCACTAGATTTCTCTCTAAAGAATTTTAAGAACGTCATGGGACTTCGTTTTTTACCCTATTTGTGGAAAGTGCCAGGAGGGACTTTATTTAGAAAGCATGTGTGGTCTCCAGAAAGCCTGATGTTTTCAGCAACACCTTCATCCTTCAAGGAGTCATTTAGTTGCCTCTCTGTGTTGGCTGACCTCTTCACAGAGCACAATTCACGTGGGACTCAAGGTGTTGTCTCGCTAACAAGCCTTTTTCAGTCCCGGTTGCAGCTTGTTGCTCAGAACACTGTCTTGCTCTGCTTTTGTTGTTTTCTTTGTTTTTGGACTGGTTTATTGGAACAGGGGATGTGTGTAGTCAGAGATCAGTCCGTTTTTTGGTCTATGTTGTACTTCTGAACCCTTTTACCTGGATTACCGTTTTTGCTTCTGTTTAGTCATCATGATGTTACCGTGTCAGTCCTGTGATATTGTAAGGTGTAAAGGGGAAAATACAAAGACATCACGGCCTGTGATGAAAGTGCCATGACCCTGTTATATTCAGGGTTGTTATCATGAACAACAATTAAAAGCACTAAAAATATTGTCATTACTTGAGAAAAAATAAATCTGAACGGAAATAAAAATGTATTTTAATAGAAACATAATTTATATATATATATATATATATATATATATATATATATATATATATATATATATATATATTATACAAATTTATAAAACTATATAGACATAAAAGCTAATTATTTGTAATAAAAATAACAAACACAACAAAATATAAAAACAAATTCACATTATTAATAAAAATTACTGTATAACAGTATGTTAATGATATTAAAATAACACTGTATAAGGTGCAAATGTGTTGTGCCACATTGACAGATTTTGTACTTTGTTTTCTGAGTGTTCAGTAGACATCTTTTAAATGAATTTCAACCAGACAGCATGTTTGTTTCTGTTATCAAGGTCATGTTTTTCTGCCCTGAATCAAACAAATATGATTGCATTAAAGCTCTGTTAAAATGATCAATAGGATCAAAGCTGCATGCTTTGTGGAGTGTCTGTGTGAGAGAGGGAGAGAGAGAGAGAGTGTGGCCCAGCATCATCTTTGCCCCTGTAAGAACATGAGCCAAACCGCTGGTTGCCGTAGAGACGCTCTTGCCATTGATTTTCAGTCATTGTCGCTGCTGCTGATGTCATAACCGAGGGTGTGACATCCTGGTGAATGGAGCTGTCAATCAAATGACTGGGTCACAGTGAGCAGTTCTTTCATCTCTTCTGACTTTATACTGAAATCAAATGTGACATAGGCCCAAAATGTACTTTGAAGACATTTAATGAGCACACAAGACCTTTTTTTTCCCCAGAATTCTCCCTTAATTCCTCTTCGTCTTTGAAATATAGATTCTTCATGTTAAAATATGTTGTATTGACAGAGATTGGTTCATTTTAAGCATAATAAGGAAATGTAGCTGTGAAAAATGGCCTGTGTTGCTACTGTGCAGATATTAGGCAGTTTCATGTAAATACGCTGATTTTTTGCTGAGATATTGCCTCACTTTTTCTTTGATGTTTTCACCAGCTGCTGCGTTGAAGTGTTTCTGGAGAGTAGAGTAATGTTGAATACCCATAATTCCATTTGGTGCTTTTGTGTCTTATCAGTTCGAGTAGCATATGGTTTTTCTTTTAGTTTTCTCTCAATTTTTTTTTTAAGTTTTTATTTAATTTTTATTTTTAGTAATTTTATTATGTGCTTTTGTTGTTTTTATTAGTTATATTTTTATTTAGCTTTTTATTTCCATACAAGTAATTTGATTGCTTAAAACTTAGTTTAATTAAGTTTAACATTCCCAATTTTCACTTAAGGTTTAGTATTTTTTTTAAGGTTATTTTTTTTATGTAGTTAACTGTTGACAAGTCTATGAACAAATTAACAACTCATTTTAAAAACTGGAAAAAAGACCTTAGTATAGACGACCACGGACAAAAAGAAAAGAAGGAACAGAGGAAACAGGGAAATTAACGGGGCACACCTGAGCTAATTATATGACTAATCAAAACGAGAGAGAGAAACTGGATCACGGGGAGCACATGGGGAGAAAAACACAACAAACCAGGAACAGGAGCCATGGTGGAGCAGGCAGCTCGGGGGGGCATGGCCGGGTGGCTTCTGTGGCCTTTGGCTTCAGCAGTTGGACTGGCCACTACAGCTGGAGATCTGCCCTGTGCCCTGGCTGGCACAGGCACTGGGCTGGGCTCAGGAATTCATTTTATTCATGCACTTAGGAACAGTAGCCCACTCTGAGCTGCCCTTGGTAACAGTAGCTCACTCTGAGCTGCCCTTGGGAACAGTAGCCCACTCTGGGCTACACTCAGGAACTGAAGCCCACTTTGGACTAAACTCAGGAACAGGAGCCCTCTCTGGGCTAAACTCAGGAACAGGAGCTCTCTCTGGGCCTGACGTGGGAAGAACAGTCCTCACTGGGCTAGACATGGGGAGAGGAACCCTCTCTGGGCTTGAATTCGAAGCAGGAGAACTCTCTGGGCTAGACTCGGGATCTGAGGCCCTCCCTGGGCCTGATGTGGAAGCAGCATCCCCTCTCTGGGCTTGACGTGGGAACAGGAGACTCTCCTGTTCTTGACTTGGGATCTGAGGCCCTCCTTAGGCCAGACTCGGGAACAACAGCCCTCTCTGGGCTGGACTTAGGAACAGAAGCCCTCTCTTGGCTGGACTTAGGAACAGAAGCCTTCTCTGGGCTGGACGTAGGAACAGAAGCCTTCTCTGGGCTGGACTTAGGAACAGAAGCCCTCTCTGGGCTGGAGTTGGGGCTAGACTTAGGAACAGAAGCCCTCTCTGGGCTGGACTTAGAAACAGAAGCCCTGTCTTGGCATGACTTAGGGCTGGACTTAGGAACATAAGCCCGCTCTGGGCTGGACTTTGGGCTGGACATAGGAACAGAAGCCCTCTCTGGGCTGGACTTAGGAACAGAAGCCTTCTTTGGGCTGGACTTTGGGCTGGACTTAGGAACAGAAGCCCTCTCTGGGCTGGACTTAGGAACAGAAGCCCGCTCTGGGCTGGACTTTGGGCTGGACTTAGGAATAGAAGCATTCTCTGGGCTGGACTTTGGGCTGGACTTAGGAACAGAAGCCTTCTCTGGGCTGGACTTAGGAACAGAAGCCTTCTCTGGGCTGGACTTTGGGCTGGACTTAGGAACAGAAGCCCTCTCTGGGCTGGAGTTTGGGCTAGACTTAGGAACAGAAGCCCTCTCTGGGCTGGACTTAGGAACAGAAGCCCTCTCTGGGCTGGACTTAGAAACAGAAGCCCTGTCTTGGCAGGACTTAGGGCTGGACTTAGGAACAGAAGTCCGCTCTGGGCTGGACTTTGGGCTGGACATAGGAACAGAAGCCCTCTCTGGGCTGGACTTAGGAACAGAAACCCGCTCTGGGCTGGACTTTGGGCTGGACTTAGGAATAGAAGCCTTCTCTGGGCTGGACTTTGGGCTGGACTTAGGAACAGAAGCGTTCTCTGGGCTGGACTTAGGAACAGAAGCCTTCTCTGGGCTGGACTTTGGGCTGGACTTAGGAACAGAAGCCTTCTCTGGGCTGGACTTAGGAATAGAAGCCTTCTCTGGGCTGGACTTTGGGCTGGACTTAGGAACAGAAGCCTTCTCTGGGCTGGACTTAGGAACAGAAGCCTTCTCTGGGCTGGACTTTGGGCTGGACTTAGGAACAGAAGCCCTCTCTGGGCTGGACTTCGG
The DNA here is from genome assembly GCF_963082965.1 of Carassius carassius. Classification (NCBI taxonomy): domain Eukaryota; kingdom Metazoa; phylum Chordata; class Actinopteri; order Cypriniformes; family Cyprinidae; genus Carassius; species Carassius carassius. The sequence goes on from NC_081783.1 coordinate 20,232,296, forward strand.
TACAGAAGCCCTCTCTGGGCTGGACTTTGGGCTGGACTTAGGAACAGAAGCCCTCTCTGGGCTGGACTTCGGTACAGAAGCCCTCTCTGGGCTGGACTTTGGGCTGGACTTAGGAACAGAAGCCTTCTCTGGGCTGGACTTAGGAACAGAAGCCCTCTCTGGGCTGGACTTTGGGCTGGACTTAGGAACAGAAGCCTTCTCTGGGCTGGACTTAGGTACAGAAGCCCTCTCTGGGCTGGACTTAGGTACAGAAGCCCTCTCTGGGTTGGACTTAGGTACAGAAGCCCTCTCTGGGTTGGACTTAGGTACAGAAGCCCTCTCTGGTTTGGACTTAGGTACAGAAGCCCTCTCTGGGCTGGACTTAGGTACAGAAGCCCTCTCTGGGCTGGACTTAGGTAAAGAAGCCCTCTCTGGGCTGGACTTAGGTACAGAAGCCCTCTCTGGGCTGGACTTAGGTACAGAAGCCCTCTCTGGGCTGGACTTAGGTACAGAAGCCCTCTCTGGGCTGGACTTAGGTAAAGAAGCCCTCTCTGGGCTGGACTTAGGTACAGAAGCCCTCTCTGGGCTGGACTTAGGTACAGAAGCCCTCTCTGGGCTGGACTTAGGTAAAGAAGCCCTCTCTGGGCTGGACTTAGGTACAGAAGCCCGCTCTGGGCTGGACTTTGGGCTGGACTTAGGAATAGAAGCCTTCTCTGGGCTGGACTTTGGGCTGGACTTAGGAACAGAAGCCTTCTCTGGGCTGGACTTTGGGCTGGACTTAGGAACAGAAGCCCGCTCTGGGCTGGACTTAAGAATAGAAGCCTTCTCTGGGCTGGACTTTGGGCTGGACTTAGGAACAGAAGCCTTCTCTGGGCTGGACTTAGGAACAGAAGCCTTCTCTGGGCTGGACTTTGGGCTGGACTTAGGAACAGAAGCCCTCTCTGGGCTGGAGTTTGGGCTAGGCTTAGGGACAGAAGCCCTCTCTGGGCTGGACTTAGGAACAGAAGCCCTCTCTGGGCTGGACTTAGAAACAGAAGCCCTGTCTTGGCAGGACTTAGGGCTGGACTTAGGAACAGAAGCCCGCTCTGGGCTGGACTTTGGGCTGGACATAGGAACAGAAGCCCTCTCTGGGCTGGACTTAGGAACAGAAGCCCGCTCTGGGCTGGACTTTGGGCTGGACTTAGGAATAGAAGCCTTCTCTGGGCTGGACTTTGGGCTGGACTTAGGAACAGAAGCCTTCTCTGGGCTGGACTTAGGAACAGAAGCCTTCTCTGGGCTGGACTTTGGGCTGGACTTAGGAACAGAAGCCCTCTCTGGGCTGGACTTTGGGCTGGACTTAGGAACAGAAGCCCTCTCTGGGCTGGACTTTGGTACAGAAGCCCTCTCTGGGCTGGACTTTGGGCTGGACTTAGGAACAGAAGCCTTCTCTGGGCTGGACTTAGGAACAGAAGCCTTCTCTGGGCTAGACTTTGGGCTGGACTTAGGAACAGAAGCCTTCTCTGGGCAGGACTTTGGGCTGGACTTAGGAATAGAAGCCTTCTCTGGGCTGGACTTTGGGCTGGACTTAGGAACAGAAGCCTTCTCTGGGCTGGACTTAGGAACAGAAGCCTTCTCTGGGCTGGACTTTGGGCTGGACTTAGGAACAGAAGCCCTCTCTGGGCTGGACTTTGGGCTGGACTTAGGAACAGAAGCCCTCTCTGGGCTGGACTTTGGTACAGAAGCCCTCTCTGGGCTGGACTTTGGGCTGGACTTAGAACAGAAGCCCTCTCTGGGCTGGCCTTAGGTACAGAAGCCCTCTCTGGGCTGGACTTAGGTACAGAAGCCCTCTCTGGGTTGGACTTAGGTACAGAAGCCCTCTCTGGGTTGGACTTAGGTACAGAAGCCCTCTCTGGGTTGGACTTAGGTACAGAAGCCCTCTCTGGGCTGGACTTAGGTACAGAAGCCCTCTCTGGGCTGGACTTAGGTAAAGAAGCCCTCTCTGGGCTGGACTTTGGTACAGAAGCCCTCTCTGGGCTGGACTTTGGGCTGGACTTAGAACAGAAGCCCTCTCTGGGCTGGCCTTAGGTACAGAAGCCCTCTCTGGGCTGGACTTAGGTACAGAAGCCCTCTCTGGGTTGGACTTAGGTACAGAAGCCCTCTCTGGGTTGGACTTAGGTACAGAAGCCCTCTCTGGGTTGGACTTAGGTACAGAAGCCCTCTCTGGGCTGGACTTAGGTACAGAAGCCCTCTCTGGGCTGGACTTAGGTAAAGAAGCCCTCTCTGGGCTGGACTTAGGTACAGAAGCCCTCTCTGGGTTGGACTTAGGTACAGAAGCCCTCTCTGGGCTGGACTTAGGTACAGAAGCCCTCTCTGGGCTGGACTTAGGTAAAGAAGCCCTCTCTGGGCTTGACTTAGGTACAGAACCCCTCTCTGGGCTGGACTTAGGTACAGAAGCCCTCTCTGGGCTAGACTTACGTAAAGACGCCCTCTCTGGGCTGGACTTAGGAACAGAAGCCCTCTCTGGGCTGAACTCAGAAACTGCAGCACTCTCTGGGCCGGACTCGGGAGCAGAAGCCCTCTCTCAGGGCAGGGGCCAACTGTCTCTTCCTCCGCATTCTTCTCTTTTGGGACAGCATTAGATTTAAGTTTTAAAAACAGTGTTAGTTTAATGAAGGTATAAAACATTAAAAATGTAATTAATATTTTAAAATGTAATCAAATGATCATTCATTCACAAGGAGACATGTAGGACATGCATCCAAAATTGGCTAAAATTCCATGACATTCCGCAATATACTGTAAATTTAATTTTTAATTCTGCGATCCTGTCTGTGTTTGCTGCATTGTGTAAACCCTATGCCTTACAGCAGACCAGTAAACACCTTTATAAAACTGAGTTTGTGTGTGTGTTTGTTCTGGTTTGTCGTTTTTTTTAAAGATGTAGGTTTTCTTCTGATACTCAGGCACCTTTAGGTCCTGTTTTTGCAGTTTGACTGAATATTTTGAAAGGGTTTGTTTCTGTAAATAGAGAAACTTTTCTTATTTTCCTTCACAGATAAGCTTTCGGCTTGCAGGGTTTTAATGCTGCAAAGAAAAATGCTTCCTCTGTCCTACTTTTCATGTCTCCAATCATCAGGATTGACACATTAAAAGGTGGGATGTATTTCCAAACTGCAAATCGGCCTGTCGGGAAGCGGAATTCGCCAATCACCGTCACAGAGAGAGTGTTAAATGAAAGAAACCAAGTCTGAAAGTTAGAAAAGAAAAATGCAGAAGAGAAATCTTGTGTCTGTTGTCATGTGAAGCACGGATGGCCTCAGGGTGTTCAGAGAGTGTTTTAAGCTGCTCTCTTACACTTGTTGGAAGATGCTGGGATAACGCACCCAGGGCGTGTTTTTAACGTCAGATTTAATCAGTTCGGCTGACTACTTCCTGTTGCCCATGGTGCAGAAGTGATGTACTGTTATTTTTTGTGCTGATTTGTCTTTAAGAATCATTTGAAGCATTTCTGTTGATTTGAACTATTTTTATCTTTGTGCATGCAAAAAAAGAATAGAAAGAAAGAGTCTCATATGTTTTTCTTTTGTGTTTTCTTTGCTTGCGTGTCAAAAATGCAAATGTTTGAACCTGGTGGGCGGAGTCTGCAGTTTTAATGAATGCAGGACCTGTTTCTATTGGTCTGTTTTCACTGGAAAAAAAAATTTTTGAGACCAAAAAAAATTTTTTAGGGGGAAAAAATTATTGGTGTTTTTGTTGGAAAAACTTTTTTTGGATGCACAGTAATAACATAAAAATAACTTATTTTTATAACCAGTTGTTCAATTTATTAATCTTGTTTTTTTTCTCTCTCCATATGTAAATGTCTTACTAAAGGGGTGATAATAATGCATTATTTATTTATTTAGTTTTTGGTGTCTGTATGAAAATTGTTGTTTGAGATCAGTGTGTCTAATATATTTGACAAAATATGTGAGAAAGTTTATTATTGGCATTTAAGCTTCAGTGTTTCTCGTCTGATAATATGACTGATAATATTCGGCATTTATATTATGTTGTTATGAGTTTAGTGAATGTCTCAGGCATTCAAATCAGTCTGCGTCATCAAAACATCAGATTACAGACGTGTTTGATTGTTTGCTGAGCTCTGGGATATAAAAGGTGGAGAGAACATTCGATTTAGATTAGCGTTTTACATTTTTATAAATGTAATATAAATGGTATATGATTGTTGTGGTATTCTGGGTGGTTGCTAGAAGTTTTTTTAATAGTATAAACTTGTGTATTAGTTTAACAACTTCTTTAGGCACATAGTTCAGCTGAGTTTATTAGTTGAATCGCTTAGTATGTTTAAAGGCTCACAAATGAATATCGAGTTTCAAAAAGCGCCCAGCAGTTTCCTGTTTTGTGAGTCTCTATTTAGCAGATGTGCTGCTGCTGATGTAACTGTATGGAGAAACTTTAGGGCTTTTTTTCTGGCAGAAATGCTCTTTCCGTTCAGTAGAGCCACTGGCATCCTCTCTGGCTGTGAATGCTTCTAGGAGCAGCAGTTAGCAAGCATACAATTTTAAGCCTTTCCTTGTGCCAGAAGCTGTAATGCGGCATAAAACCACTGCAGAGGGGAGCCAGAATCCTCTAATTGCTCATGTTTCACTACAAATGTGACAAGAGTAAAGCAATTAGCCTGTGATTTCTGAAAAGCTCGGAGTCTGGTAAGTGAAGGAGGTTCTGTGAGATCTGCTGATGGAGCAACGAGAGGAAGGACGGAACAGCTGCGAGAATCCATGTGTTGAATGAATATTGAGCCATATTCTATTTATATTTATATATTAATATAATCATTAAGGTGGGTATGCAATGTTTCAGATATTCACAGTATTTTTAAGATGTAAATATCTCAGTTATTTTATTGAGATAATATTTTTCTGTTAGTTTCAAGATTAAGACTGATGTTTTAACAGTGTCTTTGAATTGCACTATAGTGTGACTTTGAATGCAAATGTTTGAACTTATGTATGATTCATGCAAACTGGCAAATTTAAAGCAAGTTGCTTTGAAACAATCTATATAAAAATAAAGGTGACTGGCATTTAATGCATTTTTTGCCGCATCATTCAAAAAATATTCATAGCATTTTTTATACTGTTCACTGCTGCAGTGACTGTAAGATTATAATTTTGACTGAAATTAAATTCAGGACCCATTAAATAAAAAAAAGTGAAAGTAAATACATTCATGATGTTACAAAATATTGCTATTTCAAATAAATGCTGTTCTTTTGAAACTTTTATTCGTTAAAAAATCCTGAAAAAAAACTATCGCATGGTTTCCGCAAAAAATATTATTCATCATTAATAATAATAAATGTTTCTTGAGCAGCAAATCAGCATATTAGAATGATTTCTGAAGGATCATGTGACACTGAAGTCTGAATGCTAAAAAAGTCAGCTTTGAACACAGAAAAAATAAATGGCTTTTTAAAATTATATTCAAAAATAGAAAATGGTCACTTTAAATTGTAATAATATTTCACAAAATTACTAATTTTTACTGTATCTTTAATCAAATAAATGGAGCCTTGAAGAGACTTCTTTCAAAACCTTGTCGATATAATACTGTACATTTAAAAAAGCAATATGATACAGACAGGCGGAGTGATGGAAACACGTAAAACACCTGTTTTAGCACTTGGCTAATAAGACCGAGATCTAGTGATGTTTCTGATGACACCTGTGTTTTTTTTCCTCTCATCTCTGCTCTGTGTTAATTGTCTGAGGGAAGCACGTTTCGCTAGATGACAGTAATTGTGTTGTGTATACTAACAGACACGCAATCAATACCCTCATTATAATCTACACCACAAATAGGAGGGGTGGTCTCGTAGTGTGTGTGTGTGTGTGTGTGTGTGTTGTTTTCATCATTAGATGATGTCGTTCCTGAGAGATGAGGATCTGGGTGAGGGAATTATGTTTGGGTTTTCCATGAGGGTAAGGGAAAGGTTTCGTGTTGTGTTTTTCTCTGCGTGAGACTACAAAGAGTTTGTAAATTTGTGGTTCTGTTCCCGGAATAGCTAATGATTTATCTGGCCTATTTTAGCGTCTCTGGTCATTTACATTCAGATTCACACTTTTTTTTTTATAACCAGACTGTGTAAATATGAGAGTTTATGAGCCGAGAAATCTTTTTGGCACACCAAAAACAACAGGCCTTTTCTTGTCAAAAATGTCCATTTGTTTTCCCCATAAAGCTGTATTTCATGTGTACTCTGCCTTCTTTTATATCAGCTGTCAAAACTGTAGTAATATCAAATTGTATTGTTTACAAGACATAAATGGAGCAGTTGAAATTTTTATAGGTGCTATACTCTGCTTGTTCCTTCCCTGAATGTTTTAAAGGAATAGTTCACTAAGAAATGAAAATTTGCTGAAGATTTACGCACCCTCAGCCCATGAAAGATGCAGATGAGTTTGTTTCTTAATCAGGAATTTCGCATCAGTCCAACAAATCAAACATCACAATGATCCATAAGTAATCCACCCCACTCCAGTCCATCAATTAATATCTTGTGAAGCAAGAAGCAGGTCCATCAAGACAAACTGGACATAACTTTAAACTTACACTTCTGGCCAAAATACCAGTCCATAATCCATAATAACTCTTCCTCTGAAGAAAAGTCCATCTCCTGTTGTCCTCTCACATTAGAATCCACCAACATATTTATATTTATATACTGTTTTGGCCTGTTTTCGCTCTCCTGATTTAGATGAGAGGACACTGGAGAAAGCAATATTATGTATAGAAGACTCATTTTTGGTGAACCTTCCTTTTTAGGCCTTGTTGGACAGTAAAGAGATTTTATGGTTTCTTAAACAGTAATATTTGTGTTCTCTCATATGTCCGTCTTCAGGCTCTGACCACCGGCAGCATCCCGGGCTTCATAGACGTGGTGATGAACCTGAACTCTCCAGCTCTGCTGGAGGACAATCTCATCTGGCAGGCCAAGAGCGCTGGCAAACGGATCATCTTCTACGGCGACGACACTTGGGTTCGACTCTTCCCCAAACACTTCATGGAGCATGACGGCACTACCTCATTTTTTGTGTCTGACTACACAGAGGTGAGATGATTTGAACTCAGAGATGTTTGACTCTTACCATTGTTCTGTACATCTTCCCGGGTGAAATCAAAGAATGTCAGTAGAAACGCAAAAGATTTTCCACACAGATTTCGTATCAGGTTCAAGATGGTTTGAAAGTGACTTCAGTTTGAGCTGTGCTTCATGTCTCTCTACGCTTTTGACAACAGACAATGGAAATTTGGGAATACACCATTATTTGAGTTCAGAACAAGTTATATTTGTAGCTTGCTTTTTATTAATGCTCTTCCTGAAGTAAGGAGAAAGTTTTAAATTCAAACCCAATAAATCTATTGAAACCTTACATTTGTGTTGTGCTGGTTTTTTGAGCATGATAGCTGATGCATCCGACTTTTATGGCTCATATAGTAAGATGTAAGAATATGGAGTTTCTATGAGGAAAAAAATACCTTGATTTTATTCAGAGGCCCAAACTGAGATATGCAGTTCAGTGCAGATGCTGATATTTCTAAAGCCAAAAAATAAGTTGAAATTCTCACAGCTTGTAAACCAATGAGATCTTTATAAGAGTATAGCAGACTATTAACATAAAATACCTATGAATATCATTTTCACTCTATATCTCCAATAATATTTCTTTGTGAGATTATATTTAAATGCTTAGTTTTATGATCCAAAGCTCTGAAGTTTCAAACATATCATGAATGACAGATGATCAAATAAACATTCCTAAAAAGACTGAGAATCGTACAGTGTTTGATATTCACATCTAAACATGCTTTCTCTAAAAAAAAAAGTTGTCTGGATAGTCAAGTAAATCTGAGTCAACTTCAGTCAAGTAAGTGTTCATTTGGAAATTACAAACAAAATAAAAGTCATTCTTGTTAAAAATCTGAAAAGGTTTCACTGCAAAAAGCCATGTGAACTATCAGTCAGATGACAGAAGGCATGTAGTAGATTGTGTTCAACAGGTTTTGATTAGTTTTGATCATCATTTAGAGGCCTTAGAAATTTGCATATCAAATATAAGACCTGGTTAAAGTTACACTGGTTACTTAGTACAATAACATCACAAACAAGGACAGTTTGATTCCTCATGACCCCTTGAAGTCTTAGTCTATATTTGTCTGTTTCTTCGCACACTCTCTTGGATTTTAATATCTCTGTCTCGTTCTGTCAGGTGGACAATAACGTGACCCGTCATCTGGATGGCACCCTGAAGCGAGATGACTGGGATATTCTGATTTTGCATTATCTGGGTCTGGACCACATCGGACACATCAGCGGACCGCACAGCTCTCTGATAGGACCCAAACTGATGGAGATGGACGACATCATCAAGAAGATACATGCCTCGCTCGTATCAAAGGTGTGGTGTTGTTTTACTAAACCTTTGCTCTTGACCTCTTCAACATCTCAGAGCTGTCCTGAAGAAGCACTTTATGAAGCAATTCATTATAGTGCATGTTTGAATGTTTCTCTGAGAAGCTTCAGGGCATTTTTGAAACCTTTGATATTTGAAGTCTGATCTTTCATTTAGTAGAATCATATATCAAGTTCTTCCCCTCCACAGTTTTATCTGTAGCCAGTCTTGAAGTGTTTACTCTTTTTAGTGCTATTTGCCAAGCCTGCTATTTTTATTACTATTGCTCATACTGAGGGTTATTGATTTGAACAAACCCTTGACACTAAGTATTAAACTTCAGTGTGCAACTAAAGCATTTTTGCTCTAGACATGAATGATTCCTTAAATCATGTGCTTTTACTTACTAGGTGATCAGATGCAGAGTTTTCACCTGCTGCATGATTAAACAGGTGATAATATCCGACAGACATGCATTGAATATCATAGGAGACCAAAATATTGTAGGTTCTGGGTGCACTCTTTTTACTTGAGCCTAGCAACCACATAGTAACACCCTAGCAACTGCAAAGAACAGCCTGGATTTATGACGTTTTCTGCAGGAGCAGCAACACTATTTTTTCCACCCTGTCAGAGTGAGGCTCATTTTTCTCTCTCAGTTTTTTCCTGAAAAGTCTCCTCTCACTGTATTTTTAAGCACTAAGCCGTTCTTCTGCATTCTGACCCAAATACAGATCTATTCCCAGAGGAACGTTTGCCTGGTCTCAGCCACAGTTATTATAGTGAATGAAAACTGAAGCTTTTAAAAACATTTTTGTTCATTCACATACGTATTCACATAAAGCTAAAATACAATATATTGTTTTACTGAAATAAAAAATTTATTGAACATATTAGTAGTTAAAAAAAGAAAGCTAATAGAAAGGACAGAAGCACATAACAAAAATAAAGTTTGAAACTGAAATTCAATTTAAAACTGAAAACATCAAAATAAAAGCTATTAATAAAACTATTATAGTATTTACAATAATACTAAAATAACAGTGGCTTCAACAGCTACAGAAATGCCTCTCTCTCTGTCTTTCTTTTGCTTTTTATTTTTAAAACCTATATATATATATATATATATAATAGTTTAATAGTGTTGTTTCATACTGGATTGTACTGGATAAAAATATTTATTTGATCCCCTGCTGATTTTGTTAGTTTGGGTCTGTAATTTTGAAAGTAGGTTTATTTTAACAGATAGTGCCATAAGTGAAATAAGTATTTGATCCTCTACTAACCAGTCAGAATTCTGGCTCCCACAGACTGTCCATGTGGAACACAGATTAGTCCTGCCACTTTAAGAAGTTACTCCTAATGTCAGCTTGTTAGGTGAATAAGACACCTCTCCACACAATCTGTATCTTCCATTCCAACCTCTCCCTCCATCATGGGCAAGACCAAAGAGCTGTCAAAATATGTCAGAGACAAGATTGTAGATCTGCACAAGGCTTGAATGGGCTACAAGACCATCAGCAAGATGCTTGGTGAGAAGGAGAAAAGTGGCCCATTTAAAGTTTGCCAGAGAAAATCTAAATGATACAGAGAAGGCTTAGGAGAAAGTGTTGTGGTCAGATGAGACCAAAATTGAACTCTTTGGCATTAACTCGAATCTCTGTGTTTGGAGGGAGAGAAATGCTGACTATGACCCCAAGAACATCATCTGTACAGTCAAGCACAGAGGTGGAAACATTATGCTTTGGGGCTGTTCAGGACGGCTTCACCGCATTGAGGGGCAAATAGATGAGGCCATGTACTGTAAAATCTTGGACGAGAACCTCCTTCCCTCAGACAGAACACTGAAGATGGGTCATGGATAAGTCTTCAGGGATTACAATGACCCGAAACATACCACCAAGCCAACAAAGGATTGGCTCAACAAGAAGCACATTAAGATTATGGAGTGACCTCGCCAGTCTCCAGACCTCAATCCTACAGAAAATCTGTGGAGGGAGCTGAAAAAGATTTAGAGAGGATCTGTAAAGAGGAGTGGACCAAAATCCCTCCTGAGTTGTGTGCAAACCCGGTGACCAGCTACAAAAAACGCCTTACCTCTGTGTTTGCTAACAAGGGTTTCTGCACGAAAAACTAATTTGTGTTTTGTTTGGGGATCAAATACTTCGTTCACTCACTGAAATGCAAATCAATTTCTAACCTTTATATAATTTTTTTTCTGGATTTTTTGGTTGATATTCTGTCTTTATACATTAAAATAAACCTACCATTAAAATTACAGACCATTCATTTCTTTGTAAGTGGGCAAACTTAAAAAATCAGCGGGGGATCAAATAAATATATTCCCCACTGTAGTTGTCATGGAAGCATTTATATGCGAGCTTAAAATCTTTCCAGACACATTAGTTTCTCTCATTTCTGTCATTCAAAAGTTCAATAATTAGGTGTAAAGCATCATTGTGGCAACGGTGAATATAAAAATGCATAATTTTGTCCAAGACATCTTCTGCATCTCTCTTCTGGAAGTTTACTTTCTATCAGTGACTCCGCTCTGGGTAATTACGTAATTATGTAATTATGCATATTGCGCTATTTCGCTATGTGACATTGGCCCTGACTGATTTGCTGTCTGATTCGCAGAATTAGCGTTAGTCTACTCATGAAACCCACAGCATCCGTTTGGCAGAGCTTTCTGTTGCTCTTAAAGTCATTTTTTGACTTTGCACTGCATCCAAATAATTGAAACTTTTAAATGTTATTACACTGTTCTGCTAAATAATGAAATTCATTTCTTGTTTCTTAATAATTTTGTGTTGCTTATTCCAAAAGTAGTGTCTGTTTGATTTGAGCAAGTAACACATCTTGTAAAATGATGCATTTCATAGCATTTTTGCTTTCCATGACTTGAAAGGTGAGATCCTTTGCAGATTTTAAATTAAATTACATATTTTGAATACTTCTTTTAAGAGCCTAAAATTACCATTCACATAAAATTTCCCTGCAGTTTTCCGCCAAAATAAAAGCTCTATAAAAGCTCTAAAGCTCTAGCTCTATAATAAGCTCAATAAAGGCTCTACTTTACAGTTCAATATTATTATCATGATGTTTCTTTATTGTTTTAGTTTCCCCTTTTTATTCTGTGTGTTTTTAATAAAATAATCCATATACAGTTGGTCAATTTCACTGGCCATTGGCAGGTATGGCAAAATTTTAGTTTTAGGCCTTTTTGTCATTTAAACTTAAAAATATGTTTTTGTATTTTATAAGTACATTAAAGTTGATACATATATAATTTGAAAAATCAATTTTTTGCATAAATGAAAAATAAGTAAATGGATAGATAAATACATAAATATTTTTTTTGTTACCATCTCCAAAATAATATGGAAAATGAATTTAGTCATTTCTAAAATAGGCAACCTCCTATAACCGGTGCTTAAAACTGATTTGTGCATTTAGTACGCAACCTGCAAATGTTTCCACAAACACTAATTTTCTTTTTCTGCATGGGAATTTCAATAAAATCGAAGAACACTACTCTATCAATAATGTCTTTAACAGAAATGCACCCACTTTTTTTCATCACGGGGACTAAACATGCCTCTTTATTGGTGACATCTGTATAACCAGCTGCGTCCTACTTTAGCACCCCGCAGGCCTGCTACCCGTTATAATATGTGCAGGCGAAATCTGTTCCCTCTGCAGGTGAGAGAGTTTAACTCCCTACAGGACCAGAGGAACACCGGAGCTCCCTGCAGTATGACACATCCAACACTCATTAATCATCAGCCCTTTATGAGAGATCTTATAGGAGCCGTTAATGTAGGTTATTCAGAACGTTGCCTGAAGTAACAATGAATTTTAGGACATGATAAAATGGTGCGTCAGTTAACATCTACAGCAAGATTGCACAAGAACAATCTAAGTTTTAAAAGGGTTGCATCAAGAAGAAAATCACATAACCCTGAGATAAAAGAGCTCAATGTACTATGATAACATGGTTAAATAAAAAAAAAATTTATCAAAAGGAAAATTTAGCCTATAGATCCTTAGTAATAGTGATTTCACCCTTTTTAATTATTTTACAGTTTACAGCATGAGGTAAATAATTGTTCAGCCATAATAAATTATAGCCTTTATATTATATATAACATATATGTAATACATATATATTACAGTAAGTATATTATATATATATATATATATATATTAGTGGTGGGCCGTTTTCGGCGAGACTCTTATCGGGCGATAAAATAAATATCGCCGTTAATCTTCTCTCAAAGTTGGGTTGAGAGCTGGGTCTATACTAGGGGAGCTATGATGACTTTCACCTTGATATTTTATATAACCAACTGGCTGAGGCCAGCCTAAAAAGATGCTCAGGACAGTTGACGGGCCACTGCTGCGCATCGTCACGAAAGCTCATCTTTTTCACGTGTTTTTAAGCCTTACCGCTTGTCGATTTAAACATTAAAGCATCCAAACACAAGACACGCAAAAGCTGAACAGAGTACCTGGTTAGAGTACCTGGTTAGAAGTCCCTCCTGCACCTGAACGGACAAATACAAAGCGCAGTTTGAAAAAACAAAAAGGTGTGAAAGAGTCCAATTCAGTACTCGCGATGTTCTGGTGTTCAGGGCTCACGCATAGAAAGGCGTCTCAAAACACTTGAACATCGAATTTGCTTATTTTTGCTCTTGTGCCGACAAATACATACAAAATATGTCAAAATATCCACCTTGGAAATTATGCTCAAAAACTGTCAGTTATTTCTTAAGTGAAAGTAAACAGTTGAGGAAAAAAATGGGATGTGTATTATATTGGATGCGTTCATCGTCTCTTAAAGTGACCTCGCCTAATTTAGCTACTGGCTGCTATAATGTTAATCCAAGAAAATGAAAATGAAAATCACTCACTGCTCTTGACTGAATTACTTTGTAGTTTTAACAGTCAAACCAAAAATTATTCAGACACCAGATATAATTTTTTGATATATATAGCAAAACTGTAATAATGTGAGAAATGTTGAAGGTGTCTGAATAAATGTAGGTTTGATTGTATATTTCATTTTTACATTGAAGACTATCCAGTGCTATTTTACATTTAATTATTTGGTTTCTGTACCTTGACACCTACAAACTTGAAAAAAACTTAAACATTGTGTAAATAGCACAAATAAATAAAAATAAACAAACAAATTAAACAATTTCAAACAGGGCCCACTGGTACAACTTTCACCGGGGCCCCGCACTGCAGACGGATTATGTGTGAAACAGGCGTAAGGTTGTTTGCACCTTGTGCAATGTGGAATTAGTTTAAAGCTTTTTCAAGCACTCTGTGCTACAGTGAGATTAATCTAGATTAAAAAAATTAATCTTTGCCCACCACTAATATATATATATACATATACACTCACCTAAAGGATTTTTTGGAACACCTGTTCAATTTCTCATTAATGCAATTATCTAATCAACCAATCACATGGCAGTTGCTTCAATGCATTTAGGGGTGTGGTCCTGGCCAAGACAATCTCCTGAACTCCAAACTGAATGTCAGAATGGGAAAGAAAGGTGATTTAAGCAATTTTGAGCGTGGCATGGTTGTTGGTGCCAGACGAGCCGGTCTGAGTATTTCACAATCTGCTCAGTTACTGGGATTTTCATGCACAACCATTTCTAGGGTTTACAAAGAATGGTTTGAAAAGGGAAAAACATCCAGTATGTGGCAGTCCTGTGAGCGAAAATGCCTTGTTGATGCTAGAGGTCAGAGGAGAATTGACCGACTGATTCAAGCTGATAGAAGAGCAACTTTGACTGAAATAACCACTTTACAACCAAGGTATGCAGCGAAGCATTTGTGAAGCCACAACATGCACAGCCTTGAGGCGGATGGGCTACAACAGCAGAAGACCCCACTGAGTACCACTCATCTCCACTACAAATAGGAAAAAGAGTCTACAATTTGCACGAGCTCACCAAAATTCCAGCTGAAGACTGGAAAAATGTTGCCTGGTCTGATGAGTCTCGATTTCTGTTGAGACATTCAGATGGTACGGTCAGAATTTGGCGTAAAAAGAATGAGAACATGGATCCATCATGCCTTGTTACCACTGTTCAGGCTGGTGGTGGTGGTGTAATGGTGTGGGGGATGTTTTCTTGGCACACTTTAGGCCCCTTTAAATGCATAAATGCCACGGCCTACCTGAGCATTGTTTCTGACCATGTCCATCCCTTTATGACCACCATGTACCCATCCTCTGATGGCTACTTCCAGCAGGATAATGCACCATGTCACAAAGCTCAAAACATTTCAAATTGGTTTCTTGATCATGACAATGAGTTCACTGTACTAAAATGGCCCCCACAGTCACCAGATCTCAACCCGATAGAGAATCTTTGGGATGTGGTGGAACGGGAGCTTCGTGCCCTGGATGTGCATCCCACAAATCTCCATAATCTGCAAGATGCTATCCTATCAATATGGGCCAGTATTTCTAAAGAATGCTTTCAGCACCTTGTTGAATCAATGCCACGTAGAACTAAGGCAGTTCTGAAGGCGAAAGGGGGTCAAACACAGTATTAATAGGGTGTTCCTAATAACCCTTTAAGTGAGTGTGTAAATATATATATATATGTCAAATGTCGAGAGCGCATTATTGTAGCACGAAAGTACATTAATATAATGCGCGAGCGCGAATCTCTCTGCTCCCGCGCGGAATATAATGTGCCCGAGGGCGAATCTCTCTCCTTGAGAGCGGAATTTAATGTGCAGAGCGCAAATCTCTCTGCTCGCGGCTGCCCAGTTCCCGCGCATTATATTAATGTACTTTCGCGCTACAATAATGCGCTCTCGACATAGGTGAAAGTCATCATAGCTTGTGTAGTATAGACTCAGCTCCAACCCAACTTTGAGAATAGATTAACGCCGATATTTTTTTTATCACCCTATAAGAGTCTCACGTTAACGCAGCACTAATACACACACACACACACACACACACACACACACACACACACACACAGGTGCATCACAATAAATTAGAATGTCATT
The DNA here is from genome assembly GCF_963082965.1 of Carassius carassius. Lineage (NCBI taxonomy): Eukaryota > Metazoa > Chordata > Actinopteri > Cypriniformes > Cyprinidae > Carassius > Carassius carassius. The sequence goes on from NC_081783.1 coordinate 20,247,760, forward strand.
GAAAAGTTTGTTTATTTTGGTAATTCAAATTGTGAAACTTGTGTATTAAATTCAATGCACACAGACTGAAGTAGTTTAAGCCTTTGGTTCTTGTGAAGATTTTGGGTCACATTTAACAAAAACCCACCAATTCATCTCAACAAATTAGAATACTTCATAAGACCAATAATAATAAAAATAAAAATTTAGTTAATTGTTGGTCTTCTGGAAATTTACTGAACATGTACTCAATATTTGGTAGGGGCTCCTTTTGCTTTAATTACTGCCTCAATTTGGCGCGGCATGGTGGTGATCAGTTTGTGGCACTGCTGAGATGGTATGGAAGCCCAGGTTTCTTTGACAGTGGCCTTCAGCTCATCTGCATTGTTTGGTCACTTGTTTCTCATCTTCCTCTTGACAATACTCCATAGATTCTCTCTGGGGTTCATGTCTGGTGAGTTTGCTGGCCAGTCAAGCACACCAACACCATGGTCATTTAACCAATTTTTGGTGCTTTCGGCAGTGTGGGCAGGGGCCAAATCCTGCTGGAAAATGAAATCAGCATCTTCAAAAAGCTGGTCAGCAGAAGGAAGCATGAAGTGCTCCAAGATTTCTTGGTAAACGGGTGCAGTGACTTTGGTTTTCAAAAAACAAAATGGACCAACACTAGCAGATGACATTGAACCCCAAATTATCATAGATTGTGAAAACTTAACACTGAACTTTAAGCAACTTGGGCTATGAGCTTCTCCACCCTTCCTCCAGACTCTAGGACCTTGGTTCCCTTTCAGTCGGTCACTCTTGACGCCACGTCGGTGACCGATGATGCCCCCTGACCGACGATGCCCCCTGCATCCGCCCCCGCTCACGCGCCGCATCTGCAGCAGCCTCCAAGTGGTGCCGTGGAGCTGGGCGCAGGCAGGCTGCCCCTCCTGTCCTGGCCCTCGTCAAACTTGGCGGTGAGCAGAAGAGCAAGAGGCCCCAGGATGGGTGACCCAGAGAGAGGTAGCTGCATTCTGGGAGATGGTGAACGCACCTCTCCCTCCCCTGGAGGAGGGCCAGGCGGAGAATCTGGAAATCTCGACAGGAGAGCAGTTTTCTCCCTCTCTGGGTCCCAGGAGGGCACGGAGAGTTGCGGACGGCCAAGCACCGGACCTCACTCATCCTCCTCCTTCGCCAGATGGCAGCAGCGGGCGGTTCGAGAGCGTCAACAAAGGCCCTACTTACACACCCTCTGCCAACCCGTGGAACCAGGTGAGCCCTGCACCCAACACTCGCACCACACTCCGGCCTGCTCACAAGCCGCCTGAGTTGGGAGAATGGCGACTCCATCCCCTGACGGTCCAGCTGATTTGGAGGCGGTTCAGAGCCGCTCAGGTAGACCTGTTTGCTGCTCCAGAGACCTCTCACTGCCAGTTGTTCTACTCCCTGACCGAGGGAACTCTTGGCATGGACGTACTGGCACACAGCTGGCCGCGGGACCTACACAAGTATGCGTTTCCCCCAGTGAGCCTTCTCGCACAGACACTGTGCAAAGTCTGTGAGGACGAGGAGCAAGTCTTGCTAGTAGCGCCGTATTGGCCCACGCGGACCTGGTTCCCCGAACTAGTGCTCCTTGCGACAGCCCCTCCTTGGCCAATTCCTCTGACGAAGGATCTACTGACTCAGAGATGGGGCACCATTTGGCACCTGCGTCCAGACCTTTGGAAACTCCATGTATGGTCCTTGGACGGGACGCGGAGGTTCTAGGTGACCTACCCCAAGAGGTAGCGAACACCATCACTTCGGCAAGAGCACCGTCTACGAGACACGCTTACGCCTTAAAGTGGAACCTGTTCGTTGAGTGATGTTCTTCTCACCGAGAAGACCCCCGAAGATGCCCGATTGCAGTCGTGTTGTCCTTTCTGCAGCAAGGGCTGTAGCGAAGGCTGTCTCCCTCCACCCTCAAAGTCCAGGTTGCTGCTATTGCTACGTACCATGACCCCGTCAATGGGAAGTCTTTGGGTAAGCATGACCTCATTGTCAGGTTCCTTAGAGGGGCCAGGAGGTTAAATCCATCCCGGCCCCCCTGTATACCCTCTTGGGACCTGTCTCTAGTGCTTAAATCACTACAGCAGGGCCCATTCGAGCCTTTGCATTCAGTTGAGCTAAAGTTTCTTTCATTGAAAACTCTGCTCCTGCTTGCACTGGCCTCCATCAAGAGGGTAGGGGACCTGCATGCATTTTCGGTCGACGATTCGTGCCTAGAGTTCGGGCCGGCTGACTCCCAGGTAATCCTGAAGCCCCGGCCTGGCTATGTGCCCAAGGTTCCCACTAAACCCTTCAAAGACCAAGTGGTGAACCTGCAAGCGCTGCCCCTGGAGGAGGCAGACCCAGCCCTGGCTTTGCTTTGTCCCGTCCGATCATTAAGGTGGTATGTAGACAGGACACAAAGCGTCAGGACCTCAGACCAGCTCTTTGTCTGTTACGGAGGCTGGCATAAGGGGAGTGCCGTCTATAATCAGAGGATGGCCCACTGGATTGTGGTTGCCATAACCCTGGCTTATCAGGCTCAGGATGTGCCCTGCCCATTCAGGTTGCGAGCTCACTCAACTAGAAGTTTTGCATCCTCCTGGGCGCTGGCTTGTGGCGCCTCGCTGACAGATATTTGTAGAGCTGCGGGCTGGGCGACCCCTAACACGTTCGCTAGGTTCTATAGCCTTCGTGTAGAGCCGGTATCTTTGTTCTCACCTCAAACGGGTAGTGGCACTGAGAGGCCCCGGTTAGTGTCGGCTTGCTTAAACTACTCCAGAGTGTCCGTACTGTAGACCCTGTTGAGATCCTCCATCACCCAAGAAGCTGGACGCGGCGGAACGTCCGGCGCCAGGCTTTCATGATGTATCCGTTAGAACCATGGAACGATGGGTTCCATATTGAGACCTAAATGGTACTCGTATGTGTATAGTCCACGGTATAGCCTTAGAGCCCGTGTTTCCCCGGCAGACTTCTGCCTTCCCAAGAGGGTTTTTAATTACCTCAATTAAATTACTCCTAAACGGATGCTATATGTGTATTTGCCTCCGAGACCTCCTTCCGGAAGGATGGGGCTTCCGCAGCGTCCCGGTTCCAAGCGGACCGGGTACGTTTTCCCAGTGTTATCCAATCTCACCCAGTGAGGTAGTGCTTTGACAACGGTGAGTGGAGCTACTTGTTCTGAGCCCCGGCCTACACCTAATAGGGGCGCAGGCGGCTCGCACAGGGCACTGGAATGGGCAGCACCCATGGCGCTTTAATAGGGATCCCATATTCGTCGGTCACCGACGTGGCGTCAAGAGTGACCGACTGAAAGGGAACGTCTCGGTTACGTATGGTAACCCTCGTTCCCTGAAGGAGGGAACGGAGACACCACATCCCGTCGCCATGGTTGCTGTACCGCCGCTGAGCTGCCGGGTCCCCGGCTCGGCTCCTCAGCAAAAATTTGGAATGCATTGCACCTGCTGCCTTCTTATACTCACGCAGTGATCAGCGGCAGCTGGATGCAATAATTGCATGCCAATGTGCATTGGCTTATTTAGTTTACACTCGAAGTAGATTGGTCTATTGAAGCGATATCCCATATTCGTCGGTCACCGACGTGGTGTCTCCGTTCCCTCCTTCAGGGAACGAGGGTTACCATACGTAACCGAGACGTTTCCAAATGAAATACAAAACTTTCTCTCATCTGAAAAGAGGACTTTGGACCACTGGGCAACAGTCCAGTTCTTCTTCTCCTTAGCCCAGGTAAGACACCTCTGATGTAGTCTGTGGTTCAGGAGTGGCTTAACAAGAGGAATACGCAACTCCCCCGCCCCCCCTACATAAATATGCAGATTATTTTTCTGCCAGCTGGAGGCGCTATTAGAAAAAGAGAGATAGAGGTTTCTCTGGTAACGGCTGTATACAAAGCAGCGCTGAGCTACCAAACGCTGATTTATCAGGCATTACTCGTAAGATGGAATGAAAATGACATGGAAAATTTTCTGAAAACTGTTGGCTTTTCTTCTGAAATACATTTATATAAAAACACCCGCGGCTGTTTTTGATTTTGAAACGTGTAGTGCTCATGTTTATTCAACGAAGTTAAAGCCTTTTGGAAAATCTATTTGTGGCGGTCAGTTTTTATATTATGGCAGCCTGCCACAAATAAATCAATGTATGGGAAACTCTGATGCTTGGATACAGCACTCTGTGAACAGCCAGCTTCATTGGCAATGAATGTTTGTGGCTTACCCTCCTTGTGAATGGTGTCAGTGATTGTCTTCTGGACAACTGTGAGCTCAGCAGCCTTCCCCATGATTGTGTAGCCTAGTGAATCAAAATGAGACAGTTTATTTAGTATCATTCATATATTATTATAGTTTTGTTAATATTTTGAATAATATTTTAGTTTTATATTTTGTTTTTAACTTAAAAATGTATTCAAGTTTCCATATTTTTTTCTTAGTATGAAGGAAACTCTCTCTCTTTCTCTCTCTTCTTTTTATATTATTTTAATTAATTAGCAATAGTAACCATGTGTTTATGTCCATTTCTCAGCCTTTTTTTGTATAAGTGAATAAAAACCTTACAACTAACATTTTTCTTTCTTTCTTGGTTGAAATTTTATTTCAAACAAACAAAATATACAAATACAATAACTGAGTTGCAACAATAAATGAAAAGTATAAGATATTGTAAGCAATAATTACAATATGTCCGAAAAGGAGCATAATGAAGCAAATGCTGATTTGAATATTATGTACATTTATTATTATTAGAATAATTTTATTGTTTTTAATATTATAATAATTATATAATTCATTCTAATAACAACAACAACAATAATAATAATAATAATAATAATATCATTGTGACGAGTGGGGCGGGGCCGAGGGATGTGGGAACACGAGCGAGGCCGGTGGAGTGATTGGGAAATCCGCGACACCTGCGACCCACCACCGGTCTCGAGTCCCACAGAGGAGATGAAAGGATATAAAACTGGAGCGACGACAGTGAAGGACGAGAGAGGACCAGGCCTGGGCTTTAGTTTATGTTTTGGTTTTACTTTGTGCGCATCAGTCGTCCGTGAGGGGCTGATGCGGTGTTTTGTGTTTATTTTGAATTATTAAAGTTTCGTTTGATTGTCCGCCGGCTCCCGCCTCCTTCTTCCGGATGAATATGAAGGTTTTATTATTACAGTGGTGCCGAAGCCCGGAAGAAGGAGGGACGCGCTGCTGAAGATCCCTCGCCGCTGTGGTGAATCCGCGGTGCCATCGAGCTGGCGAGGAGTGTGCCGCCATGGACGCTCGAGGCGGTGGGCTGGAGTGAGTTGCCGGGGACGGGCGAGCTCGCTACCGGCCGACCGCGATGTGGAGGGGCAGCTGCCGTCCGTGAGGGAGCGGAGGAGTCGGCGCCGTTCGCCAGAGAGCCGGAGCCTGCTGCCATCCGCCTGAACGGGAAGGAGCAGGGAACGGGGGACTCCTGCCGGCTGCCCAAAATCGGAGGAGCCGTCGCCGTCCACCGGGCGGCGGAGGAGTGTCGTGCCGTCCGCCGAGGGCCGTCAAGTGCCACCGCCAGGCACTGCGGAGGAGATCACCCAGTTGGTGGAGGGCCGAGCAGCAGTGCGTCTGGGAACCGGAATTGTTTTTTTCCTCTCTCCCCTCTCTCGTCTCTGTCGCTCCTCCTTCCATCTCCTTTTCTCTCGCCTCGTCTGTCCTACCCCCAGGTTCCCGCAGGTCCCCGTGAGCGGTCCCCCCCCCCGGAGGGAGGGGGGGTGAGTAGAGCGCAGTCTCGAGGGAACCCTCGGCCTGCGAGGGGCAATGGGGGTATGTGACGAATGGGGCGGGGCCGAGGGACGTGGGAACACGAGCGAGGCCGGTGGAGTGATTGGGAAATCAGCGACACCTGCGACCCACCACCGGTCTCGAGCCCCACAGAGGAGATGGAAGGATCTAAAACTGGAGCGACGACAGTGAAGGACGAGAGAGGACCAGGCCTGGGCTTTATTTTATGTTTTGGTTTTATTTTGTGCGCATCAGTCGTCCGTGAGGGGCTGATGCGCTGTTTTGTGTCTATTTTGAATTATTAAAGTTTCGTTTGATTGTCCGCCGGTTCTTCCCGATGAATATGAAGGTTTTATTATTACAATCATATTTATAAGTGGACCATACTGTAAAAAAAAACAAAAAAAAAACAAAAAGAAAAAATATGTAATAAAAATTAAGATTCCTTATCCATGATCCATTTCTCATAGTAACTTTAAAATAAGTTCTTTTTAAGCTTCAACTATTTATTCTTGTTATCTAGGTTACCTGATAGTGATCTGTTCTTTTGCTTTACACCTGAGAATGATTAAAAGTCTGTTGCTATGGTTTCAAACTGCACTTCCTGTTTGCAACCACACCAACAATGGAGCATATCAGGCCGGCATGTACATTTTCAAGGTTCCTCTGTAAATCGACGGAAACATTCAGAGGTGCTTTTGAATAATGTTGTCGACTACAGTGTGAAATTATGTCTGGGATTACTGTTTCCTGCTATCAGGTTTTCTTGCCTTAAAACCTGAGTTTCTGTAGCATACTTCAATAGAAAATTGATTCCTCCCTGATATCCATTTGAATTATGCTCCGCGTGGGATGGTTTGCATGTGACGGAGGGAAGATAAGGAGCTCCAGCGAGAGGAAATGAACATGTGAGATGAATTTGGTGTCAGATTGAGGGATTGAGGGATTCCCTGGAGGGCCGTATCGAGTCAAATGTTTTGTACTGCGGATAGATACTGTTATACTAGAAATAATTTATATGATAGAGCACAAAATCTAATTTTTTCAATAAGATTTTGTGTTTGCAGACCAACCAGTCAAAACTGTTCAGATTTCTGTTTATAGTTTAATGCAAGGCTCAACAGTGATGATGTCTGGGTGATTCAGGGCCAATATTAGAGTGTTTCAGGCCTCAGAGTGTAATGTTTGTTGAGTATTTATACCTTGTAAAGTTAAATATTTGGGCTTCTGTGTTGTACTGAACATTGTTGTTTACCATGTTTCATCAGGTGAAGTCATTTACTATAGCTGACTGATAGATGAGGTTTTGTTGAATTTTCAAGAATAATTTTTGGTAGTTATTTTTATATTGTTATATTCAAGATGAAAACTTTCTGGACTTAGGTTTACTTGATTATCCATATACCATTTTTTGGTATCAAATATGATCGTCAAAGTCACCTTTATGTATATAGCGCTTTAAACAAAATACATTGCGTCAAAGCAACTGAACAACATTCATTAGGAAAACAGTCAATAATGCAAAAAGGATTGTTAAAGGCAGTTCATCATTGGATTCAGTTATGTCATCTCTGTTCAGTTAAATAGTGTCTGTGCATTTATTTGCAATAAAGTCAATGATATCGCTGTAGATGAAGTGTCCCCAACTAAGCAAGCCAGAGGCGACAGCGGCAAGGAACCGAAACTCCATCGGTGACAGAATGGAGAAAAAAACCTTGGGAGAAACCAGGCTCAGTTGGGGGGCCAGTTCTCCTCTGACCAGACGAAACCAGTAGTTCAATTCCAGGCTGCAGCAAAGAATCATCTGTTTCCTGTGGTCTTGTCCTGGTGGTCCTCTGAGACAAGGTCTTTACAGGGGATCTGTATCTGGGGCTCTAGTTGTCCTGGTCTCCGCTGTCTTTCAGGGATGTAGACGTCCTTTCTAGGTGCTGATCCACCATCTGGTCTGGATACGTACTGGATCCGGGTGACTGCAGTGACCCTCTGATCTGGACACAGACTGGATCTGGTGGCCACGGTGACCTCGGAACAAGAGAGAAACAGACAAATATTAGCGTAGATGCCATTCTTCTAATGATGTAGCAAGTACATAGGGTGTTATGGGAAGTGTTTCCGGTTCCGGTTTACCTTATTAATGCAGCCTAAAAATCCTTTAACGGATTTGGATATTAAAAGCATCTTAGTACGTTATGTGTATGCCAGGTTAAAGAGATGGGTCTTTAATCTAGATTTAAACTGCAAGAGTGTGTCTGCCTCCCGAACAATGTTAGGTAGGTTATTCCAGAGTTTAGGCGCCAAATAGGAAAAGGATCTGCCGCCCGCAGTTGATTTTGATATTCTAGGTATTATCAAATTGCCTGAGTTTTGAGAACGTAGTGGAGAGGATTATAATGTAAAAGGAGCTCATTCAAATACTGAGGTGCAAAACCATTCAGGGCTTAATAAGTAATAAGCAATATTTTAAAATCTATACGATGTTTGATAGGGAGCCAGTGCAGTGTTGACAGGACCGGGCTAATATGGTCATACTTCCTGGTTCTAGTAAGAACTCTTGCTGCTGCATTTTGGACTAGCTGTAGTTTGTTTACTAAGCGTGCAGAACAACCACCCAATAAAGCATTACAATAATCTAACCTTGAGGTCATAAATGCATGGATTAACATTTCTGCATTTGACATTGAGAGCATAGGCCGTAATTTAGATATATTTTTGAGATGGAAAAATGCAGTTTTACAAATGCTAGAAACGTGGCTTTCTAAGGAAAGATTGCGATCAAATAGCACACCTAGGTTCCTAACTGATGACGAAGAATTGACAGAGCAACCTTCAAGTCTTAGACGGTGTTCTAGGTTATTACAAGCGGAGTTTTTAGGTCCTATAATTAACACCTCTGTTTTTTCAGAATTTAGCAGTAAGAAATTACTCGTCATCCAGTTTTTTATATCGACTATGCAATCCATTCGTTTTTCAAATTGGTGTGTTTCACCGGGCTGCGAAGAAATATAGAGCTGAGTATCATCAGCATAACAGTGAAAGCTAACACCATGTTTCCTGATGATATCTCCCAAGGGTAACATATAAAGCGTGAAGAGTAGCGGCCGTAGTACTGAGCCTTGAGGTACTCCATACTGCACTTGTGATCGATAGGATACATCTTCATTCACTGCTACGAACTGATGGCGGTCATATAAGTATGATTTAAACCATGCTAATGCACTTCCACTGATGCCAACAAAGTGTTCAAGTCTATGCAAAAGAATGTTGTGGTCAATTGTGTCAAACGCAGCACTAAGATCCAATAAAACTAATAGAGAGATACACCCACGATCAGATGATAAGAGCAGATCATTTGTAACTCTAAGGAGAGCAGTCTCAGTACTATGATACGGTCTAAATCCTGACTGGAAATCCTCACATATACCATTTTTCTCTAAGAAGGATTATAATTGTGAGGATACCACCTTTTCTAGTATCTTGGACAGAAAAGGGAGATTCGAGATTGGTCTATAATTAACTAGTTCTTTGGGGTCAAGTTGTGGTTTTTTGATGAGAGGCTTAATAACAGCCAGTTTGAAGGTTTTGGGGACATATCCTAATGACAATGAGGAATTAATAATAGTCAGAAGAGGATCTATGACTTCTGGAAGCACCTCTTTTAGGCGCTTAGATGGTATAGGGTCTAACATACATGTTGTTGGTTTAGATGATTTAACAAGTTTATACAATTCTTCCTCTCCTATAGTAGAGAATGAGTGGAACTGTTCCTCAGGGGGTCTATAGTGCACTGTCTGATGTGATACTGTAGCTGACGGCTGAATGGTTGCAATTTTATCTCTAATAGTATCAATTTTAGAAGTAAAGTAGTTCATAAAGTCATTACTGCTGTGGTGTTGGGAAATGTCAACACTTGTTGAGGCTTTATTTTTCGTTAATTTAGCCACTGTATTGAATAAATACCTGGGGTTATGTTTGTTTTCTTCTAAAAGAGAAGAAAAGTAATCGGATCTAGCAGTTTTTAATGCTTTTCTGTAGGATATGTTACTTTCCCGCCAAGCAATACGAAATACTTCTAGTTTTGTTTTCCTCCAGCTGCGCTCCATTTTTCGGGCTGCTCTCTTTAGGGTGCGAGTATGCTCATTATACCATGGTGTCAAACTGTTTTCCTTAACCTTCCTTAAGCGTAAAGGAGCAACTTTATTTAAAGTGCTAGAAAAGAGAGAGTCCATAGTTTCTGTTACATCATCAAGTTGTTCTGAGGTTTTGGATATGCTAAGGAATTTGGTTACATCAGGAAGATAACTTAAAAAGCAGTCTTTTGTGTTAGAAGTGATGGTTCTTCCATACTTGTAACAAGAAGTAGAATTTACAATTTTGGCTATATGAAGTTTGCACAGAACTAAATAATGATCTGAGATATCATCACTTGGCTGAATAATTTCAACACCATCAACATCAATTCCATGTGACAGTATTAAATCTAGAGTATGATTTCGACAATGAGTAGGTCCTGAAACGTGTTGTCTAACACCAATATAGTTCAGAATGTCTACAAATGCTGATCCCAATGCATCTTTTTCATTATCAACATGGATATTAAAATCACCAACTATTAAGACTTTATCTGCAGCCAGAACTAACTCGGATGTAAAATCACCAAACTCTTTAATAAAGTCTGTATGGTGCCCTGGTGGCCTGTATACAGTAGCCAGTACAAACATAACTATCATTTTATTTATCATTAACATTTGTTTCTCTGGATAATGTTATATGAAGCACCATTACTTCAAACGAGTTATACTTGAAGCCTGCCCTCTGAGAAATCCTGAAAACGTTGTTATAAATTGAAGCAACACCTCCACCTTTGCCTTTTAAACGCGGCTCATGTTTATAACGGTAATATTGGGGGGTGGACTCATTTAAAATAATGTAATCATCAGGTTTTAGCCAGGTTTCTGTCAAACAGAGGACATCTATATTATGATCAGTGATCATATTATTTACAAAAAGTGTTTTCGTAGAAAGGGATCTGATATTCAATAAGCCAAGCTTTATCATTTGTTTATCCATATTGCTTCTGTTTTTTATTTGTTGAACCTCAATTAAATTGTTAATCTTAACTTGGTTTGGACGTTTTTTTGTTTTTTCTAGTTCGGGGAACAGACACAGTCTCTATAGTGTGATATCTAGGTGAAAAAGTCTCTATGTGCTGAGAATTAACTGACCTCTGTGATCGTCGTCAGTCGTCAGTAGAGGTGGGCGATAATTTCATAACGATAATTATCATGATAGAATTTTCCTCGATAAAACGATATGAAGAGTTCGATAAATGTTTATGCGCCAAAAGCACAACGAAACAGTGCAAATCATTTGAATTGCGCCACATGGATCCTTTATCCGCTCAGTTCAAAGATCAAACTGCCGCGCGGTACAAGCTCACTTGAGCAGCAGATGCGTTTACTCAGTCACGCGAGCTCTAAACAGCGCTGTGAGATCCAGTGTGAAACGCTTGAATTCAGCAATGAACACAAATGAATCCGTGTGCAATGAGAGAGTCAGAAAGCTTTTCAATCTACAAATCGCCATCATTTACCATGAATTTACTGTAGTGACACTCACTGCACCATGGTATTTTATTAAAGGACTAATAGCTATAGCATGTGTGCATTTATACTGAATGTTTTTAGACTACTGTTTTTCTTACAAATAGGCTACCTATAAACCATATAGTTATATTTATATCATGGTATTGAGGTGTTTTATGCGTGGTTTTAACTGACCTCCCAATGTCAATTCGAACAGGTGAGTCATTTTCAAAAAACATCTAAAGACGCATCTTTTTCTCCAGCACTTGACCAACTAATACTAGCACTTACCTTTTCTTTTCTATTCTATTCTTAAAAACAACAACAACAACAACAACAACATAGCTATGTGTACTGCGCTAGACTAACTGAGACTTGTCATGGCACTTGTATACAGTTATTGTTCTCTCGTTGGTCTGATTGCTTCTGTTGTTCTCATTTGTAAGTTGCTTTGGATAAAAGCGTTGGCTAAATGATTAATGTTAACTGTGTTTATCATGATTTAAATGTATGCTACTATGGGAGACCAATGCTTACTTGAAAATAAATAAATAAAAACTTGGTCAGAATTAATTTACCGTTATAAAACTACAATTTTTACAGATGTTACTGATTTTGATAATGAACAAAAATTTACCTCTGCATCCTAACTCAAGCCAATGTGCATTTCTAAGAGAAAAAAAGTGATATTATTAATATTATCAGGCAACCCAAACCTGTTTCTTAATTTAGATATTTATTTTGTCAAGGAAAATTAATGGTCTGGTTTCTGCAACTTTCACTTTGGATCTAGCTTTAAACTTGAAGAGATAAAAATGTGACATTTTATCGTGATAATTATCTATATTGATAATTCTTTTGGCCATATCTCCCAGCCCTAATCGTCAGACATTTATTTGTTCATCTTTCGATCATCCTTGTATTGCATTGCATTATTTTTTTAAACTACAGAGCTTTGATCATAAAAACTAAACATTTAAATCTTAAATCTCAAATTTTTTTATATTTCTGCTCAGTTTGTGACTCTGAAAGAAACTAAGGTGTATTCTGCTCCATTTTCTCACTGTGTCATACTATATGTAAACAAAAAAACATCTAAAGGTGTAAAAACTGTTGTATTCAAATGTGTGTATATGTGTGAATAGATATTTATGTGTACATATGTGTGTGTGTGTGTGTGTGTGTGTGTCTATCTATCTATCTATCTATCTATCTATCTATCTATCTATATATATATATATATATATATATATATATATATATATATATATATATATATATATAAAAAGTGAAACTTTCATATATTCTAGATTCATTATGTAAAGTAAACATTTCAAAAGTTTTTTTTTTATTATTTAATTTTGATAATTAGAGTTTACAGTTCATGAAAGTCAAAAATCCAGTATCTCAAAATATTAGAATATTTCCAAAGTTCAATCCAAAAAAAAAAAAGTATTTGCAAAACTGTATGAAGCTACTGGTAGCCAATGTAAACTGATGAAGAGAGATGTAACGTGTGTTTTTTCGGCTCGTTAAAGACCACTCTCTTGATAGTACATGCAGGAAGGCCCGCCAAGAGAGCATTACAATAGTTCAGTTTGGAGAAAACAAGAGCTTGGACAAGGAGTTGTGCAGCTTGCTCTTATAGGAAGGGTCTAATCTTCCTAATGTTGTATAAGACAAATCTGCAGGACCAGGCCATTCATCGTTCGCAACTCCAAGGTTCCTGGCTGTTCTGGAAGGAGTTATGGTTTAAGAACCCAGCTGTATATAGAAGTTGTGATGAAGTGCTGGGTTGGCTGAGACCATGAGCAGTTCTGTCCTAGCAAGGTTGAGTTTGAAGGTGTTGGTCCTTTATCCAGCTAAAAATGTCTTTCAGACAGGCTGCAATGTGAACAGCTACCGTCGGATCAACTGGTTGGAATGAGAAGAAGAGTTGAGTGTCATCAGCATAGTAGTGATAAGAAAAGCCATGCTTCTAAATGACAGATCCTAATGATGACATGTAGATGGAGAAGAGAAGAGGCACTGAGCCTTGAGGAACCCCAGTAGTAAGAAGTTGTGACTTAGAAACCTCACCCCTCCAAGACACCCTGAAAGACCTACCTGAGAGGTAAACTTGAACTATTGGAGTGTGGTTCCTGAGATACTCATTTTTATGAGGGTGGACAGGGGGATCTGGCTGTTAACTGTGCCAAAAGCAGCAGACAGATCCAGCAATCTGATTACTGAGGATTTGGAAGCTGCTCTTACCAGTCTCAGGGCTTCAGTAACCGAGAACAGGGCAGTCTAAGTTGAGTGGCAGCTTTTGAAGCCAGATTGGTTGTTGTCCAATAGGTTTTTCTGTGCAAGTAACGTAGAGAGTTGGTTGAACACAACACGCTCAAGTGTCTTTGCAATGAACAGAAGAAGGGATACCAGTGTGTAGTTCTCTAAAAGTGCTGGATTTAGAGAGGGTTTCTTAAGTAGTGGGAGTTACCTGAGCCTTCTTAAATGCTGTTGGAAATGTACCAGTGTGAAGAGAGGTGTTGAAAACGTAAGCACCGGTATGACTGAAGAAGAAATGGCCTGAAGTATGTGAGTGGGGATAGGATCAAGTGGACAGGTAGCAGGATGATTGGCAAGGATAAGTTTGGAAACATCCATCTCGAAGAGTGGAGAGAAGGAGGAGAGAGAGTGTGTATTTGTCGTTATGAAGTTATCATCAGTTTGTGTTGTGGAGAATTGTTCATTGAGGTTTCTTGTTTTATTTATGAAGAATATTGAAAGGTCATTAACAGTCGGGACAGAAGGGGTAGTAAGTGCTGGTCTGGATGAAAGGGGGCAAAAGTTGTCTAAGCAAGATGTTAGAGTGGAGCAGAGCATTTCAGTATAGCACTGTTTGTGTCTAGTGCTGAAAACTGAGAGGGTGAAGGGAGTGAGGATGAAACCAGAGAGGATAGGCGAGAAGGAGAGAGTGAGCATAGGTTACACGAAATGTGAATTGCGGAGAAGTGTGTGCTATGTCAGGAGTTAGTGTGAGGTTTTACTTTTTAAAATAAGTGACAAAAAAAAACTTTTTCACAATATTCTAGTTTTTTTATAGATGCACCCATGTTCCTGGGGATCCCGGGGAACACATGACAGGAGAAAATTGTTAGCCTGAATGCAATGTAAGTCGCTTTGGATAAAAGCGTCTGGTAAATGCATTAAAAAAAAAAATATATATATATATATATATATATATAAATGAATAAATAAGCTTTCGATTGATGTATGGATTGTTAGGATAGGATATCAATATTTGGCCGAGATACAGCTATTTGAATATCTGGAATCTGAGGGTGCAAAAAAAATCTAAATACTGAGAAAATCGCTTACTTACGATGATCTCTTACTTACACTTCTCTTTCTGGCGTCCCTTTATCTCTCATTACCTGTGAAACACAGCGCAGGTCTCCCTCCCCTGAGATCAGTGGGTCAGTTCTTCTCCTCTGATCTTCTTTTAACCAGTGTGTTTCTTTCGATCTGCTCCACATAAGTGGGTGGTCATTTTTCTTCCATGCTGGAATCACACTCACTGATTGTGTGTTAGTATATAAAGTGTGTATTTTAGTTTTTAGTGTATAAAATGTGGGTACGTTACACGCAAACACAGTTTCTGTAGTCATATTAGCTCTTCCGATGCCTCCATAACAACTTAGATAGAGTCATGGTTAATATCAAAATGGCAGAGGTTCACGATAACATCAGTGTGACCTTGAGAGCCATCGCCAATAGTTACAGCAATGATTTGGACAGCTGCACTTTTGTCTTGAGATGAGACTTTTAGGCTTCCAGGAAGAGCACACAGTGTTGAATGAAGTCATATCTGCACCTTTGAACTGTCCTCCAGCCATAACACACTGCAGAGTTTCAGTGATGTACTGGTGAAACTACTTTTTCATGCAATTACTGTACAATTATTATGGATTAAAGCTTACAAGATTGACTCCAAATTACTCCTGTTTGTGAACAAATCATTCAGATCATTTTTGTGAAATAGGTTAGATCTGACTCAAAAGAATGTGTCTTTTACAAATGGCACATTTCTACTTTGTAACTAAATCGGATTTCAAGATGTCCAGAGACATATTTTGGTCTGTTCCTCACACAAACTATTGCACGAGAAGACTTGAATGCAGATTATATGTGATCCTTGTACAATATTTGTTTCTGAAAATACCCCCCCCCCCCCCCCCACCAGATTTTGCAATAGTAGTACCCATTCATTGAAATTGTGTGGAGAATAGCAAAGTGCAGTTCTTCAAAATCACTACTTTTGTATTACAAAGATGAAATTCATATGGTTTTAGAGGGATGTGAGAGGAAATAATGACAGAATCTTTTTTCTATTTATTCATGTAAACCGCAGCATTTTGATTGATTGACAAGTTAAATTGAATTTTAATGTCAAGGCTCCTTGACATAAAAAAAACTATTCACACCGAGGCTGTATTATTTGATCAAAAATGCAGACACAGTACTATTGTGAAATAATATTACAATTTAAAATAACAGATGTGAATATATTGTAAAATGTAATTTATTCCTGTGATGAAAGCTGAATATTAGCATAATTACTCCAGTCTTCAGGGTCACATGATCTTGTAGGAATCATTCTAACATGCTGCTTCGCTGCTCAATAATCATTATATTATTTTGTTATCAATGTTGAAAACCGTTGTGCTGCTTCATATTGTTGTAGAAACCATTATTCTTTGATGAAAAGAAAAAGCGCCAGCATTTATTAGAAGCAGAAATGTTTTGTAAAAGTATATACAGGTATGTGTTTACTGTCACTTTTGACCAATTTTATGAATCCATGATGATTTTTCTTTTTCTTATTGACACCAAACCTTTGAACGGTAGTGCACATATGCAGAATAAAATCTTTTTTTGTTCATGCAAATTCAGTCAAACTGGACATTGTGTTTCATCTCTTTGAAGGCCAGCAGAGAATGGGTTTTAGATGTTGTGTTTCTGCTCAAAGCCCCGTCACATGGACACCCAACATGCAATAGTAAATGACCTGTTAGCTTCACTTTGATATGTTCTTGTTGTCATGGCATAGAGGCTCTGAGGGTCTCTAAAAGCAACTCTGCTGTCACAAGAGTCATGGAGTATTCAGACATTACTCATTAGACACACTGAGGTGTTTGAAAGCCGTTGAATCGTTTGCAATCTTAATGTTTGACAGTCTCATCTTCAATTACGCAGCGCTCTGATGCTGTTCGGCTTAACATGTTCATCCTGTGCCTTCCTGTTTGTATCTCTTGTGTAGTGATGAGATGTTTGTGTTTTTCATTTGTGGACTGAGCTGACGGCCCTCGCGTAGAATCCATCCAAACTAATGAGATTTCTCACACATTTCCCTCTCTCTTACTCTGTTTGTTATTTTTCATATCTTTTTGTATTCATATTTTTAATAACAGCATGCCAGTGTTTCCTGGCATTCTGTTTTTCTAAAAAACATATATTATAACTATACCTTTTGTTTCTAACCCACTACGTATTATTTTTAAATTCAGCATATTATAATAAACATAGTTAACATTAGTAAATGTGTTAGTTAGTTAGTTATTAATAAATTGATTGTTTAATAATTGTATAATATAATTAAAAAAATATAATATAAAATATAGATTTTATTATGAATTTGAATGAAGCTGTATTTTAAATTATGAAAGCATTATTGCAAATGTATATTTTATTGCAAAACAACTATAATATTATTATTAAATGGCAGATTATTGCAATTATAATATTGCAGTTATAATATTACAAAATTGATATTTTATAATAATGCAATAATAATAATAATAAGACAATTATATTAATAATAATCATTAAAAATGTTATTGTCACACCTTTGGACTGTTTTGTTGTTTTCACCCTTCATGTGTCTTTCTCCCAGTTTTCCCTCATGTCTGATTGTCATTTGGTTCACCTTTGTCTTGTTAATCGTCCTCGTCTGCCTATGTGTTTAAGTTCTAGTCTGTCCTGTGTTCCCCTGCTCCTGTATTGTGTGTGTTTTACCTGCCCTGTCTGGATTACCCCTTGTTGCACACTAAATATTATTGAACTCTTCTTCATTGTCGTCATTATAGATCTTTATACACACCGTGTCGTGATGGTTATATACTACTACTACACATTTTTATTATTATAACTTAATAAATGTTTTATTGTCAATTGTTATATTACATGAATATTTTATTATACTGCAACAATAATAATAACATCACAAATGTATTACGTTTTTTATTAAAATGTATAGTAGAACATTGTTCATAATGTACTTCAATATAAATGTTATAATTATATTTAATATAAAATACTATATGAAATATTGCATTATTACTACTACTAATAATAAATATGCATTTTACAAATAAACATATACCGCAGAATTTTTTTTTCATTTTGAGTCTTTCTCTGACTCTTCTAAAACACCTTCTTATTGCCATCCAGAGCTCATGTTGTAGAGATTGGGTTTGTACTAGTTTGGTGCGGTTCTTCCTGTCTTCCTACATCATTTTTTTCTCTCTCCTCATGTATTCTCACGTTCCCTGGACAGCCTCTGTGATGAACACATCAATTCATTTCTCCTCCAACAGAACAATCGTTCCTTCCCTTTGTGTGGTGCGGCAGAATCCCATAAAGGAAGCCGTCGATTTCAGGCTTGGCACAATAGAAGATCTTGTCTTCAGCCGCTGGCCTGTGCTATATTCTCTCCTGCTCTTCGGGGCCGTACGGGGCCACAGGACCCCAGAGATGCATCCCGTGTCTTTGTACTGAGGTTGTTTGCCTGGAGTGGGAGTTTGGATAATATCCTGTAATTCCCACTCAAACCGATGCATGTCGTGTAAATTACAACACTTCGGAGAATCTGAACATAATGGTACGCTTTAATTTCCTATCCTCCTTTTCCAAGTCCATATCCCTCCTGTGAAGACGAGATTTGAGACTGTAAATTGGGCCGCGCTTTTATACATTCTCCCACACTGGTTTCTTGTGTCTACTTTGTATAATTACATGCAAATCTCTCATTTGCCTCGTTTTGGGACAAAGTATCCGTAGAGGAAGTGGTCATGTTTGCTGATTTTGCTATTCATTTCCCGAGCAAGCTGGTCTTACTGTAATAAATACTGCTGCATTGCAGAGACCTTGGACATTCTGCTCTGTTTAAATTGAAATTGCATATTAGTTGATGCCATTAAAAGTCTGTTATTTAAATTATTGAGCACTTACTTATTGAGCACCTGTACTGCCTCGTCTGGCTACTTGTTCTTTCCCCGATGCTTTTAGTCCAGAGCGACTCAAAATACTCTCTGTAAAGTCTCTTTGAGATGCAGTTTTGTCTTTACTTGATAACTGTGCCCTAGAGCATCATGGGTAAAGTTTCTAGCTCAAGTGCAGGATTTCTGCAATTTGCTAGAATTGATGTCTACAACAAAAATGCACATTAGTTAGTGCATTAATATGTCGTATTAACAATGATCAGTAATTTACAGTGTTTGTTAATTTTGGTTCATATTAATTTCTACATATACTTATAGATGATTAACATTATAAGTTGTATAAATGAGTGGTAATAATGATGATGATGATGATTATTATAATAATAATTATTATTATTATTACCACCATGGTTATTATGGTTATCTAAAACTAAAACCATAAAAAAACATTTCTGTTTCTTGAAAAACACAATAAATAATTAATTAATTAATAACAATTGTATATAAAAACAAAAACTAAAAATTACTAACTAATAAAAACACTAATTTAAAACTAAAATGAAAGCAAGAAACATAAAAGTAAAATCTAATTCAAAGTATTAACAAAAACTGAGTATTTCAATACTTAAGTAATACTGCTAATAATGTAAAATTGTAATTGTAATTTAATATTTTAAGTTGTATCAAGTCATTTGATAATAATAATAATAATGTTTTTATATTTTACATGGCCTAATACATTTGTTACATTAATTTTGATAATAATAATAATAATAATAATAATAATAATAACATCAACAACAATAACAACAACAACAACAACAATAAATTACATATTAATGCATTTTTGACATGTCAAGTTGTATTAACTAATTTATGGTGATTATAATATAATGAATTATAGTAGTTAATATCAATAATAATAGTCAATATTAGTAATATGATATAGTAATATAATATAGTAATTTTTACATATATATTTCAGGTTGTATTAAGATATTAAGATATATATATATATATATATATATATATATATATATATATATATATATAAATATATATATAATGTACCTTACAATATAATAATAATAATAGTAATAATAATAATAATAATAAATGACATATAATGCATTTTTAAAATTTCAAGTTGCATGAAGTAATTTATGATGATTGTGATTATAACAATACATTTTAATTATAGTAGTTAATATCAATAATAATAGCCAATAATAATATAATTAATCAGAAGTTTTTTTACATATATATTTCAAGTTACGTATAAGATATATAATGTACCTTAATATATAATAATCATTTATTATTATTATTATTATTGCTGAATGATTTAACAATGAACAATAGGATATATTTGTAAATCAGCATTAATTTACAATGCATCATTATTAAACAATATATTATTAAACGTAATTAAGCAGCATGAACATCCTTCCGATGCTCTCCTTTTGTGCTTCATGAATGAAGGAAAGTTTGGGTTTGGAACACCATGAGCATGATTACATTTTTTTCTCCTCCTTTAATAGCTTGGCTGCTGCCACAAACTCCACAAGTTTCTTTTTCTCTGAAATTGCACTGGCATCCCCTGTTCTCCTCTTCAATTAAAAAAGGGCCAGCATTAAAGAATCTCATGAGAAAACCGCCTAAACGACTTCCTGAATATTTAAACGATGGTTCTGGAACGTTTCTCACTGGTTTGTGCAGGGAATCGCTGTAAGTGGCAAGAAGAAGAAGCGTCTGGGTTTGGTTTCTGTGCCTGTGAAATCTCCTCACAGATTTACAGCTTTTTCTTTTTTTTCTGAACCTATTCCCTGCGTCCCCTTTCTGTTATTCCTCACTCTCGGTCTTATTCAGTCTTTCTTACTTTCTCTTTCTTCACTCCCCCTTCCACTCTCCATGATTGAAATTCATTACCTTTTTATGAAAACATCAGGATTAAAAAATATCATTATCCACATCCATATGAGCTGATTTCTTCAAAAGGAGACAATTGAAAGCATGCTCATGCTGCTCTTGGGTGTACAGTAAAGACACTCATAACGATGTGGAAAGACATGTATAGTTTAAATCCTACTGCTCTCATGCAAATGTATAATGAGGAGGACAAAAAAACATAAATGTGGTCCAGATGACCCAAAAATGCAAATATAGTATTTATTAATATCCTGAATTAACTTTTGTCTTCACTTGCATTTCAGTTTAAGCTTTAGTAATTTTAGTACAGCATGTGCTTTTAACATTTTTATTAGTTTGTAATATTTCTATGTAGCTTTATTTTAATTCATTTTTAAATTTAATCTTAACATTTTTGTACTTCAGTTTAAACGTTAGGGGCTACATTTCCAAAGCATTTCTGAATGGTTTTAGTTAACCCTGCACCTTATGAGCTGAAGTCCTCTGAAGTCATGTGACACTTGTCTAAGTCGTTATTTACTGGAAGTTCACTGAAAATCACCTCCATCTAAATTCTCAAAACAAAAATCAAATCAATTGGTCTTTGACCAAACATGTATTGTACTTTTTAGAATATTGAATTTTTAGGTTCTACATTTAAATATGCATATGTACATGTAATTTAATGAGGAAAGATTAAAATTGGAATTCACAGTTTCTCCTGTAAACAGTAAATCACATTATAAAGGAGGGAAAGAAAAAAACGCTTTATATTCTTATATCAAGTTATTTATTTTCCTTGCTCTGTTGGCTGTTCTTTATCCTTACCCCTGCGATACGAGCACTGTCTTACAGTCATTACTGCACCTCAGTGTGATAGCAGTTTATTTCTGGCTCGCTGCTGGAAAACAAGTGCCCTAAACCTGCCACTGCTAACAGGCATTCGCGGATGGGACACCCCCACGGCCTTATACGGTGGCCGTCCTCATGCCATTATTGAGGTGAAATTGGCCGTCTACTGTAGGAATAGTTGCAGTGTTTTCCTGTAACACAATGTTATTTCAGAGCAGAGCTTCGTTGTTGAATCTGTTGTATTGTCCCTTTTAGGTCTTTTAAAAGTTTGCATGCCCATAAAACAGCCTAAAGTATAATGAGACAAGATATTAAGTCAGTTACAAAAAAGTCTAAATTAATTGAGTTTATCCTTCATACAGTAAAAAATAATTAAAGACTTAATTTTTCAAATTCAAAACAGTTGTGATTATTAGATATTTTTCACGTTTTAAAAATACTTGGTTCTGATAAGAAAATAAGATTTTCTATTTTTGCCTTTTTTCATTACAAGATGGAAAATGACTATAAGGTTTTCAGAAAATTTTATTAGAATTAAGTTTCTTAAAAATATCTATCAATGAGGTAATAAAAATCTTGTTTTCCCTTTGAATTAAGTGAAGTGGAATTTTCAAATGGCGTTATTCATGCTGCTTGTCCAAAAAAAATTAAAATATGAAATATGAAATTAATTCAGAATAAAAATTAATATAGAATATAAAGCCTATTTGTATTTCTAGGTTTTAATACATTTATTTTCATGACAATTAATTACATTTTCTTCTGGCAAGAAGAATGTGACAAAATAAATTAATTATTCTTTTTACTATTTATTTTCTTTTATGATTTTATTTAAAATAGTTCTTCTTTATGTAGAAGTACAATTTTAAGCATAGCCAATGTAATATACGTGTATTTTTTATATTTGTCCTATATTGTTTTCTGTATACATATTATTTATTTATTTTTAGTAATTACATAAAGTTTTATTTTTTAGGTTTCATATGTATTATTTATATTTTATGTTTTTTTTTTTTCAATTTATTGATTGATTATTATTATTATTAATATTATCTTTATTTATTAATTATTTTATATCGTTTGCAGTATTTGCATCTGCTTTAGGTGCCTTGAAGTGATAGTTATGTGAATAACCAAACTGTTTTTGGTCCCTATTGACTTCAATAGTTGTTTCTCCATACTATGGAAGTCAGTGGCTACCAGCAGCTGTTTGATTACCAACATTCTTCAAAATATCTTCTTTTATGTTCAACTGACGAAAGAAATAGATTTAGAACAACATGAGGTAAATGCTGATAGAATTTACATTTTTGGGTGCACTACCCCTTTAATGTATAATAATTTACACAAGGAATGGCTTTAGCTTGTTCTTGACAGTGATGTGTTGGGCAATCACAGCATATTAGGAATTTCCTTAGCTAATTTACAGTTTGTATTTCCCACAAGAAAGTGCAAGTCAGTGCACGCTATTATATCCCCACACCGCTGGCAGATATTATGCCGCAAGTTAAGTGGCGTTTTCAAATGGCTTATTCACAGTGCTTGTGTGCATTAACTCGGACGGGAGGAAGGCTAGTCATTAGCCATACGTTTAGCAGGCTCATGAATATTTGAACTGCTGTGAGCAGAGGATTGGTTGTTAGCGTGGCATCATCAGTGTTAGTGGCAGTAAGAGCGTTTGGATGGCCAGCTGTGAGCGCAGCGATACAGGGCCCAAGAGTGTGTGAAGGACGGCTGTTTAGTGTGTGTGTACAGCTTCAGAGTGCCACTGAGGGATTCAAGTGGCTCTGACGCACTGAGAGACTCTTTGACGTGAAACCAAGCTGATCTTCCTCACATCCCTGATGGCAGAGAGAGAGACGGGTCCCCGCGGCTTAGCGCTGAAACCTCAGTGATTTGCTCCAGTGAAGAGAAAAGCATTCCAGCGTCTCTCCCACACGCTTACACAAACACACATGATGCACAAATATACACAAACATACAGCAGAATCTGCAGAAAACTGTCTAGAAATTGGATAGAAATAATATATATATATTATAATATTATAATATTATATATATATATATTATGAATTTTTGCATGTCTAAAATGATCATAGTCTAAACAGAGTGAAATAACCATAAACTAGTGCTGTCAAATCAATTAATCGCGATTATAGATATCCAAAATAAAGGTTTATGTATATGTTCATAATAAACAGTTGCATTATCTGTGAAAATGTGAATAATTGTCAAAAAGTAAGAGAGATCATACTAAATGCATGTTATGTTTTATTTAGTACTGTCCTGAGTAAGATATTGTACATAAAATGCCGCGTTTTCACCGAAATTACCCGGAACATTTGTACCAGGAACTTTTTTTCCCAGGAACTTTTTCCCCCCAGACCTGTTGCTTTCTGCGTTTCCACCGCGGTGTAAAGTACCGGGAAGATTAGGCAAATAGACTGGTGACGTAGGTCTGCACGCGTTTCTCAATACAAAGTGCGCTGATTTTGGACGTGCATTCTCGGTAGTGCGGACTTTGTGCATTCGTCTCGGGAGTGTGATGTCCGCGACGACGCAAGTCCAGTAAATCTGCAAACAGCAGCGTACTTGATAACTTCAGTCAGCTGACCATGGCTACTATTTTCCACTCTGTATATTTACAATAAAACGAAATAGGATATCAAATACCACTGTCTCCTTTCGTTTTCATTTAAGCATAATAACAGCTGCAGAAATGTACTTAGTTCAGGGATATGTATATATATATACAGCCATTACAATGAAACAAAATATTATATAGATTTTCCTTTTTTATTTTCATTTTAACATACAGATAAATTGAATACAGACCAAAGATAACCTGTTAGATTTACCCCGCAGCTGAATTATATTTTATGTTTAACCACTAAAGAGACATCAGAGCCAGCGGCACACATCAGAAGGTCTAGCCGAGGAGAGGCTGCTCTCGGCGGATACATGAGGACTGAGCTCTCGCTGATCGCGTTGAGTTCACCGTCTCTGAGATCGGCGAAACACATTTTTAAATAGACGCTGTCTTTACAAATAAACCACAGATTTGAGTTTTAAACAACTACATTCTCGCCTGAAATACTTTTAAAATTACATTTCATGACACAATAACAGTAATATTTAGAAAATGTTGATCCGAATAAATGGTGGTTGAACTCAACCAATGCTGCGTGAACTCAACCAATCAGGATGTTTAGCGGCCAAGTCCCACCCCCGAAAGTTCAGGAACTTTGAAAAAGTACCACCTCGCCAGCGGGGACTTTCTGAGGGGCATTTTTTTTTACCCGGAACTTTATTTAGTTCCTGGTTCCTGTGGTGGAAACACACCGAGTACCAGGTCAAAGTCCCTAGTTCCTGGGTAAAGTTCCTGCGGTGGAAACGGGGCAAAAGATGTTCGCATATAGTCCACAGGTTTTTACCCCCCAACTCTTAATCTTGTTTCCTTCTGTAGCATCAGTGAATGTTTGAACCTTTTTTAATCGTTGTGTTTGAGACCCTCAATTGTCCTCAGTGTGAAAAGATGTATCTCAAAGTCATACGGTCACTGCTGGAAAGTGTTCACATATGCAAAGACGCTGGAAAACTGAAGAATCTGCAGGACCTTAAAGATTTTTCTGAAGAACAGTTCTCAGTTTAACTGTTCAGAACAAACAAGGGACTCAGGTAACAGCACACAGTATTAAGAACCACAAACTTTTGAATGGGGTTATTTTAATAATTTCAGTAATTATTTTGTGTTGTGGACTAAATGTAAACATCTTTTATGTACAATATCGTACTCAGGACAGTACTAAATAAAAAAATTACATGCATTTAGTATGATCTCTCTTATTTTGTTAAAATTATTCTCATTTTCACAGATTCTGCAAGGGTTTCCAACTTTTGCATGCCACTGTATGTGTGTGTACTGTGTATTTATCATGTACAGTATATATAAATACACACACATGACATTCATGTATATATTTAAGAAATATATATATATATATATAACACATAAATTTCTTAAATATATACATGTATGTGTGTGTGTGTGTGTGTGTGTCTGTATATATATATATATATATATACATATAAATATCCATAGTAGACAAATGTAATGTAATAACAAACTTTAGTTTTGCATGCGATTAATCACGATTAATCAATTTGACAGCAGTACCGTAAACCATTAATTTGGTGAAAATAATTTCTATTAGTTTTATTAAACAAAGGTATGATATATAGTTATCATAGGTTTTCAATGGATTATAAAAAAAAAAAAAAAAAAAAAAAAATATATATATATATATATAAATAAATATTTGTTTTTGTTATCTGTGCATATGTATAATTTAATTTTAAAATGTCTGTAGTGATGTTACATTAAGTAAATGTGTTTAAATATTAATACACAATTTTAAATAAATTATTTTAGATAGTAAAAAAATAAATATTAGCAATTTATAAGTAATCATATTCATTAAAATTGTTAATAAATATAAATATATTAAAATAATTTCCTTTCCTTTTAAAAAAAAATTCTGTTTCAGGAATCTGAAGGGACGTTGCCCAACTTACTGGTTCTGTGTGGAGACCACGGCATGTCTGAAACCGGCAGTCACGGCGGATCGTCAGAGCCAGAAATCAACACGCCCCTTGTGCTCATCAGCCCCGCCTTCAGGAGGAAAGGTGAGTAGCACAGGCCATTGGTGGGTGTTCTCTAAAGTAGACTCTCTATTGAGACATTTGTCTATTGGATTTGCCAGAAAATCCTATGTTTGAAAAGAAAAATGATGTTATCTCATGGTGTTTTGAAGGAAAGTTTACTCACATGAAGTTTCTCCTCCAGACATAAAGGTTATGCGACTCTTTGAAGTTCAAGAAAAACATTTTGGATGATCTTCTATCGATTTCGCAAAGTTCCTCTGTTTGAAAGTGAAGTTTTTTTAAGCATAGGTTGTATATTTGATGTCTTGGTTCTTCAGTAAAGTATATTGGCCAGACTTAGTGCAATCCATACACAAAATTCCTCCCACAGTTGTTAAGCCGTATCCAATAATGGCTGTATGACAGATATCCAGCGAAACAAGGGCTCTAATAGTCCTCGGTCTCCAGCAAAGAAGCTTTACTCACAATAAACAGTCCCCAGACTGAGAGTCGGCCTGATTGGGTTGATGATTTTTCATCTTTATCTTTAAACTACCAGCATATTCACACATTCATTTAAGAAAATGAATGTCTTTGTGAGGGACGGGGGTTGATCGTGTTGCTGATGCACCAGTTAATAAGTTATTTACAATTTTACTGCAAAAACTCAAGGAACAGGAAGCTACAGTAGAGTCTCACAGTATCAAAGGTCTGTTTCAGCAAACTCTCAGCAGCGATTATGTGTAAGCGCATGACGCAGAACAATGCTTAAATCAAAAACAGTTGCATTTTTCAGATCAGTGTTAATGACTGTGCAAGATATTCTTAGAATGTGCAAAGCTGTGTGCTACTGTTCATCTGTTTAGGAGTTGTTTCAACCATTCTTGCATTTTAGATCATTTGCAGGAGTACATAATACGATCTGCTTTTGTTAGAGCTTAAACTGTAGACATTTTTTTTTTTTTGCATAATCAAGAAAGTATCTGTAAAGTAGTGATGAAGGGAGGTTGTTCCACTAAAAAGAGCCTGATGTGTTTCACACTTTCTTTGCTTTCACATTTGCAATTATTTGCATTCTTTAATTGCATTTATATTTTTTTTCCTATTTTAATCAAGTCAACTATTTTAGTTCTTGCATCACAGACAGCCAAAATATTTTTTTTCTATTCTCTCCAGTCCTCAAAATTATAGTTTATGTAGCAATTTAATGCAGATTAGCATTAATTCAGTACAAATGACAGTACTTTTTATTTTATTCTGTTTTTTTTATTTTTTTTATTATGACTAATTATGACTTTTCAATCCAGTCAGTTCACATCAGATAAAATCAAGTACATTTTTTCTCTTGTAAAATTTTATTTTCCTTAAAATAATGTAATCACTTTGACTTTTGAATATTAAAATCATGTTTAAAAATATGTAATATTTTATGAGAAAGATTTTATGGGTAAGATTTTGTTTTTGTTTTTGAAAGAAGTCTCTTATGCTCAAAAATACAGTGAAAATTTGAATAACCGTAAACAATAAAATAACTGTTATGTATAAAAACATTTAATTTATTCAAGTGATGCAAAGTTAAATTTTCAGCAGCCATTATTCCAGTCTTCAGTGTCACATGGTCCATCAGACGTCATTGTAATTTCTTCTTATTATGAAAAATATAATTTTTTGAGGATTATTTGATGAATATAAAATACAAAAGACCAGCATTTATTTGAATTTGTATCATTACAAAATGTCTTTACCGTAACTTTTCATCAGATGATTGCATCTTACTGAATAAAATTAATTTCTTAAAAAAAAAAAAAAACTTTTCAACAACTGTGTAGAAAGTTAAAGTTCTACTGTAAGGCTTTCTAGATGTGCTCCTTCTCACATATCCTACATAGACTCATGTAGTTGTTCCCTGCACATTAAATCACAAATGTCTGTGACAGTCTGATTGCATTAGAGGAATTCTGCGGTGAGTTGCTGGATAATTTTACGGCCCGAGGGTTTTATATTACCCACTGATTCATCTCTGTATAATAATATGAAGCATTAATTCATTTTTTCCCTACTGTTTTATAATGGATTAATTTGCATTGAGTCTAGTGTGTAATTGATTGTGACACATACACACACACACACAGAGCGGTTGTTGCACTGGTCATGTGATGCAGTACACAAAGCGAGCACACGATACTCTCATAACCACGTGTGAATAAATACACACACACACACACACACACACACAAACACACACGCTATACTCACGCCCTAGAGTGTGAGAATTTGGAGAGATGCTCATTATCCACTTCCACTCATCCCTATATTCTCTCTCTTTCTCTCTCCTACATGAAAGTGTGGAGTGGCAAAGCATCTGTCTACACCAGACTGTCAGGGTGAATGTGATAATTGTTTCTTTTCCTGAATGATCTATTTTTGTGATCTCTTACTCATTTATACGCATGCACACACACGCGTTCACACCAGCTTTCTCGTGCAGCACTGTTTTTATTTAAAGATGAGCTCATTTTCTCTCCTGCTGCATGTGGCGCTTTCATGCTGACCTCATCGTCCATCACACCGCTATAGCCGCAGGTAAAACCAATGCTGTCTGGAGAGAGACATGGCAGACTTGTTAATAAGCATCTGAAATTTGTTTTTTATTTTTTGTATATGCATAAACTTAACCTGAATTTACTTCCTTTGTGTCTTTGTAACTCCATCGTCATTTTACATTGCAAAGTGAGTCTTGTTACGAACCCGTGTTGTTAAAATGCTCGTTGCTAAAGGGTTCAGCAACATAAAAGGAGACGCAAGGCAGAGAGCAGTTTAAAACATTTATTAAGACTAATAGGATGACTGCACAAACTCACGTCTCTCAATTTTTCTCTCTCTTCACATGTAAACACACATTTACTCTACACTAAAGTCAATACAGACATAACATACACTAACAAAGATAAACAAAATAGTAGCACAAAAGACAAAGAACACAGTTTGAGTTGACCAGCGGCTAGGCATCATGACGCGCACGGAGTCACCGTCGCGTCTCTCACCCTCCTTCACACTCCACTTATATGCTCAGCACGAGCCATCAGAGCAACGGGCCACAGGTGCGCAAGGGCGGAGCCTACATTCAGAAAGAAACCCCCGATTAGAAAACGAAACAAACACACAAATACACAAATACACACAGGCAACACCCATAAGGCTGAGGCCGTAACACTTCTCCCCCTAAAGGAAGAATCAGCTTTTTTTTTTTTTTCCTTTTCCTTCCTTTAGAAGAGAAAAGAAAACTGATTCTGCATGAAATCACACAGAAAGCTTAAACTAATCCGCGAGACAACGCGTCTGCAACCACGTTGTCAGATCCTCTTTTATGATGGATCTCTAAATTATATGGTTGAACCATTAAAGCCCAACGCATCAATCGTTGATTATGGTTGTACATTTTGCTCAGAAAAACCAGCGGATTATGATCCGTGTAAACAACGACAGGAGAAGAACTAGACCCCACATAAACGTTAAAATGTTGTAATGCTAACAACATAGCTAAAGTCTTTTTTTCGATTGTTGAATAATTCAACTGATGACGGTTAAACTTAGCTGAAAAGTACGATACTGGGTGGCCTATTTCGTCAGCACCCTCCTGCAGCAAGACAGCTCCCACTCCAACCGCACTAGCATCTACTTCAAGCTGGAATAGGCGAGTCACATCTGGAGCAGACAGAACAGGTGCACTGCAAAGGAGAGATTTTGCAGAGAGAAATGCCTGCTGGCACTCATTAGTCCAGTTAAAACAAACTTTAGGACTACACAATTTTGTTAAAGAGGCAACAACACTGGAGAAATTTTTACAAAAGCACCGGTAGTACCCAACCATCCCCAGGAATCTACGTAATTCTCTCCTCGTAGTAGGTACTGGGTAGCTGAGGACAGCAGCCACTTTTCCGTCCACTGGCCGTACCTGACCGTTTCCCACCTGCTTCCCTAAATAGGTGACAGAAGCCTTCACAAATTCACATTTTTTTAGGTTTAACGTTAAGGAAGCCGCTTCTAATTGGTGAAACACGTCATGTAAAGTCAACATGTGTTCAGCCCATGTAGACGAATAAATGACCACATCGTCTAAATAGATATTGCAGTTTGGAACTTCGCCTAACACGATAAACATTAAACGTTGAAACGTTGCTGGTGCGTTCCGCAAACCGAAGGCCATACGCGTGTACTGCAGAAAAGCATCAGGGGTTACGAACGCGGAGATCTTAGAAGCGCGCTCGGTTAAAGGCACCTGCCAATAACCTTTCAAAAGGTCTAACTTAGTGATGTATTTCGCACCCCCAAGACTGTCAATGCAATCGTCCATTCGCGGTAACGGAAAAGCATCAGCCACAGTGGTAGAATTTACCTTTCTAAAGTCAGTACAAAAACGTAAAGACCCATCAGCCTTTGGTACGAGAACGCACGGCGAGCTCCATGGACTATTACTCGGGACAGCGAAACCATTCTGCAATAAATACTTAACCTCACTTTTCATTGCTTCTCTCTTATTTATTGGGCAACGATAAGCATGTTGCTTGATTGGCAATGAACTACCGACCTCGATGTCATGCTGGATGATATTAGTACCGGGAGGAACGTCGTTAAACAAACTCGAGAAACTATCTATCAGCTTCATTAGGTCTTCTCGCTGTTCAGGCGAGAGATAAGATAGTTGATAAGGAAGCGAAGATAAAACTTCAGAGTTCTCAAAACATCCTCCTTTTAAAGCTTCCATAGATACATTCAACCCATCATCCTCAGTGTCGGTAGGCAAAGCATAAGTTAGCAGTGAAACATGCTCAGTGGTTAACTCAGTCACCGGTTCACAGACCAAATCCTCAGTGTTCTCTTTTGACTCAACACGACATAAATATGGTTTCATCATATTCACGTGACATAAACGGGTTTTTCGCCTCCGTTCTGGAGTGTATGAGATATAGTCAGTTTCACTCAACTTACTTTTTATCACGTAAGGACCGGAGAAACGCGCAGAGAGAGAGGATCCAGGAATGGGAAACAGCACTAGAACTTTCTCTCCTGGCAGAAAATTACGCACCACTGCTTTCCTATCGAAATTTCTCTTCATTTTCTTTTGTGACAGAGAAAGTGCTTCCCTCGCCACAGTACACGCATTTTGCACACGTTCACGAGTACGTGATACGAAATCAAGGACGTTGGGCTTCGCAAACGAATCATCACAGAGAAATTCCTCCTTTAACATTTTCAAAGGACCACGGACATTATGTCCGAACACAAGCTCTGACGGGCTAAACCCAAGCGAGTCCTGTCGCGCCTCACGCACCGCAAACAAAACCAATGGGACTCCATCATCCCACTCATTTCCAGTCTCTATACAATACTTCCGCAGCGCAGATTTTAATGTTTGGTGCCACCTCTCCAAAGCTCCTTGCGACTCAGGGTGATATGCACTTGATACGACGTGAGATACCCCAAGAGCCTTTAATGATGTACGAAAAACGTGCGACACGAAATTTGAACCCTGATCCGTTTGGACAGTTTTCGGTAGCCCAAAAGTTGTAAAGAACTTCGTTAAAGCCTTAGTTACAGTCTTAGCCGTTATATTCCATAACGGAATGGCCTCTGGGAAACGTGTAGCTACGCACATGATTGTCAACAAATATTGACAACCAGACTTAGCCCGAGGGAGTGGACCCACACAATCAACTAGAACACGCTCAAATGGTTCGCCGACTGCAGGAATAGGACAGAGAGGAGCAGGCGGTACCACCTGATTAGGTTTTCCACTGACCTGACAAATATGACATGTTTTACAGTACCTCACGACATCAGATTTTAACCCTGGCCAGAAAAAATGCTGGAGCACCCGGTTATAGGTTTTAGTTATCCCTAGGTGTCCAGACCAAGGATGGTCATGGGCCAGACTTAAAACATGTGGTCGATATTTTAAAGGTACCACAATTTGATGCACCGCATTCCACTCTTCCCGCTGCTCAGGATTTAACGATCTACTCCATTTACGCATGAGCACATTATCGTTCCAGTAAAACTGGTGGTTACGCAGCAACATTTTATCATTTTCAGCACTCGCACGACATTTGTCTAATGATAGATCACTTCGCTGAGCTTCAATCAGAGTCTCACGCGAGACAGACAAGTCAGCGGTAAGATCAAAGCAAACAGATGACCTAGAAGTCGTTTTAGACGAGTCTGGAGAATCAGGAAGAACATCAGTTTTCAAAATATTTGAAAAGACAGAATCGCCAAGAATATCACTTTCCTGAATGTCACGATTCGCTTGTGCTCGCGTCACCACAGCACTAAACACATTTGGCAAATTCTTACCAAGTGCATCAGCCTACGAATCATTACACGGGACATCAACCACTTGCACTACCGGCATTACCTTACCTCCAGCTATGTCATTTCCCATGATGAAGTCAACACCTTTCACAGGTAAAGAGGGGCGAACGGCAACCTCAAAACACCCAGATGCCAAATCAGAAGAAACGTATACACGATGAAGTGGAACAGGAACAAAACCCATTTCAATACCCTGCACAATCGCGCTTGTATTACACGCCGAATCAGCACAAAAATCCAGAATATCTGATAATATAAAGGACTGAGACCCTCCGGTATCACGGAGAATTCTTACAGGTTTTCGGCTTTCGACCTTCTCATTTAACGACACAAATCCATCGAACACAAAAGGCTGAAAACAGCTATCAGGAGTCGCAGGAAAACCAGAGAATGATGGAGACAAAGTTTTCACCAAAACAGAACCTCGAGGCTGAAACGATAAGGACTCTTGTCGCTCTTGTTTCCGTTTTAGAGTACGACACTCGGCCATCATGTGTCCCATTTTGTGACAATAACCACACTCTCTATTGGACTTCGGACTGGTAGGAACCCATTTATTTTTTGAATCAGAAAGATTTTCATTTTCTTTTAGTGAGGGACCCCCAGAATCAGACGAACGCTTAAAAAACACCGTTTTGTGCATTAATGCGTACTCGTCAGCCAACACAGCAGCCTGTTGTACCGTGCTGACTTTTTGTTCGTTTAAATACAACGCAGTACGTTCCGAAACACAGTTTTTAAACTCTTCGATCAGCAACAATTCTCGCAATGAATTATAATCAGTTACCTTGCATGCTTTGATCCACCGATCAAATAAAATGCCCTTTTCGCGAACGAATTCGACATAAGTTTGAGACGTACCTTTTTTCGTGGTACGAAATCGTTGTCGATAGTGCTCAGGAACTAATTCATATGCTCGTAAAATTGCATTTTTCACGGCATCATACTGCACGCTGTCCTCTAACGAGAGAGATGCACACACCTCTTGTGCCTCACCTGATAGTTTACATTGTAACATTAGTGCCCAAACCTCGGTTGGCCATCTTAATACACCCGCAACTCTTTCAAACGCCTGAAAATACGCTTCAACTTCCTTCTCACGGAAGGGTGGAACAATAGCGATATTTTTAGCCACATCAAAATGTGTCGAAACCGGCGCTACTACAGACTCAGATGCGGTACCAGCCGAGACAGAATTAATACTCGAATTTGATGGACCAGCCGGTGTCTCCGAATTACCCTTCAAACTAGATGTTTTTAAAGTAGATTTTTTAGGGACTTCTGGAACAACCTGCAACTCCAACTCCCGCAGTCGCACTTTTGTATCTGCATCAATTCGATACATTTCGATCTGACGCTTCAAATCATCTTGTCTCGCCTGAGCTCTATCTTGAGTCTCTAATTGTAACCGTGCTAAACGTATCTTTAAACGTGACTCTAAAGGCAAACCAGATGATGCCTCGGTGGAAAGTGAAAGAGGTTCAAATTTAGGCATCGAAAAAGACGGACCTACCTCCGCGCCAGCCACAGTCACTGGAGTCACTGGAATACCACTCAATACACGTAAGGACGAACTTCCTGCAGCTGGTGCCGCCAACTCCGCTGCTGGAACAGTCTCAGAAGGAAATACCCCCTTGGTAATCAAACTAGCCACTAAACAAGCTTTTAACTCTTCTTTACGTAGTGTTCTAGAGATAGAAATCTCATAATGTTGAGCAATAAGAAACAAATCATTTTTCCGACATGTCTCTAACATTTCAACACTAGGCTGATCTATAAATTGATTTAACTCAAACGTTGCCATCTTTTAAAAAAGAAAACACAAAACAATCAGAATGATCCAACACTCTCTGGACCTACCTACCTCACCATTAATCTAACTATCCCCTACCTAATCTTCAGAGGGTACCGATTAAGAGATCGCTCTCTCCCCCGGAATACCTCCAAAAACAACAAACTAAAATAACAAAGAAAAACAATAAACAGTAAACCGTCGTCAGGACTGGCGCTAAGCACAGCCCCGCTGGTTTACTCTTTCTAACCAGAGAATATGGATCACCTGAATCAAATGAGATCAATCAAATTGCTACTACTCGGACACAAATCCTGGACAACAAGATTCCGGACGAGCCCCCATTTATGTTACGAACCCATGTTGTTAAAATGCTCGTTGCTAAAGGGTTCAGCAACATAAAAGGAGACGCAAGGCAGAGAGCAGTTTAAAACATTTATTAAGACTAATAGGATGACTGCACAAACTCACGTCTCTCAATTTTTCTCTCTCTTCACATGTAAACACACATTTACTCTACACTAAAGTCAATACAGACATAACAAACACTAACAAAGATAAACAAAATAGTAGCACAAAAGACAAAGAACACAGTTTGAGTTGACCAGCGGCTAGGCATCATGACGCGCACGGAGTCACCGTCGCGTCTCTCACCCTCCTTCACACTCCACTTATTTGCTCAGCACGAGCCATCAGAGCAACGGGCCACAGGTGCGCAAGGGCGGAGCCTACATTCAGAAAGAAACCCCCGATTAGAAAACGAAACAAACACACAAATACACACAGGCAACACCCATAAGGCTGAGGCCGTAACAGTCTTCAGAGAGATTCAGAACAGATTCAATTCAAACAGATTTAACAATCGATTTACTGATTCTTTTAAGGATATGTGTGTTTATTTTTATGCACAGCCAGCGAGGACAGTGCAAAAGCAATGCAATGCCAATCAGCTGAATTATAGATAAACTTTTGAGTTAACGCTACAGATTCATCAATAACACAGTGCAGAGACTACTGACTTAATCAAACGCTGATGTTGATGTGAAGAATATATTATAATTTTTACTTCGTGTCATCAACTTCCTGCTAGAGATGAAGTGATCTGCATTCATTAATTAATATGTAAATATGTCTTCATTTTTGGTATCAGTTTGCAGAACAGCGCTGGAATGAGAACAAAAGTAGTAGACAACTTTCGGAGGGATGGATAGTTATATAAATGGATGGATGGATATATAAATAGATGGAAGGGTGGGTAGATTTATAAATGGACAGATGGATTGATTGATGGATGGATGGATGGATGTATAAGTATATAAATTGGATGGATGGATGGATAATAGATGGGTGGACAGATGGATGAATACATGTATAGATAGATAGATAGATAGATAGATAGATAGATAGATAGATAGATAGATAGATAGATAGATAGATAGATAGATAGATAGATTGATTGATTGATGGTTGGTTATGGATGGATGGATAAATATATATAAATTGATGGAGAGATGGATAAATGGATGGATAGATAAATATATAAATTGATGGATAAATGGATGGATATATATATAGATGGATAGATGGATGGATGGTAGATGTATAGATGGATGGATAAATATATAAATTGATGGACGGATGGATAGATAGATGAATAAAAGGATGGATGTACATGTATACATGAATGGATGGATATATAAATAGATGGATGGATAGATGTATAAATAGATCAATAGATGGATGTATAAATGTATAGATGATTAATGGATGGAAAAATGTATAAAGGGATGGACAGATGTGCATGTATAAATGGATGGATGGATAAATGGAAGGATGGATGATAGATGTATAAATGGATGGATGATAGATGTATAGAGGAAAAGATGTATGGATGGTTAGATAGATAGATAGATACATTATTCATATTTTCATCATCCTAATAATTTGTCATGCACGGAAACCTTACACACTGAGTCTGACGCATATTAATTAATCCATTGTGCCAAACAGCAGTAGTCTTCAAGCAGTGAGGATGATCTTACTGTCTCTCTTCTTAAAAAGAGAAAAAGAAAGGAAATATTAGGTTCATCCAATCCTGAGAAAATCCAAACCTCTTTATCAAGAAGCTGCAGGATTATCAAAACACCTCACAAAATACTTGCTACTAGGGATATGCCGGTATCAAATTTTCCTGTGGCGATTAATTGCTCTGCTTTTATCACAGTAAACAGTATTATCACGGTATTGAAATTTAGTTTAAAAAAGTGTAGTATAATATAATATAATAGGTTAAATAACTTTTTTCTAATAACAAAAATAACTGAACATTTAAATAAAATTAAACAATAAAGAAAAATAAAGTTAAAAGTTTTTCACAGATTAAAGTGCAAAAGAACTATAAAGACCCATAGGTATCACTTTACAATCTCATTAGTTAACCATTAACATTCACAATAGCTACATTTGCTACAGAAGTTATTAATCTTCGTTAAAAAAATACAAGTCATAGTTCATGTTAGCTCATTAAATAATAGAGTTGCAACTTTACATTTTAACAATGTGTTATTAAATATTGGAATACCCAAGATTAATGAATGTTCAGAAGAATTTGTCATTGGCAGTTTATGTTAACCAATGAATTAACTAATGTTAAAAATTAAGCCCTGATGTAAAGTGTGAATTAAAAATAAAAAATCTAAACATTTTCAAACTATATCTATGGCACGTTGTAGTCCAGGTTAAAATAACCTATTAAGTCTTAATACTTAAGTATTTGGCACTGTGATGAACATCATAGCAAATACACAAATCTGAATGGCTATTTAAAATTATTTAAATATATTTCAGAAAGTAGTCAGCTGGTTTATTTAAGGGGTTTCCAGGGTAAGGACATTTTCTGCAGTTTAGCACCATCTGCTGTCAGAGAGTGAATGTGCTTTCATTCAGCGCGTCCCTCACATGTTCCTCCATGTGCTTCTTATACGTGCTTGTTTACATCAAAGCGCACAGAGTCTTTCAAGCAGCATACAGCGGTGTTGTAGCCTGGGAAAACCCAGACTACTTCCGGCGAATTTCAATTCTCTCTACAGAATAGTCTGGCAAAGAGGACTATCTAGCTCGTTTCTGTGCCACCGAAATCGCGGCACCAATCAGAAACGTTGAGGCGGGGTTTACACGATGACGACAGCGCAGCGACGGTAAAGCAGATTTTGTACATTACAAATATGGATGCTGCAGAGGAACATTCGTTCGAAACTGCTATCGCGTCTGTTTTAAGTGATTTAAACTTTAACTTTGCGTTAAAACCCGAGCAAAGAACAACACTTGAAGCCTTCATATCTAAAAAAGATGTTATCGCTGTCTTACCGACTGGATTCGGCAAAAGTCTAATATACCAGCTCTGCATACGTCATCTCCTTCATCGCTCTGATTGGTTTTAGGTCTATCCAATTGCGCCCAGAGGCATTTGAACGAGGTCCGTCGGTGACGCCCCTTTAGAAACGAGACGTCTAATAGGCTTTGCCAGACCCTAATTCAGTTTCAACTGAAAAGGGTCTGGTTTTAACCAGGCTAGCGGTGTTGTGCATTTTGACCACTTGGGAATAGTATTCTTAAAATGCATTCCAAATTCAGAATAATTTGTAATATAATTATTCACGGTATTTAGAAGTGCCCACGATAACAATATCGTGCATATTCATTATAGTGATATATCGCATTACCGAATACCGGCACAAGTCTACTTGCTACGGATGCAAAAAATGCAGAAAATCAAACCTGACCTACGTACTGTACATTTTTTTTAAAATAGGACAAAAAAAGTTTTGGAGGCAGTGTGTGTGTATTCGTGCTTGACACAACATGAGGTCATATCTATTTTTTAACGTGCAAAAATTTCAGATGAAAATTTCAGACTCTGTGTGCAATGATATCAAGCCTATGAGCAGTTAATTACACATATCTTGCTGTTGCAGAGGGATTTGATGAGCCAGGTGTCCTGGAGCAGGTGGATCTGACCCCCACCCTCGCACTGGGTCTGGGGTTACCCATCTCCAAGAACAGCGTGGGCCATTTGATTCCAGCTGTGTTTGAGGAGTTATCACTCAGAGATCAGCTGCGCCTCCTCCAGATCAACGGACACCAGCTCAGCCGCCTCCTACAGGACAGCAATCCCACCTTCCACAAGGGTGAGTTCACATTTGCAGTACAAAGGTAATGCATAGGGCAGCATTCCCACAAAGCCATGATCAGTCCACAAACCATCTGATGCAGTTTCAATCACATAGTTATTTGATTGGTTTTCCGGTGTCAAATAAGTGTTTGGGATTTTTGTATGTCAGGAAAATGAGATGATCTAAGAGGCTACTTATTGGCCATAATAATAACTTCATGTCCCAAGCCAGAAGGTCCAAAGATGAGATGGACTGAAGTCCAGTCACCTCTGGTATGAGATGTAAGCTCTGCCAGCTTTAAATGATTTTGGTTATTTGGACAGATATGTAAACTTTACTTCTCCCAGATGGATCATCAGCAGCAGCAGTGGAAGTCTGGAAGCCTCACAATCCACATGTTAATTAGTAATGATTGATGAGACACATGGATGTACCTTTAGCCACTAATTGCCATACATAGAGAGCATTCAACAGAAAGTTTTGCTGACTGGTGTTAGTGAAGAAAATGTCACTATATTTGCATATAGCACAGGATTTGTAGGTTTCCATTATGTGGAGTCCAAGTTTAAATGGAGTGTGCGTTCAATCGGATATCAGACTGATCAATCAAGATGCATTAAGTGTAAAAAAAAAAAAAAAAAAAAAGGTCCCAAGAGATTTCACAAGAGTTTTTGTCTGAACTGACATACTTAAATATTGTGTCAAAAAGATGGATAGATGATGTATATTTGGTTGAAGGGGATGCATGTCTAAATGGATGGATAAAATGGAAGGATGGATGGATGGATGGAGGTACTGAAATATTGTCTCAAAAAGCCAAATAATGAGGTCTGGATGCAAAACTTTTTTCTTCCATGAAGTCTTGTTGATGTGTTAATGATTTACACTTTACATTCATAACTTAACTAGTTACAAACATTCAGTTTAAAAAAAAAAAAAGAATAGGGATGTTCATTTGGTTTATTTTTCCTAACAGACAACCGGTGCGCGTTAACCGATTATTAACTGTTAACCGACAAGAATATTTTAAATTAGAATTGAATTAAATTAGAAAGGATAAGTGTCTGCGACCCGTTAAAAATACTAACATTCGTTTCCCGAGGATTCATTTTACATGCGCAATTAGCAGCAAACAACAGAACGTGAGGATTCACATGCATCACATCACGCACCTGTAGCGCTTCTGCGAGTTTAGAAAAACATAATAAAGTTAGGCTATATATATATATATATATATATATATCGTCATTTGAAGTGGATCAAAATAGTTCATCAAAGTTGTCCTAAGACAAGAACACATTTTGCGGCATCTTAGTTTTAGGACAACTTTGATAAGGCATGGATCCACTTCAAATGTTGACTAGTGTATAATGAACAAATAGGTCTATATGATAAATATATCTTCTTAAATAATAAATTAAGAAAGTTAAAGAAAAACTGTAACAATGTTGCCCAGTATACAGAGTTTCAGGTTCATTTTTGTGCTGTGCTAAAGGAAACCAGACGGCAGAATGCGGCATCATATTTTTCTTTAGGCTTATTTTACAAAAGCACAAAGATTTGTTTTTATTGTGAATGTACTCAAATAAAGGCAAACCTTTTACAATTCTGATTATCGTTGTCTAAAAGGAGAAGTTGCTTCCACTGTTAGAAGAAAAAAAATTCAAGTGATTGCGCTGGCGCCGCATGCGCGCACACAGTTAATCTTTGCTACCTTGACAACGTAGCCTTTTCATTATCATAATAAATTACAGTCAGTCAAACATGAAAAAAAAACACTGCTCAGTTTAAATATGTAATAAAATATGTGCCGTTAAGTGTTATCACTGTACCACCGTGATGTTATGCAAAACATTTTGTTTTATGTAGATATTGGAAAGCAAGTGCAGTAGGCTACATAATAAATAATAATTTGCCATTCAAATACTTGGCGAATATGGAAACATTTGATTTTGTGTTGAATGAGAGACCCAACATTAGTTTCAGTTTAGTTTTAACCTAAATTAATTTGTTTTGGCTTGTCATTTATATTGCTATATGTTCTTATATTTAATTCTTGTTCTTTTCTAAATACTGTTAGCTGAAAGGCTTTGTTGTGGAGTGAGGTGAACTAAAATAGCCTAGCTATGTTTACAGTGTTTATTATAATGTTCGTAAACATTTCATGTCGCCATTAGGCCTATTTCTGAATAAAGTAATAAAATGCGACTTATGTGTGACTTATGTTTTTTTCTCTCTAAAAAACAAAACCAAAAAAAATAATTATACTCGTAGTGTGTTTTAACCATGCCGCAAATCTTTTTAAAATTCTGATAAATTACTGAAAAAAAATATATATAAATAAATAAATTAATTAATTTTTAAACCATTTAACTGATTGTGTTAATCGCTCAAAATTATATAAAATCGGTTACTGGTTAACCAGTTAAAATGAACATCTCTAACTGAAAAAGAAACTTATTAAAAATAGCTTCCAGTAATTTA
Organism: Carassius carassius; assembly: GCF_963082965.1. Taxonomy (NCBI): domain Eukaryota; kingdom Metazoa; phylum Chordata; class Actinopteri; order Cypriniformes; family Cyprinidae; genus Carassius; species Carassius carassius. The sequence goes on from NC_081783.1 coordinate 20,288,587, forward strand.
AATACAGCTGAAAGAAAATGTTAAGAAATATCAGAAAAAAATATATATTTGATGAAATGCTTGAAAGTCTAAAACGGTTTTGTTTTATATTTGTTTGGTTTTAGGTTTGAATCTGCCATTTAATAATTGAATGTTATTAAATAATATAAATAATGCTAAAGTAACAGAGTCATGGTCTCTCAGAGTGTCTCTTACACTTTCACATTACATTTGACTACTAACTATGGCATTTGTCTCATAAAAGCAACAAGCTTCAGTCTTGTAGTCTGCTTTAGTTTAGTTTATTTCAGTTTTGTTTTCCTGTTTTGCTGCTTGAGTAACAAGCTCATGAAACACTGAAACAGTAACCTGACATAAGAGCACAGGTTTGAGAACACAGACATGACTGGACATTTAGAGCACTTTAAATCCATAGAAATAGAGAATATATACCCTTTAGCCCAAGCCTAGATGTGTTTGTATATGTGTTTGTGTGTCCTCCGCTGTCTCTTTTGCAGTTTGGTTGCATTTTCTCTCAGTGGGATATCTGGCCTCCCATGAACATCCATCTCTGGCTCATTCACTTTTCACCTCTTACAGCATTGAGTGTTTTGCTGGGTTATGAGGTGTGAGTGTGATTGTACATGGTTAGAGTGTTTGATGCTGATGTCTGCTGACATTTTCATAGACTCGTGTTGCTGTTTTCTAGAAGTGTATGTCTTGTGTAGCCAGGCATTTTGACTCGTTATAAATCTGAATCACAGCTTATTCTAGCTACAATAGCTACAAACTGTCAGGAAGAGATTGTTTGACTGATATGGGAAGCAACCAGAAGAGTTTTTTTGTTTGTGTGTGCATGTATCTAAATTTGTTGAACAATAATAGATTGGTATTCAAATTAGTGCACAGCAAACCGCAAGCAGCTGCACAGATGCTGATGCATCCCATTGGATGAGGATCGGCTTTTATGGTGGGAAGAAGATGCTTTAGCCGGCAGAGCGTATTTTGTCTGCCCGTGCTGTTTGAATGAGATCATGATAGATCATGACAGGATGAAAATGTGATTTGCCTTTATGTAAACTGTTTATATACAGTATGTGCACAAATTGTGGCATTCTGGTTTTCATATGCAATTTTATTCATGCATATGGTTTGATTAATTATTATTATTTTTTTATTTTAAAACTATGTACGTCATATTTATTGTTAAATAACGTTTTAATTATTAGCATTTAAATTTTTAAATTATAAATTACTTTTATATATTACTGTTTTTATAAATATTTGAGAACAAAATAAATGAAATATATACAACTGATTTATCTATTATTTGCTAAAACTAGATCTGAGTTAGTGTTGTCAAAACACCCGGTACTTCGGTACCAAGTCGGTACTAAAAAAATGTAAATGTGACGGTACCAGGTTTCTTTAAGTACCGGTAGTACCGAGGTCCCGTTCAAACCCGGTTCAGCGCTATAATTTCTGCGAAGCAGAAAACAAGGACGGAATCTCAAAATCCAGTCATGAAAATGAAACTTACATTTTAATATGGACAGTCATGGAATTTGTCAAAGTTAGCATAAATTAATCAAATCAAATCTCCATATGGACCAGTATCTGTAAATGTTAAAGGCAGGGTAGGTAAAACATGTATAAAAAACTTTTTTTCCAAATTTGTTTAAACTTTATTTATATATCAATACATAATTAAAATGTAAGTACTCTAAAAAAGAAAGTATAAATACTAATGTATTATTATACTTAGTACTAATGTACTTATTACTAATGTACTTATTACTAATGTATTATTAATGTATTACTAGTACTTATTACTAATGTATTATTATACATCGAGTGTCTGTAGACCTCTCACGACTGTTTTAAAGACAGCTCATTATTTCCATTCACTCCATCCCCTCCCTTCTGGGCTCCTTCCAAAGCCTCTACTACGGCTCGTTAAGTAATGTTATGTTAGCTATATTACGCAGCTACGTGTGCTAATGACACATGTTTCATGAAAAAATAAACAAAAAAATATGTATGATCAAAATACAAAAAGAAAGATTTACCTGTCCAGCAGAAATAAAGCCATCAAGGAGTCACTTTTCAGCCCCTTGAGTTCCCTCAGTTCTCGCCATCGCTGGAAAGCCACGCCGATATTAACTCACTATTTATTTCTTTGTTTATCCAAAGATTTTTTGTTCATTGCCTTTTCTTGTACTGTTACTGTCTTCCTTTTTTTTGCCTGGTTTGCCTTCACTAACTGCATAGGCCTTGCTATTTCTCTGCCATTGTTTTGGTATTCCTAGGATCCGTGCCTCTTGAATTCCTCAAATCAAACGTGCGCGCAAGTGGGCAGGTCATGTGTGGCAAAAGGGTGGTTGCCATGGTTGTGAGAGAGTGACAGTCGCCTAAGCCAATCCTATGTTTCGTCCCGAATGGAAATAATGAGCTGTGTTTAATACAGATTAAACGGTCTAGAGTCACTCGATTTTTATACTCTTTTTATCAGAGTACTTACATTTTAATTATGCATTGATATATATAGAAAGTTTAAACAAATTTGGAAGAAAGTTGTTTATAAATTTTTTACCTACCCTGCCTTTAAGCCGCAAAAGTTGTTTGAAATATGAATCCGTGTTCTGCGCGTCTCTGTGTGAATTAATGAATGGCAGAGACGTGCGGGTTTGTTTACTACATAGACTGAAGCGCGTGACACTTGCATTAATTTCAGCATCTGAGCTTCAGAGTTCTCTCTCCATCAAGCGATCTGAACTTTTCAGTTCATCTCAATGGACGCACAGCCCACCTGTATTTGATGCTCTGTAAACTCTTTGTGAAGGCGCACGACTCACCGTCGCTTTACTGATAGCGCTGTTTCTCACACATGCAAAGAGAGAGAGGGCGAGAGTCTTACCATGCTGAATCGAAACGCTATATGTAAACTATTCTTTGTTGTCTTCTCCTGTCAAAATAATGGAGTTCATTTAGAATTATTCATATTCATTTTCGAACAAGCAGAAGACATAACGGTTTCTCCGGTAGTGGGCGGAGCTAATGCGTAAATGGCAATTTCATTGGCTGGCGCTGATCTAGTACCGTCCCTGTTTTGATTTCAGCAAATCAGTTTGACCGAACGCAGACAACGTGATTAATATTCATGAACCCAGCAGCTCATCAATTCATAGTGCATTATATATACATTAGTATGATAGTAGAATTACTAGTAGTATTATCTTTTAATAATAATTAATATGATCTATTACTATTTTTTTTACAGAAACCCTCAATGACCAAAAATACCTTAAGCTTCACCACCAGTCTTAAGTTCAGTTAAAATGACAAATGTGCATTCATTAGGCCTAAAAGTTAATTTTTACATAAAGGCATTGAGCTAGAAATATTACTATTATTTAGTAAAATGTATGTGATACTGCTACTACTGTTGAAAAAAATTATAAAACTTTATTTTTTAAAGAAATAAATCACAATATTTCTTCCATGTTTTAATTTTAATAGCAAATCCCCTTTATTTATCAAAAATAAAATGTGTTTAAATTTCATAAATTAAAAGACAAATTAAATTTGGGTGAAACTTGTTTACTGTTTTTAATAATTATATAACTTGTAGAAAAACTTTAAACACAATTGTAAATAAGTATAAAGAATGGCATTGGTTTTATTTTTAGTGCTAAAAAGTTATTTTTTTTAATTAGCATATTTTTATGTTTTGCATTGGTACCGCAACAAAAATACATTTAATTTAATTATTAATATTATTATTTTTAAATAGAAGTACAAGCATTTCTGTAAAGACAACACTGTTTCTTTTTTTAGTCCTGTGGTTCCTATTCGTCTTGAGATTCCTTATGTTCTGATGTAGGCTTAACCTGTGCACTCTAACTGCAGGAATTATGTTAAACCAGCCAATCAGATCAAAGTTTATGATTTCAGCCCACTCTTGACATTCCTTTGTGCACACTATGCATTAGACATTGAATTTCCCCCCTTTCACCTTTGCTCGAGTGAAGGTTCAAGAGGCGTGTGGAGGTTGAGATCTGATTGATGAGGATGACATACCGCCGCAGCCCACTTTTGTCCTTCCACTTTCTATGGAAATTTAAAAATATGAGATTGTTAGAGGTCAGCTCTTTAGTTTCTGTGTGACGTACAGGCAGATATTACCTCCCTTCACCCATGTCTGTCTTGCTCTCTTTGGGATGTAGAAACTTCTCCATCATGCTTTGCAGCCTAATGAAGCACTTAATTACATTGCAGATGAATTATTGTGATTAAGGGGAGAATCATTCATCTGAGTTTTTCTAAGCACATTGACCTGAAAGCGAGACATCTGAAGTTTTCTCCTGATAACACTTTTCCCACGGTAACACGCTGAGAGCTGAAGCTCATGACGTCGCGCACCATTAAAATGCAACATGCAGCAGAACCCTGAGTCACACTAGAGATCTTGACCTGCTTTTCACTGTGTGTATGAAGCAGAGGCAGTGCTCAAAAATCTTCATACTAGCATACTGCAGTCTATAGTAAATACTGTATAGTGCATACATTTGTTTTTAAATCTTGGAAATAAATAAAAAGTGATGTTAGTTACTAATTACTTTTTGTGACTACTTTATATATAACTACTGTATGCTGCATATTTGGCAAATAAAGGATGTCATCTGTGTATTTAATTTACTATGAACACTTTACATACTGCATACTGTAAAAATAGTGATAGTGATATGATAGTTTGCCATTCGAAAACACCCAGAGGGTCTCTTTTTGTGCCTTTTTCAGCACTTTCATCTGGAATGCGTTATGCATTATTAAGCATTATTAAGTTTGATTTATCTGTCTATCTATCTAACTATCTATCTGTCTATCTGTCTGTCTGTCTGTCTGTCTGTCTGTCCGTCGGTCTCTGTCTGTCCATCTATCTGTCTGCTTCTTTCTCCCTTCTCTTTCCTTGTTTTCTTTCTTAGTTCCAGCTGTAAATATTCATGAATAATCCCCTTTATTCCAGGCTCATCCGAGCAGACACTCTGTTTGGCTTTTCTCTAACTCTCCTGCTCTGTGATCAATGCTGTGAATTAAGCTTTCATTATTAAGCAGACGCCACTGTGTCTAAGAGAGGACAGAGCATTTTCTGAGAATCATCCTCACAGGCAGAGGTTTCTCATTGCCGTAACACCATTATGAATCTTGCAGCTCTAATATGTATGACTTTCAGCTGATACTGTGGAAATAACGCTATGTTTCACTGTCATAACACTGTGTAACAGTTGACATGGATTCATGAGCTAATTCAGCATAATCATATAATTGATTAATCACAGCCTCGCTTATTTGTGTTATGACAATAGATCGTTCCAGGAAAGTGAATTCATTCATAAGAGAATAGATTGATGTGAAAACGCTTCTAATGTTCTGTTTTACCCGCTAACACTCAGTAATTGTCCCATTCATCACTTTTTCACTGGGTTAACATGAGTTCAGTCAGCAAATCATGTTTTGGTTTATCACCTTTCTGTCTTAAGGGTTTAAGCAGACAAGATGCAGCAGATTAAGATGCTACATGGACGCTCAGGAAAAAAAAAAAACATTCACATGGCCTGGAGGAATTTGTGGCTTCACATACTATCTGTCCAAAGCAGCATGCATGATTAGAATTCATATGCACGATGCACTGATCATGCATACTACTCATATAGTATATAAAGCCACATCCTGCAAAATCACAACAAGTTAAATATATTGTACTGTATGCCAAAAGTGCTCATATGGTAGATTTTCTGCTCACACTAAATATTACGAACAACACCATTGCTCAAAATTTTTTAGTTGCCATAGCAGTTCCAATTAATATTGAATTTTAAGATAATTCATTTAGCATCCATTAGTTGTTGAGCGTTCATTAGTATCGTATGGTAATTTGGCTAGTAATTTAATTAATTGTGTGCATCCAAAAAAATTGCGACAAAGAGGCTTGTTTTATAAAGATGCAATTTTAAGTGCATGCTTTTAGTATGTTATACAAGTATGCAAATGACATTGCAGCCTATATGACTTCATGGACAGTTTTGTGTGTTTTTGCATTTACATCTCAAAGTAATTTAGCTATAGTATTTAAGGCCATTTATTTTGTGCATTTAAACAGTTTGCAAGAAAAACTTTTGTAATTTGTAATTTTGTTTAATTGCATGATGTGACAATTAATGAATTGCAAAAGGGCCAATAAATTAGCCCAGAAAAGATTATTTAAAGTCATTATTGTGTTAAATGAAAGAAGCATTGAATGCAAAGGACAATAAATAAATAAAGTAGTTTTAGAAAGAAACATAAACTTGAAGCCTGTGGCTGTGGCCATTTTTGTTTTTTTTTGTTTTGTGAAGCTGCATCTGAATTGGCATTATAATGCCAATATCTTATAATTATATAAGATATAATTTACACATGAAACACAAAGTTGCATGAATTTAAATTGCATGGGTTTACAATAAAAAATTGAAATATTATTGAAAAACTAAAATTGCCAGTAGGTGGTGATTTCTCACTGTCCTAAAAAAGTGAGTCATTCAGTCGTTCATTCAACCGATTCCTTCAAACTGCTGATTCTTTCTAGAATATAGCAAGAGAAGTGCATCCCAATTTGCTTACTAGTTATATAACACAATTCTGAATAAAAAACTCAGAATTGTGAGATATAAACTCATAATTGAGAGAAAACATTAGGCTATATTAGACTGTAATTTATTGTCGTCATGCATCATGTTCGTTAGCAACTGCTGACAGTGTGAGATGACGTACATGGACAACGTCAGTGTTAACTCAGCAGTAGAGTTACTCTCACGGGACACTGCACTTATTCGCAGTCACAAAAGTACATTATAAACCGCACAGTAAAAACCTTGTCAAACAGCGCCTGATTACTGATCTAAGTTTTCTGTTGTGTTAATACTATTAAAACACACAAGGTTTATGTTTAGACTCTATGTATAGTTGGTAATGTCTAAAATGAAAGTAAGCCGTTAAGAGAGAAATGGATGCGTGCCTGTATATTAGATGTTAAAAGGAACAGAGCTAAACATGCTGCCAACTGTCATTAAAAAGGTAGATCATCCTGTATTAGTTTCTTTCTTCTGCTGAACACAAAATAAGATATTTTGAAGAATGTGGGTAACCGAACTGTTTCTGGTCCATATTGAATTTGATAGTATGAAAAAATATTATGGAAGTCGCTGTGGACCACGATGGTGTTTACTTATTCGCATTCTTCAACCTAACATTTATCTTCAGCAGAAGAAAGAAACTCATTAAGGTTTAAAGCAACCTTTTAGTAAGTAAATGATAGTACAGTATAAAAATAAAACACTTCATTTTTGGATGAATTATTCCTTTAATGCTAATAATAAAACGAAACACAAAGAGAAAAATCACTCACTACTCTTGATTTAAAAACGTTAATAACAGGAATCAATCTATATAGTGGTTTATTTTTATATTTGTTGATTCAGTTTTTTGAATGCTCCTGCTAAATACACCTATTGTACCTGAAAATAAAACACTGTTTGTATATTATGTGTATCTTTGTTCTCATTTTTTAATAACAAAGATAAAATACAAAGATTTATATTTTCGCCCGCTTTGGCCTAAATATCCACCCTTCTTTTTTATGTTTTTGTCCTTGAAAGGCTTTGTCTTTATAATAGGGAAATTAGTTTGGCTGTAATGTTCAGACAGCTTGCAAAATATATATATTGCATTGGTCGATATTGTCACGGGGTGAAGAATCACACGACAGCGAGGAGAAAAAAGTAAGGCCCCGGAGGGTGGATTTATTAGGGTGAGAGAGTTTTTAGTGGTCGGAAGTGGGAAGTGCTGGTGCGCTGGTCGTGGTGGTATCCCAGGTGCGGCGTGTCCGTGAGCAGCATGTATGTACATGATTTTGTTTTTGAGAAAAAAAATGTTATGCGTGGTTGGTGAAAAACGTACTCGGTTACTAACGTAACCTCGGTTCTCTCTAGAAGAGGGAACGAGTACTGCGTCTTAGCTAAGACGCTACGGGAAAAGTCTCTTTTCACGAAATACTGAAGCAAATATCTAGCCCCATATCTAGCAGCACCCGTAGATGCGGCAATATGACATCACACAGTCGAGGCAAGGCCTGACCAATGTGGCAATGCGGGTCTTACGCAATACTGCCCATATAACAGTTGGCAGCGCATAACGCTCACGAACTCAGAGTTCCCATCAGGGCCCTGATTCGACTATACTGATTCGACTATACTGAAGGCCCCTGGAAGCGTAAGCTAACGCTATGGCGTCAACTATCCATCTGGATAGAGTCTGTCTCGAAACAGCCATTCCCTTGGAACGTCCACTGAACGAGACAAACAGCTGCTCAGTCTGTCGAAAGACAGCGGAGCGAGACACATAAGCTCTTTAAACCCTAACAGGGCAAAGAAGACTCGAGTCTCCATCCTCTCCTGACACCGACAGGGCAGACAGGGCAATAACCTGAGCCCGAAACGGCGTGTTGAGGGACTTCGGCACATAACCGTGCCTAGGATTGAGTATGACCCTTGAGTCATTAGGCCCAAACTCCAAGCACGACTGGCTCACCGAGAGCGCATGCAGGTCACCCACACGCTTCACTGAAGCGAGAGCCAACAAGAATACTGTCTTGAACGACAGATGCTGGAGGCTAATCGATTGGATAGGCTCAAAAGGGGGACCCTTCATGGCCTCCAAAACCGCCGCGAGGTCCCATATAGGGACTGACGGAGGTCTGGGAGGATTCAGCCTCCTAGCTCCTCTAAGGAAGCGGATGACCAAATCGTTCCTTCCTATTGACTGACCAAGCGCTGTCCCTTATCCAACAGCTCCTGTAGGAAGGAGAGAACCTCCGTCACCTCACAACTAAGGGGTGAACATCCCCGAGCTGTGCACCAGCTGGAGAACACCGACCACTTCGAGGCATACAGCCGTCGTTGTCGACGGAACTCTAGCCTGAGTGATGGTATTTAGCACTCCCACTGAGAGATCAGCGGGTAACCTTTGAGCGCCCACACATGGAGGGACCACAACTCCGGTTGAGGGTGCCAAATCGAGCCCCTGGCCTGCGAGAGGAGGTCCCTTCTCAACAGCACTGGCCACGGGGCGATGTCTGCTAACTGCATCAAATCTGGGAACCATGGCTGAGCCCAAACCAGGAGGCGTTCCGCCAACCTCTACAGGTTTCAGGACCCGAGACCGCCCTGGCGATTTATGTAGGACACCACAGACATGTCGTCCGAACCGACTAAGACGTGGTGTCCCTTGATTCGGGGACAAAAGCACGTCAGCGCGTTCTTCACTGCCAGCATTTCCAGACAGTTGATATGTTGGAGCTTTTCCCGCTCTGACCACAGGCCAAAGGACGGTCTGCCCTCGAGCAGCGCTCCCCATCCCGAAGTGGAGGCGTCCGTCGACACCATCTTCACTTTCGAGGAAGTCCCCAGGCTTACACCTGATTGGTACCAGTCGTTAGCTGTCCAGGGTTTCAGGGCTGTAACGCAGCTCTGATTGACCCTGAGATGCAGCCGACCAGATACCCACGCTCCGCACGGTACCCGCGCTCTCAGCCAGAACTGCAGGGGGCGCATGCGGAGCAGGCCCAACCGAAGAACTGGAGATGCTGAGGCCATGAGACCCCGCATCTTCTGAAATTCTTTGAGCGAAACGGTCGCGCCGCAGCGGAGAGAATTCGCTGCGCGCTGAATGCCCAACGTGCGCTGTGGTGACAGCCGCGCCATCATGGAACGTGAGTCCAGAGCTATACCCAAAAACAGTCTCGTCTGACTGGGGTTCAGCGAACTCTTCGTCCAGTTAACACTGAGACCAAGTTTCTCAAGGTGATCGAGTAAAATGGCCCCGTGTTCCACGAGCTCCGCTCGTGATTGAGCCAGAATCAGCCAGTCGTCCAAATAGTTTAGCACTCGCATGCCTCTGAGTCTGAGAGGAGCAAGCGCTGCGTCCACGCACCTCGTAAACGTACGAGGAGCCACGGACAAGCCAAACGGCAGGACTGTAAACTGGTATGCCTGGCCCTCGAAGGCGAATCTCAAGTATCGCCTGTGATGTGACGCTATCTGTATTTGAAAATACGCGCCCTTCAGATCTATTGACATGAACCAGTGTCCTCTGCGAATATACGCGAGGAGTTTCCTGGTTGTAAGCATTTTGAAACTGCGTTTCGCCAATGCTTTGCTCAGCTGTCTTAGATCCAGTATGGGTCTGAGACCCCCATCTTTCTTGGGCACTAGAAAATATCTGCTGTACAGTCCCCCCTCGCTTTGAGCTTGCGATAGAGGCTCCACAGCCCCTCTGCTCAACAGTTTTAATATTTCGGCTCAAAGTAGGTGTGCTACTTCTGTTTTGACCGTAGTTTCGACGCGCGCTAAAAAGCGCGGAGGGCGTCGAAAAAACTGTAGCGAGTAGCCTTCCTTTATAATGTCTAGCACCCAATCCGAAACCTCTGGAAGCGCTGACCATGCGTCTGCATGAATGGCTAGGGGTTGGATGCGAAGCACGCTCTGTTGGCTGGGCAACGGCAGCGCTTCGATGTGCTCTAACATGGGCGTTAAGCCTGTGACATTTGAGGCGGGGAGCGCGCTGATCACAGCGGGCAGATCGCTCGTCCTCGACCCCCCCACGGTGCTTAACCGAGTGAGGGAGGGCTGAGCGGGTCCCGTGGGACTCGTGCTGTCTGTGAGTAATTGTGGACTGTAAGCGTGCACATTTACTGCTTTTGACTCGCTGTCTGCCTGGGCAGAACGAACGTGCACGGGTTTCGTTTTTACAGAAACCACATGACGCGTGTGACATAGTGTTTGTGGGCACTGAGGAGTGGGCACGTTTACTATGCAGTGTGCGACTTGAGTCGCAGATAGCCTCAGTTCCCATCTCGTCCAGTTTACAGAGGAGATCACCCAGGAATATCTGCAGCCATCGTGTGTAGTGCAGACGCAGCCTGCACAGCAGCAGAAAAGATTCACACGAGCAGAGGTGACGTCATGCGGCAGGCTTTAGATGGCAACATCGCTTTCGTCCGCCGTCCAGCAGAGGGCGGACAAAGGTGTGTCGCTATCGCCTGTTCCACCGGCGGAAGTGACTGGTAGTTCCTGTTTTTAGCATCATCCAGTGTGGAGAATGCTAGTGAGACAGACGAATGAGTTTGCGCTGAATATGGAGCGTTCCAAGCCTTTGCCACCTCTTCGTGAAGCTCAGGAAGAAATGAGGCGGGCTTTGAGAAGTACGCTCATCCGAAAGGAAATACCATCCAGCCGGGAACGAGAGGCGGGGCGCTGGTGCAGACCACTCGAGGCCGAGACTCGTCGCGGCCAGCGTGAGCACTCGCCTCGGCTCCTTCTCGATGTCAGCTCGTTTGCTGGGCTTCTGAGCAGAAGACGGTTCCGGAATCCGCTGGAAGCGGCACTTTTACAGGCGCCTCAGCGCAGCGGAGAATGCAGGCTCAGAGAAAAAGGCCAAGCGAGTCCTTAGAGTCACCATGACAACAGCTCGCAGTGAGGGCATCCGCCGTCAGCGAGCGCGAGCGCTGCATGACCTTCACCCAGGCAGGAGACACAGATGACGTACCGGTCTCCCTCGCTGAGTGGGGCTCTGACGAGCCGCAGGAAGGCATCTTAAAAAAGACGCAAGCTCTTTTACGAGTGTGTGTCGCAGGGCGAACACACACACACACGCATAAGGAACAGTTGTATATAACAGAATTGAAAGGATATGTGCGCCGGAATGCGCAGCAGGAACGGCAGTGGAAGGCGGCGAAGGCCAGCAGCTTCAGAAGTGACTCATCCCGCTGAGATGCCTATCAGACGGCGCTTGCTTCCTGCGTGATCCAGCGATGCGTGAGCTTCGCTGAATAGATGAAAAATCAGGTGAGTCAGCCTTTTCGAGCTCCTTTTTTCACACCCGTTTCGGCGGGAAGTAGCATGAAGAGCGCGAAGCGCCCTTATTGGTCTGATGTTGCATCAGCCTGCGCTCGATAGGCTGTGCAGTTGCCGCAGAGCAGCCAATGAGCGAGCGAGCCGTCTCGCCTATGGCTGTGTGCTGCTGCAAATGCGCTTTACAAAAATTCAAAATTAAGGATAATTTTTTGCTTCAGTATTTCGTGAAAAGAGACTTTTCCCGTAGCGTCTTAGCTAAGACGCAGTACGAGAGAACTCTCGTAAGAGAACTAAAAATGTTAAAACACTTGAATAAGGCAAAAAACACATAAAGAACAATGGTTCCCGGGATTTTTGAGAACTGGAGCTTGTAGCCTAGAATTTTTCTTTCTAAATTATGTGAAAATCATCTTTTTTTTTCTTTTTTTTTCTTTTTATTGAAGGAAGAACAAAGTGATGTATCACATACAGAAAGGGTTAACAATGTTCCTTATTACAATTATTACTTTCCCACAACCCACCCACTGAACATAGAAAATAAATAAATAATAATAATAAAATATATAAATGTATAAAAATAAATTAAAATAAACAAATAAAATCAAAAATAGAAAAAAAAAAGTATTTCGAAGTTCTTATATTACAAACAGTGAGAAAATAATTGACATCATTGTTAGCCCATTGTGTTGGATTGCATTATCCGTTTCAATTTGCACAGGCCTTTTAATAACAATATTAGTTTTAGTTTTAGGGAAGAGTTACGTCCTTTTCAAAATATGAAATCATTGGAGTCCATACTGAATAAAAATGTTTAGTGGATCCTCTAAGAGAATATTTTATTTTCTCCAATTTCAAAAACAGCGTCACATCACTAAGCCAAAGTGAAACTAAAGGTGGTTTATTTGATTTCCAATCAAGTAATATTCTTCTCCGAGCCAAAAGACATGCAAAAGCACATGCGTCTTGACAATTTTTGGACACAACCACACCTTGTACAGGTACTCCAAAGACAGCCATCTCAAAACTAGGCCTGATATCCTTAACATATGCCTCAGACAAAATTTTAAATATAGCTGTCCAGTAATCCAGCAGTCTGGGACAAGCCCAGAACATAAGAGCAAGGTCTGCTTTAGCAGAGTGACAACGCTCACATGTATCATCTACATTTGCATATATCTTGGACAGCCTAACCTTACTGTAATGAAGTCTGTGGAGGACCTTGAACTGGATTAAACCCAAGCGAGTACAGGAAGTTGTTCCATTCACTCTAAATAATGCATTATTCCAGGTTTTCTCTGATATATCCACTGCCAAATCCTTTATCCATTCTGCCCGGATTTTGTCTAGATTAATATTTTTTATTGACATTAAAGTATTATATACATTAGACATTATTCCCTTCAAATGTAAGGGGATGTTTAAAATTGTATCCAATCCTGTACTGGGAGGAATGGATGGATATGTGGGACAATGATTTTGTATCAGATGACGAACCTGAAAATATCTAAAAAGGTGTGATCTTGGCAGGTTATATTTTGAGGAGAGATTGGAAAAAGGGGCAAAAACACCATCAATAAAAAGATCGCTAAATTTGACAAGACCTGATTGTTGCCACTGATTGAAGACTGAGTCCAATTGAGCTGGAAGGAATATGTGATTCTTGCATATAGGGCTGGCTATGGAGAAGTCTTTGAAACCAACACATTGTCTAAATTGAAACCAAATCTTGAGAGTGTTTGCAACGACTGGGCATTGAGTATACAATGAAATGCAAAGGGGAAATTTAGATAAAGCTAAATCAGGAAGGGATGATGGAGTACAGGAGTTTGCCTCTGAAAAACACCAAACATCTTTGGGGTTCTGAACCCAATACAGTACTTTTGAAATATTTGCAGCCCAGTAATAATACCTGAAATTAGGAATATTCTCTGTTGTGTGGGAACAGAAATCGCCAAGGATCAACTGCCCCCACTTGATCCATGAATGTTGGTAAGGCTTGGGCCATCTTGGAATGGGATACAGATTTGGGGTTAGAACGGTCAAGGGACGGATCCATTACACAGTTTATATCACCACCAAAAATCATAAGATGGGTGTTTAGGTCTGGCAATAATGAAACTAGCTTATTAATAAAACTCACATCATCCCAATTAGGCGCATATACATTAACTAATATGACAGGAACATTATATAATATCCCAGAGACTACAACATATCTTCCCTGAGAATCTGCAATAGAAGCAGAGGCAGTAAATTGAATGCTTTTGTGTATCAAAATGGCAGTTGCATGTATACACAGATCAAAAACGCAATCGACAACGTACATTTTTTCTCACTATTAAATTTTTCTGAAATCATAACATAAAACAAAACTTTTCTAAGACACTTTTTGTTGGTAAAAGTCATATGCGAGTAGGCGTCAACTATCATGAATATCATTGTGATTTACACCTGAGAAGACAAAGGCCCGCATAATGAGCTGCATAATGAGCCTTTCAGTCAGCTGTGCCACTGTGAGGGAGGTGTTAAAAGAAAGAATGTGATAACAAAATAAATGTATATAATTTTATGTTTGTAGTTTATTTAGAATATATTTAATTATCCCACAACATAATTTAATATCCACTTGGGGGAGCAGTTAAACAGTTTATTAGGAACAATCAAAGCTGACATTTTCAAACTAATTTTTTGCATCATTACTCAAGTCACACAATCCTTCAGAAATCCTTTTAACAATCTTATTTTCTACAAAAAACAAACAAAAAAAACATTTATTGTTATTATTATTATTATTATTATTACCATTATTATTTTTATTAATGTCGAAAATAGCTGAGAATATTTTTCAGGTTTGTTAGGGGGGATAAATTAAAAGAACACCATTTTTTGTTACATTTGTTACAGTTACATTTATTTGTTACATTTATATTATTTACATCAAGCTTTTGAATGGTATAGTATTGTATATTGTTATAGAAACTTCATAATGTTTCACTTGATTATACATTTAGTCAGGAATTATAGTTTGGAAAAAGTCTAACTAGTAAAATGTTTACACGTTATGTGAAAACTAGTACAAGTATATAAATAAATAAAAAGAGACTTACTCATGTTTATGATCTCTGCTGAATAAAGTGCTTCATTCTTTTTTTTCTGAGGAAATCCATTTCTCAAATCCTCAACCACATCACATCTTTTTGGGGTGAATTATGTCTTATTCCTCTCATCGCGAAGCAAACAGTAAAATAAAAACTTGAAGAACAGTCTCACTGCTTTTTCTTCTGTGTTGGCGTATTCAAGCCGCGCGTTTCAGTTTGAATCTGAATAGCGCGTTCATCGCGGGGGCGTGGTCACATTAGATATGGACGACGGAGTGGACGACGGCATCGTCCAAGTAGGCGGCCACGTAGGCTTGATGGGGCCGCAGGAGGATGTCCATCATACGGTATTGCCAGTGGCCACTTGGGGTGGAGAAGGCGGTCTTGGGCTTGGCCTCCTCTGTGAGTCCGACTTGCCAGTACCCCTTTGTCAGGTCGAGGGTGGAGATATACCGGGCCCTCCTGAGTCGGTCGAGGAGTTCATCCACTCTGGGCATTCAGAGGAAGAACAGCTCCTGGGCAATGGCCTTGGTGGTGGCCTTCTGTAGGGTGTTAGCCTCCGGATACTGGGTGGCGTAATCGACAATCACCAGGATGTGCTCGTGCCCCCGGGTGGACTTCGGCAGCTGCCCCACGATATCCATCCCGATCCGCTCGAAGGGCACCTCAATGATGTGTAGTGGAACCAGCGGGCTGGGGGGAGGGGTCCGTGGCGACGTTCGCTGGCAGGTCAGGCACGCCTGGCAGAACCTCTTCATCTCGGCGTCCAGGCCGGGCCAGTGGAAGCGATCCCGGATCCGTTGGACGGTATTCTGGACCCCGAGGTGGCCGGCCATGGGATGTGAGTGGGCCAACTCCATCACCGTCTCCGTCCGAGGCACTACCAGCAAGGTTTTTTCCTCCCCCCTTCGCGGTGCGACACAATAGAGCAGGCCTTTCCTGCTGGAAGACATCAAGATATAGATTAGGGACACTTGGGGACTCACCCTCTCTTGCGCTGTCGGATGCCAGCAGCACGGGGCGACGTCGGTCCCCCTTCTTCCGGAGGGGTCTTCGGCGGCTCCCACAGGGGCTGGCAGGCTGGGTGGCTGCGAGGAGGAGGCGGTCAAATCCGGGCCAGTCCCTCCCCAAACACATTGGCACCGGGAGGTCCGTGACGATCCCCACCTCAAGCGGCCAAGATCCTGGGGCGGCCGAAATGGTGACCCGCCGTGCCGCCACCTCTTGGGTGTGAGTCGCTCCTGGTCCACCCTCTGGGGAAATGGCGGCGCTCGCTCCCCAGCCTCCCTTGGGGCCGCATCCGCCAGTTCGACGGCTTCCACCAGCTCGCCGAGGGTAGTGGGATTCCGCATTCCTGCCGCTTGACGATGGGGCATGGGTAGTGCGCGCAAGAACCGGTCGACGACCACACGCTCCGCCACCTGGCTAGCGGTGGGATCCCCGGCCAGCAGCCAATGCCGCACGAGCCGGGAGAGTTCTGTCGCTTGGGCCCGGGCTGGGGACCGTGCGTTGTATTCCCAGTCAAAGAACAGTTGTGCCGCTGTGATGGGTGACAATCGTACCCGAGCCAGGATTTCCCGCTTCAGTTCCTCGTAGCTCTCACTGGCTTCGGGTTGGAGGGAGAAGTAGGCGCTGTGCTTCGCCGGTCAGGAGGGGTGCGAGCAGTCGTTCCCAGCCCGGGCGTTCCCAACGCTCTCGGATGGCGACGTTATCAAACATCTGCAGGAACATCTCTACGTCATCATGAGCGGTCATTTTGGGTATCAGCTGCGCGGCCTGGACACGGGGATCAGGCGGCGGAGCATGTCAGCCTGCCTGGAGGGCGGCGAGCTCGCGTTCCGTCTCCCCTTGACGGCTGGCGAGGTGTTCAGCAATTTGTTGCTGGCGGATGCTGAGCTCGATGGGGTGTTTGAGAAGCTCTTCCATGACGAGGGGAGGAGCGTCCGCCTGCACGGGGAAAGGGAGAGAAGAAACAGCGGTGAGGGAACAAAATATTAATTTTTTTTTCTTTTTTTTCTTTTCTTTTTTTTTTAAGTGAGGGAGGCTGTCGGTGACTCTTCACGCTTCTGCCCGCATTCTCCACCAGTGTCACGGGGTGAAGAATCACAGCGAGTAAGTGTACAAAGGTACAAGTGTACAAAGTAAGTAAAGTGTACAAAGTACAAGGTGCTGATCGGTCACGAGCTTTTTGCAAGGGAACACGGAGAACAGCGTTAGCATCCAGTCTTCTGGAGTGATCACTCACTTGTGTATCAGTGGCGGCGGCTGCTTGATTGTCGGCAGCCATGACCGATCGGCCGGTGATGAGGTTTCCAGGTGCTCCTCGTGCATTTCCAGGGCGACGCTGATGAGGCATCGGGACACGCGTCACAATATGTAAATGAGATGTTGCGACTGTGTTCTACAATTTGCACATTTTTTGTAATTTTGTAATTTGCACTGTTCAGTAAATCTGGCCCTAAATCGACATCACTAATAAAGAATATTTAAGGTTATTCATTTTGTGTATGCAAACAGTTTGCAACAGAGTGACTAATTACATAAAGATGCAATATTGAGTGCTTGCTTTTAATGTGTTATACATATACAAATGCAGCTTGTGTGTGTTCATGTACATGTTTCTATGATTTTGCATGCTTTGGAGAGTGTGAGCTTGCATATGTTAAGCCAGAGATGTGCATTAAGTATGCAGACAACACATGCTTGGCTGGTGTGTTGTTGGTTTTGCATACTTAACGTGTTTAATGACAAACAAGGAGGTGATAGTTTCCTTAAAATTTGTCATTGTTATTCCAAAACTGATTTTAACATGTTGACTCTTTAACATGAGCTGACTTGCTGTACAAACTGTTTGTCTGTGTCAGTAGTTGAGCTGCAAGACTGTAGAAGTCAGCCGTTCATGCCTAATGCATTTTAAATTGCACTCCCAACAATGGAAAACACAGTTGATCCAAGTATGTGACACAAACAGAATGTGTCTGTGTCATTCTACGCAGCATCAGTTCTGTGGAGAATCAGAGCTCCGAGATGGCGAGAGGCACGTTAGAAAGAGAGAGGCACAGAGCGAGACGGAGGTGTCCTGTAGTGAAGCTTCTGGGTGGTATGAGGCAGACGTGTCAGTTAGCTCACTTTGAGATCCCGCTGTGAAGGCCCTTAGTGTCTGTCTGCTTTAAAACACAGCCAGCAGACACCTGATTCTTATGCAACAGCTTCCTCATAGTGTCTTGATAATACCGTGGCTCTGTTTCAAAACCTTGTGAGTATTTCAAGGCATTGTATGTGAAGGCTGTTCTGAAAAATAAATGTTATTTTAAACACCTTCTTATGAGATCAGCATCACATTTATTTTGGGATGCGAAGGCTATCTTGCAATGCATTGCAGTGGGCTCAGTAAAAAAAAAAAAAAAAACATTCAAAATTTTTTTTTTTCATTTCTGATTTTACTGATTACAGGCTTGCTAAATAATAAGTTTTAGATTTATTTGTATTTATTTTATGTTATTAATTTGTTTAAAGGTCCCATGACATGAAATTTTCACTTTCTGAGGTTTTTTAACATTAATATGAGTTCCCCTAGCCTGTATATGGTCCCCAAGTTTCTAGAAATTTGAATCGGTGTAAATCGAGATTTTGCTATCTTTCTCTGCCTTAGAGAAAATGGAAGCTCAACCGGGCTGATCTTGAATCTCCTCTTTGTGACGTTATAAGGAGAAATGTTACCTCCCCTTTCTCTGCTTTGCCCGCCCAAATATTTACATATAATTCAGCCGCAATGTCAGCACAGGCATTACAAACAGACTTCTATGATATGGATTCGACAGCATCGCCACAAACAGTGAGTAACAGTGTTCATTAATGCCAGATCTGTGATCAGTGATTTTTTGATGTGTAGCTAATTATTCAAGTTCACATAGACTTTCTTTATAAATTGTTTAATACTGTATATGCATCAGTGAATCAAGCCAGTGACTAAACGATCAAATTCACGTTGTTTCTCTTAGTAGCATGAAACAAATCTGTTATTTAAATTGTGATTTAACTACAGAGAGCGATCAAAGAATGCTCCCTTAATTTTTTTTCGGAGCTGTCACACATCGCGAGTATATCTGCACACTTGCCCAAACTGAATGACGCTGTTATGCTGCACAACAAAGCTCTTACTGTATTCATGTGTTTGCTGTTAGTTGTGGTGAAAGCATTTTGTGAGAGAAAACTTGTTGCAATAATGACGAGATCACTGCATTCACGCGATAAACAGACTCTGTCTACTCAATGCTCATCACTGCAGCCTTTCATGTGATGCGAAAAGATTGAAAAAATAATTATATAATCAACACTTCCACGATTCGTTAATCTCGACAGCTGTAATAGTAACGATATATATATATATATATATATATATATATATATATATATATATATATATATATATTTTTTTTTTTTTTTTTTTTAGAGAGGAGTTCCACATGTAATACGCATTTCGAATGCAAAGATGTCAGCCAATCACAACAGTTGTCGTTTACTCGGAGTCTCACAGCAGACACGCCCCTTCAAACAGAGCATTCAAGCCAGAGGGCTAATATCAGGATTTAAAAATGCTTTTTATTTCTAAATTTTAAATGTAAAAATCATACTAATAATATAAGTACTCCTCAGGAAACATTTAAAAAAAGCATTTAAAAAAAAGAAAATAATCCATGTCATGGGACCTTTAATAAAATTTAAAATGGTGTTTTTTTTCCTCAGTGATTTTGCTGCCTATACAGGCTTGCTAAATAATAGCTTATAATAATAATAGATTTGTTTTATTAATTGATTTCATGTAATTTTATTTAAATCATCTTTTTTCTCCCTGTTTTTGCTGCTTACATTATAATTGTAAGTTTTTTTTTTTATGTATTTATTTTAAGTAATGATGATGATGATGATTAATATTGTTCTTTTTTCATTATTAAAATTATCTTTTTCCCCTCACTGATTTTACTGATTGCATGCTTGCTAAATAATGGAAAACAATAGATAAACCCATTGTAATTGTAAGGGTTATTTATTTGTTTGTTTATTTTTTATATATATTTATTATGTCATTGTAATGAATTGAACCCTTGCTAATCATCGGGAAGAAGGAGGCGGGAACCGGCGGACAATCAAATGAAACTTTAATAATCACAAAATAAACAAAACCGTGCACCAGCCCCTCACGGACGACTGATGCGCACAAAATAAAACCAAAACACAACTAAAAGTCCAGGCCTGGTCCTCTCTCGTCCTTCACTGTCGTCGCTCCAGTTTTATATCCTTCCATCTCCTCTGTGGGACTCAAGACCGGTGGTGGGTCGCAGGTGTAGCGGATTTCCCAATCACTCCACCGGCCTCACTCGTGTTCCCACATCCCTCGGCCCCGCCCCACTCGCCACAGTCATTTAATTTAAAAATGACTGTTTTCTTCTTAAAAACATTTTTTCTCTCAAAATAGTAGGGGAAAAAACAATAGCTAGCAGGAGATAAATCAGTTGTAATTTTAAGGATTTATACATTCATTTGAATTTATTTATGTATATTTATTAGTTAGTTTATTTTTTTATTTTATTTGTATCTATGTAATTTTAAATACCTTAAATACTGTAATTTATTTTATCTTATTGTACAGTGTAATATTATAATTTAATTAAAATAAATGACTTTTCCCACTGATTTTGCCGTTAACAGGCTTGCTAAACAGTAAAGAAAATTATAGATAATCGATAGTAATGGTAAGGATTTTTATTAGGGTTTTTAATTTTATTTTTATGATTTATTTTGTTTGTATTTACTTTTATTGTTTCATTTAATTTAGTTTCAAATAAATTATTTTCTCATATTACAGTCTTGCTAAACCATCGATAAAACAATATAAAATTTGTATACAAATTTATTTTTATAATTTAACCAAGTGTTAGCATTCATGTAGTGCATTTCAAATCAGTCACTCACAAGGTTTCAGCTTAGCAAAATGCCTTTGAAGGTAGTCGTCTATATAGGTAGACAGCAAGGCAGTTAACAAAGTTACAGTCATTCACTTTCTTGTGTTTGTTGTACCTTCCTCTCTCTCTCTGTCACAGAGGATGGTTACGAGCAGTTTCGCGTGGCAGAGAAGTCTCACGGAAGCTGGATGCAGCTCTATGTGGATGGAAACACGTCAGAGGTTTTGAGTAACATGGGCAAGAAGGTTCTCAAACAGTATCTGGAGGCCCTGAAGGCCATGAGTTCAGCTCTGAGCAAACAGCTGGGCAAATACGATATGTACTCCATGATCATGGGCATGATCCTCATACTGCAGGTGAGATCCATGCAGTCCTGAAGATATTTGCATCACTCACAGTCTAGTTTGGTTCACATCACACTAAGTATGCCGTCTACTCAAACTAAACTTTATTCAAGGTTCTGGCTATAAAGGTCAGTTTGATTCATTCTTAAAGTGTTTCACGTTTTTAACAGGCAGGTTTTACTTCAGCTATCGTAATTTCACATCTATATTCAGGCAGGTTTTGGCAGCTCCTCGTCAGATTCGAACATTTGCTCCTTCACGTCTATCACTTGCAGTCATAGTGGAAACTAAAGCATTTATCACTTCATAATACTAATTTCCTGATGCAAAGTGAATTTGTAAGGTGTATGTTATGTGTCACTAAATTACACGTGAAAGCAGTTTTAACTAGTGATAAGAAAATTAATTATTTAGCAAGTTAAATCTCTTTCAGAATCTTCTGGCAGGCTTTTACAGCGACAATAGTTTCTTTTTTCCCCCAATATTTTTAAGGAAATTTTGATTAAAATAAATGTGTCAAATGCATTAAAAAAAGCATGTCAGTTAGTGTAAAATAAATTTTTATATACATGTTTATTCATATAAATAAATATTTATTTATTTGCTAATTTACTGCATTTTATAATACATTTTCAATTTGAGCACATAATGTACATTAAAGGCAGATTCTATAAAAATACAGCATTTTTTAAAGAAATATCTGCTGCCCACCAAGACTATACTTATTTGACAAAAAATACAGTAAAAACAGTAGTATTGTGAAATTATATTTACAAACAAAAAGTTTTCTGTTTGAATATGTTAAAATGTAATTTATTCCTGTGTTCAAAGCTATGTTTTTCAGCATCATCCCTCCAGTCTTCAGTGTTACATGATCCTTCAGAAATCATTCTAATATGCTGTTTTGCTGCTCAAGAAATGTGTATTATTATCAATGTTAAAAACATATTGGAAATTGTGATTTTATTACAAAGAGAAACTGTGATATATTTTTTGCTGTATGTAGGTTTGACATTGCAGTCCAAATTCCAAATATTGGAGAGGGTATTTTTTTTTATATATTTTAACGGTACCTTATGTTTCATTTGCCATTCAAATACATTATTTATTTACAGTATATTGGCATAATATCAATCATCGGTCACCTATACTCTCAATGGGCCTCATTTATGAAACATTCGTAAATAGATTAGAAAATTCTGAGTAATTTGCACGTGAAACCGATAGTTTAACATGCGTATGCTGATGAATTCCAGTTATATGTAAATAGGGCGTGCGTGCACACTCATTCACAATTGGTATAATCCCGCCTATCAATTAATGTTACAGCTATGCAAATTGTGTTTCCAGGAATGCAGTGGAATATTCTGATCTACTTTTTCAGGTTTGGCTCCAGTATATTGCATAAATGCAAAAAAGACTAATAGGCCATATGCCTAACAATAAGTATTCAATAACCCCCCAAAAAAAATTTGACAGCTGAAAAATATCAGGCACTCTTCTTAAAATGACCAGCTGGTGGTGCTTGAAAATGCTTTGGTTGCCATGATGTGGAATATCCTTGGCCGTAATGTTTTACTATTATCTAATTTTGAAGAATATTACTGAATATAAAAATGCAGAAAACAGCAATATTAACTTCTCTGTTGTTGTTCACTTGTTGTATAAGTAGTAGGATGATTGGTTGGTGTAGTAGGCTATTTGTTCCATCCCTCTTCCATTGATTGGATGGCTGGGTAAAAAAGTGACAGTGACAAGTGCTGCGTTTTACCCGAGCGGCAACCTCCCGCTCTCTCTAGTGAAGCTTACACGGACGTGACTATCGCTATTGGCTGGCTCCAAAAGGGAGTCAGTCCCAAAGAGTCCCCATGTTAAAATGCCCAACTTTGCAGCAGAAAAAACAACATGTTTACATCCTGGTAAAAAAAGTAATTTTGGTCTATATAGCTAATTTTGCCCTTTGTGACAACTGTGAGGGGGTGAATTTTTTTTATTACTCATCCGTTTAAATTTTATTAAGCCTTAAATGTCTGCATAATTAAGGGCGTGGCCACTTGAGTGACAGGTGGATTGCCGCTGCTGTCACCGCCGTTTAGCTAAGTAGGCGTGGTTTTAGCAACCAGCTCCCACCTTTTTGCCCGTTTTCGATTACCCAGGAGTGTCGATCACCCGCTTTGCCACTTTGAGCTTCAAAAACGCTCATCAGGAGTCTACGTTGTGACGTCACGGACACTACATCCATGTTTGTATGCAGTCTATGGTTTTACCCAAAGCTAAACAGTTTTTCAACTCTCAGCTACAAAAAAACAAAAAGACATTACTTAGACAATTGAACCCATTGTTGCCATAGAAACCATATGAGTGCAGCTAGTTTTAGATTAGTTAAAGATTTGCAGATAAATGTGGAATTTAGCTGCTGATCTTAAATGAGTTGTAAAAGGATTAAACATATCTGTATTTCTGGTTAACCGTAAATTTTTGGAAAGATTTCATTATTTTTTCTTCCTTTAGCCGATAATAAGGTGAATGGTGGTGAGACGTGAGTTGAGAGTGGAGTTCGGAGGTCTTACAGTAGTGTGAAGGAGGATCAATGTCTGGGTTTGAAGGACTGCGGCCTCTCGTCTCATTTACATCCCTCACCCTGCCAACTCATTATGAGCTTAATTAGTCACTCTCTTCTCTGTAATTAAAGGGTTAGTTCACCCAGATAGCAAAATTATGTAATTAATAACTTATTGTTCCAAATCCGTAAGACCTCCGTTTATCTTTGGAACACAGTTTAAGATATTTTAGATTTAGTCCGAGAGCTCTCAGTCCCTCCATTGAAGCTGTGTGTACGGTCTACTGTCCATGTCCAGAAAGGTAAGAAAAACATTAGAAATAAGAATAACAGCTTGCCAGCCCTCACGGCAGAGTTCAGATCCAGCCTGGTGTGGGTTGTTGGACAATCAGGAGAGCCCTTCGAAGTCTTTGGGAGTTCATTTTTCCAGCTTTTCAGTTTTGGATTTGGATTTCCACTGTTTCTTATTTAGTCAAGTCAACATGAAATCAAAACTGAGCCTATTTGCTTTCCTTACACCAATTCCCGTTTTGTGTGCGCATATGTGTGCATGCCTATTTCATCATTACAGATTATTCCTGTAAAGATGTTTGCTTTATGTATTTCATAATCTTTTTTTAATATGTGATAAACAGCATTCCTTTGTTGGGAAACGGTGTTAACCAGTAGCTATTAAGCACTGTTTTAAAGGGATAGTCCACCCAAAAATGTAGATTCTGTCATTAATTACTCGCCCTCATAGCGTTTCAAAACCCTCAGACCTTCGTTCATCTTTGGAAACACAAATTAACATATTTTTGATGAAATCTGAGAGCTTTCTGACCCTGCATAGACTGCAATGTAATGGACACGTTTAAAGCCCAAAAATGTAGTAAAGACATTGTTAAAATAGTCCATGATTGATTCAACTGTAAATTTATGAAGCTAAAAGAATGCCTTATTGCTGACCTTTGTTCTTCATAAAATCCTCAAAAATATGAATCAGCTCAAAAGTTTTCATCGTTTTGTAATCAGAGATGTTTCTTGAGCAGCAAATCCGCATATTGGAATGATTTCTGAAGGATCATGTGACACTGAAGACTGGAGAAATTATGCTGGAAAGTCACTGGAATAAATTACATTTTTAAATATATTCAAATGGAAAAGAGTTATTGTAAATTGTAATAATATTTCACAGTATTACAGGTTTTTCTATATTTTATATTCAAATGATTGCAGCCTTAGTGAGCAGAAGAGATTTGACACAGTATGTTAATATGAACAGTCAAATGTTAATTCACTCATGATTGTGACTAGTGTTGTTTTGGGCAGCCTGTTTTAATTTTAGTTTTAGTTTAGACTTTGTGTGAAGCTGTCATTTTAGGTTTTATTAATTTTAGTCACGTTCATACTCTTTTTAGTCTATTCAAGTTTAAGTCAACTAAAAGTCTGCATTTTAGTCTCATTTTAGTGAGAATTATCCATGACTATTTTCGTCTAGTTTTAGTCTACAAAAACTGATGACATTTAGTCTAGTTTTAGTCAATGAAAATTGTATTTTAGTCTCTTTTTAGTAATGCAATTCTATTAAACCCAGTCAATATAAAGGTGCATCTCAATAAATTAGAATGTCTTGGAAAAGTTAATTTATTTCAGTAATTCAACTCAAATTGTAAAACTTGTGTATTAAATAAATTTAATGCACACAGAATGAAGTAGTTTAAGTCTTTGGTTCTTTTAATTGTGATGATTTGGGCTCTCACTCACATTTAACAAAAACCCACCAATTCACAATCTCAACAAATTAGAATATGGTGACATGCCAGTCAACTAATCAACTCAAAAACCTGCCAAGGTTTCCTGAGCCTTCAAAATGGTCTCTCAGTTTGATTCACTAGGCTACACAATCATGGGGAAGACTGCTGATCTGACAGTTGTCAAGAAGACAATCATTGACACCCTTCACAAGGAGGGTAATCCACAAAAATTAATTGCCAAATAAGATGGTTGTTTACAGAGTGCTGTATCCAAGCATGTTAACAGAAAATTGAGTGGAAGTAAAAAGTGTGGAAGAAAAAGATGTACAACCCTTATGAGGACTGTCAAGCAAAATTGATTCAAGAATTTGAGTGAACTTCACAAAGAATGAACTGAGGCTGGGGTCAAGGCATCAAGAGCCACCACACACAGACGTGTCAAGGAATTTGCTGAACCACAGACAACACCAGAGGCGTCTTACCTGGGCTAAGAAGAAGAAGAACTGGACTGTTGCCCATTGGTCCAAAGTCTTCTTTTCAGATGAATCAAGTTTTGTATTTCATTTGGAAACCAAGGTCCAAGAGTCTGGAGGAAGGGTGGAAAAGCTCATAGTCCAAGTTGCTTGAAGTCCAGTGTTAAGTTTCCACAATCTGTGATGATATGGGGTGCAATGTCATCTGCTGGTGTTGGTCCATTGTGTTTTTTGAAAACCAAAGTCACTGCTTCCTTCTGCTGACCAGCTTTTTGAAGATGCTGATTTCATTTTCCAGCTGGATTTGGCCCCTGCCCACACTGCCAAAAGCACCAAAAGTTGGTTAAATGACCATGGTGTTGGTTTGCTTGACTGGCCAGCAAACTCACCAGACCTGAACCCCAGAGAGAATCTATGGAGTATTGTCAAGAGGAAAATGAGAAACAAGAGACCAGACAATGCAGATGAGCTGAAGGTCACGGTCAAAGAAACCTGGGCTTCCATACCACCTCAGGAGTGCCACAAACTGATCACCTCCATGCCGCGCCAAATTAAGGCAGTAATTAAAGCAAAAAGAGCCCCTACCAAGTATTGAGTACATGTACAGTAAATTAATATACTTTCCAGAAGGCCAATAATTCGCTAAAAAGGTTTTTTGTTTTTGGTCTTATAAAGTATTCTAATTTTGTGGGTTTTTGTTAAAGGGTAACTAAACCCCTGGTCAAGGCCTGCCTCCCACTGGCAATATTTGAAAAATGCTGAAAAATGGGCAGATCACAGCGGAGATAGAGGGGACGAACCTAGGGCAGGGCTGAGCGAGTGCGGCGTGAACCTGAGACCCGCAGTGACGGATTGATTGACAGCTGCTGTCAGAAACACTAAAATGGAGAGTGACTGTAATGACGCAAGTAGCTTTGCAACAGAGCGATCATTTGAAGTAGAGGACCTTAAGTGGAGGATGTCGAGGTGTCTGTTCATATCAATTCGAGCCGCTGGCTCAAAATGCGGTCTTAACTCCCGCACCGCGTCGCTTTTCAGGGCGAGCTGTATGGAGAAGCCCATTTCCACCTCCATTGCGATGGAGAAGCAATCCCGCGTAAAATGCAGTTTGCGCGCACTCCAGCTCTAGACAGGAACTCGCGGTCTTCCAGGCCAAGTGCATGCAACCAGCACCACTACACCTACGTACCATCCTGACCACTGTACTAAATACAGATAAATCTGCGCCAACTTGAAGCTATCCTAACTGATCCAATACTATGCTACTAACTTTTTAAAAAAAAAATGTAAACTATGCTACTAACTAACTGTGCTTCTAACAATACTAACATTACACTAAAAACTATGCTAATTAACTACATAGGCTACACAAAATAATCTAAATAACTATATAATTGCTATTCTAAATAGATGCTATAATAGTCTATCCTGGTCGTTTTCAATAATCGCAATTCCAACTCCTGACTCACTACAGTGATTTTGACAGAAAAAGATGGTTTTATACTGCCAAGGGCGTGGTAGCTCGTACCAAGGGGCGTGGTGAGCTGGAAACTGCTTACGTCACTTGCCACTGCTTACGTCACTTGCCACCGCAACATCCAATAGGAAAAATCAACTGCAGCAGCCACCGTTCAACCTGAAGAGGGCAGCACTCAGACGTTTTTACACCATATATTGTAGAATTAAAACACTTTATACTCAAATGTCCAAAAAGTTACTCGAATCAATGAACAGCACTAATAAAGCCCCATTCTTATAGATCATTAACTAAAAAAAGTTGGTTTAGGGTTTAGTTACTCTTTAAATGTGAGCCAAAATCATCACAATTAAAAGAACCAAAGACTTAAACTACTTCATATTGTTCATTGAATTTATTTAATACACAAGTTTCACAATTTGAGTTGAATTACTGAAAAAAATGAACTTTTCCACAACACTCTAATTTATTGAGATGCACTTGTAGTATAAGTACCTAGTAGTATAGACGGAACCAAAACATTTTATCCAAACCCATTTCAAACTAGGTTATCTTATTATATTATTGTTGCCTTATAGACTCAAGAATACATCCATTCCAGACACGGAAGATGCTCTGATTTGAATTTACAACATTTATTTTACCAACCAAACATGTTAGAAGTACACAAATCGTTCCCTTTCTCTGTGTCAGACTTATCTTTGTTTGTTGTCCTCTAATTAATCTTCTAATTAATGTCGCGAGCGGGGCTTGAGGAAGTGACGTTGCCTGCGTCTGTGCAGTGCGACCTGATGCATCCCCTAAAGTGAGAAACAGGAAATACTGCTAAATAATAATAATAACGCTACTAAACAAGATGAAATAACGTTATAACATTTTGTTTCGTCTCGTTTTGGTCAATGAAAATAAAGAAACATTTTAGCATAGTTTTTATTTTGTAAACCACTTTTTTTGTTCTTGTTTTTATTCATCCACAATATTGCATTATACATTTAATTATAGTCATCGTCACATGACCAGGATTTACGTTGCGTCTCGTTAGTCATAATTCTCGTTGACAAAAGCAACACTAGTTGTGACATTATAACCATTATTTTACAGCTTAGACCTTGAGAGAAAGTTTTGCTTTTTGCAACATTTGCCTTTTCAAAGTTAGGTTGATGGGTTGGTATATGTTTAGAGGACTGTGGCGCTACAAACTCTACACTGCAAGCACACAATTCAGCTACTCTTGCGGTGGAAATGCGGTATTAGAGTGTCAGCATGCTAAAACCCTCTCTGAGAAGCTGCATCTCTAAATTCATTCCTTTAAAGCTGCGCTGCTACAGCCATCAAAGCAGCACTTTTGTAACAATTTCACCACCTTCAAGAATTAACACAATTACGGTCAAAGTTCAAATCACCTGTCGTGGGTGATGTTCCCGTTATTATGCACAATCCATAGCTCTCAGTTTATTTGAAAACACTACGATAGTTTTGTGCAATAGAATATTATAGTTATTTATTTGTTATAGTTATTTAGCCTGTTTATTTGTTCAGTATCTGGCAGATAGCATATTTAATGTGCAATTGACGGCATACACTACTGTTCAAAAGTTTGGGTTCTCTAGGATTTTTATTTATTTTTAAATAATTTTTTAAAAGAAATTCATGCTTTCATTCAACAAGGACATATTAAACTGAAGTGACAATAAAGATGTTTATAATGTTACAAAAGATTTCTTTTACAAATAAATGCTGTTCTTTTGAACTTTTTAGAATTAAAGGATCCTGTAACACATTTTCCACAAAAATATTAATATTATGTATTCAAGACTGGAGTAATTGCTGCTAAAATTTCAGGTTTGCATCAGGAATAAATTGCATTTTAAAATAAATTCAAATAGAAAAAAGTTATTTTAACTTGTGATAATATTTTGCAATATTACTGTTTTTATTGTATTTTGGATAAATTAAATTGACTGTTATGGTCTCTATTAAGAACTTAGGATCTGATTCAACAGAAAATACAATTCCCTAGACTACAACAAAGAAAAATCTTTTCCAATCCTCTATGAGGAAAGGAGACCAGGGTTTCTCCATCTCATATGACCCACTGGATGCCCTCAAACCTTCTGACATTCTGCAGTCCCACATCCCACTGGACACTGTGTCCTTTAGATCTCATTGACCGGATGAGGTATTGACTGTTTGGAGACTGTAGTACTTCAATAATGGATTGCACTTAGCAAATACAGCTGTTGAACTGTGGCAGGAAAAGGTCTTTAGCTCACACGCACATATAGCAAACATCAAATGTGGTGATTTCATCAATTCTGCAAGCCTTGATAAAAAAAAGGTATTGCAACTGCAGAAGATGAACGGTGTTATAAAATGTTTCCTCCATAAAGCTTTGAAAAATAAGTGCTGGTTGTAAATTAATCTTTATGTGACTGATGATAAAAAAAAAACTTGATTGTTATTTCATGTTAGCTCAGGTCCATTAACATATTTTGATTTTAATAATGTATTGGTACATGTAGAAAATAACTTTTAGATTTTATATATATATATATATATATATATATAATCGATTTTATTTAGCATTATATGAAATATATTTAATATAATATCATTTTTATAATATATAGGCATTTATTTATATATTAGAAGTTTTTTTTTTTTTGCAATCAAAAACACAAATTGCTAACAAAACTATAGTGTTGCTAACTGCGAGGATGTGAGTTTACATGCTTGATGAATCAAACAGCCGATTTGCCAACTTTACCCAGCAAGCTGACAGAAGGTCTACATCATAATGAAGTGCACCAATTAGCTTTAGTCAGGGTGTTGGACAAAAGGTCAAAATAAACGAGGAGAAGTGTTGTGAAAAAGTACCACAATAGCTGTTACTCTCTGAACAGCATTAGAAGACTCCAGAGGTTGCCAAAAACAGTAGGTCATTTGCTCTGTAATTTTTACACAGGCTGTGTGAGGAAATACACAGGCGTGTTCAATTTGGACAGGATTGAAATCACAAAGTGCAGCTGAGAAACAAATTGACCTGACCTCTTCTGGGAGAACTAGTCCTGTCCAAATAGAGCAGAGAGGGGTGGAAATGAGCATGGTGTCATCATCTGAAACAAAAGTCATTTCACAAAAAAAGTTCGCTAATAAAGCCTTTATTAAATATCAAAACAAACATCTTTGCCGCTGTCATGTTCTACCATTGAAAAATACTTTTACAGCGTTTATTAAAATTCAGCTTTGCATCACAGGAAAAAATTACATTTTAAAAATATATTCAAATAGAAAACGGTTATTTTAAATTGTAATAATATTTCACAGTTTTGCTTTTTTACAGTATTTTTAATCAATTAAATGCAGCCTTGGTGAGCAGAAGAGACTTCTCTCAAAAACATTACGATCTCAAACTTTTAAACGATGGTGTAATACAATTTTATAATTTCAAGTTGCATAAATAACATTGATATAAGAATGAACATGAACTAAAAATGATCAGTACTATACTTATAAGTTAAGATTTTGCTGTTCACTGTTGGCTCATGGCACCTAATATCAGAAACATGCATTATGAAAGAAAATATGGTCATTTATGATTTCATGCTGACTTTAAGCATATTACTGCTTTCCATTTTCTGTCTCAGCAAAATATCAGATTAGTTTTTCATCCTGTTTTCCGGCCTCCCATTGTTCACTTATTCTTTTGGCCCTTTATGCTAAATCTAGTTCTCACAAAGCTTTTAACTCCGATGATTGGCAGATTGTGTCTTTTCTCTGTTAAATATTAACGTGGTGTTTCTGACCCTCCGATTTCAAGTTCTGAGAGAAAAGTTTTTAGTTTTTTTATCTGTCTTCTTCAAACATCGCTCACAGTGCAAATGTAACATCCCGTAGAGATGTCAACGAAGACAGTCGTGAGCGAGTGAACTGGATGGGGACAAGAAAAGAGCGAGTGCGTTTCAAAGCGAGCGTTTGACT
Source organism: Carassius carassius (assembly GCF_963082965.1). Taxonomy (NCBI): domain Eukaryota; kingdom Metazoa; phylum Chordata; class Actinopteri; order Cypriniformes; family Cyprinidae; genus Carassius; species Carassius carassius. Next base: position 20,320,146 of record NC_081783.1, read on the forward strand.
GTCGGTGCATTGTTGGAAGTTGGAGGCAAGGACACATCAGCGCGTGTCCTTTTTTAAAGCCCTGCTCTCCTGCTTTTATCAGAAATCTCTCAGAGTGTGAGATATCTGCATTCACTTCTTGGCTGTCATTGCAATCGACAGTTTTTTGCCATGAAAAAAGCTGATTTTGCATTTGTAAAAGGCTTCCTGACAGCAGTGGACAGGTTTTCTCCAGTAAATAACCTCTAAATTCAATGTGAGTCTTTCTTTAGGGTTGTTTATGAATATGTGTCCTGGTGTCGAGCTGCAGACAAACCCATTATTAATTTTCCATAAGCCTTGTCAATGTGTGACCCACGCTGACCACCCTTCTGATGAAAAGTGTGTGTGTTTATATGAGATTAGAGTTGTTTATGTATAACCCCAATTCCAGAGAAGTTGGGACATTTTGTAAAATGCAATAAAATCAAGCATCTGTGATTTGTTCATTCTCTTTAACTTTTATTTAATTTACAAAAGTACAAAGAAAAGATTTAAAAAGTTTTCAATGACCAACATAAATGTATTTTTTAATTATGAACACATTTTGATTTTGTTGGTTGCAACACACTGTAATGTATCTGCATTAGTCCAATACAGTTGTGTTTGAGAAGGATGAGGTGTGTATTGTATTAACATGCATCCTGGGATGTACAGCAGAGACATATTCAGGATTGGGTTGGAAACAAATGTTGTAAGTAATACATTTTAAAAAATCACCCAATGAAAAACCTGAGCTTGTTACAAATCTAAACATTTAGGTGACTTGCATCCTAATATCAATTATCCTGTTATCTTTGTGTATAAAGTTTTGTTAAGTGTTGTTAACTCATATGTTGTTGTTGACTACATACATACACATTGCTGTTTCTTATGCTCATCAAGTTTACATTTATTTGATCAAAAATACTGTAATATTGTGAAATATTATTGCAATTTACAAAAGTAATTTCCTATATTAATATACTTTAAAGTGTAATTTATTCCTGTGACGCAGAGCTGAATTTTCATCAGCCATCTCTACAGTCTTCAGTGTCACATGATAAATGTTAAAAACATTTGTGCTACTTAATATTTTTTGGAATCTATGACACTAGCATACTTTGATGAACAATTTTTTTAAAAGAAAAAGGCTTTTTTTTAAATAAAAATCTTCTGAAACAATATAAACCACTGGTCAGTAGTTTGGGTTCAGATTTGTTATTTTTTAAATAAATACTTTAATTCATTCTTTCATTTCATTCATTTAACAACGTGTTAATTGATAAAAAGAGAAAGTAAAGACTTCTATTTTGAATAAATGCTGTTCTTTTTAACTTTTTGTACTTTTATACGTATACTTTCCAATGGCACCCAAACAAAAGTGTTCACTGAGAAGCTCTAAAGTGCTGACTTAGTCAGTGATCCCCATTTCTCCAAAACCCTACCCTCCAAAGACCTTATCCAATCCAATGTCTGCAAACCCAGACATGCAAAATGATTGACAGGCAGAGAGCATTTCTGATTGGCTTAAAACTTTCAGATTCTTTTTTGCTGATTACAGGGCCTTGTGTTGACACGGAGATGTGTGTGATTTCTCAGGACACCTATTTCTGTGATAACTGCCAGGGCCATTTTATGAACGATATTCCTGGAAAATCACTTATAGCAACTTCAATACCTGGTGTAAAAACTACTATCGGTCTCGAATGGCCATTTGTGATAGCATCACCTGAGACAGATGTTAATACAAGCAGTAAACAGAGCCCTTGTGAGTGTGTGTGTGTAACTGAAGCGCTCTCTCTCATTCTCCAGGTGCTGTTTTTGCTCTTGTTGGCCATGCCGGAGGCGTTGAGCAGGGAGGCAGTTGTGGACGTCCCGCTGACATCATCTCTGCTCTCTCTGCCCTTCTACCTGCTGTGTCTGTTCGGCTCGGCCCTTCACGTGCTGGTCTGCACCTCTGCCGGGGGCCCCTGCTATCTCTGCTCTCTCCCTTGGGTCCTAGTGTTCTCCGTCATCCTCTTGTCCTCTGCCTTCACATGTGCTCTAGTTAGTATGGTGGCAAGGAGGATGCCAACCAGCAATAAGACCCCTACTAAGGTGAGTGAAAAGGTTCCCAAAACCAAATGTAAAAAACGAGTCCATAATTCATAATAAAGCTTTCTCCAGTGAAAACCTCCATCCCCTTTTGTCCTCTCACATCAAAATCCACCCACTCAGATCTGTTTTGGAGTGTTTTTGCTTGTAAACAGTGCTTGATCTGTACATATTTCTCTCCTAAATTCAGATGAAACAACCTTTTCACTGGTGAAAGCAATAATAGGGATTATGTGCTCATATTTTAGCTGGATAGGCAACAGTTAAAATTTAAAACCTCTTAGTGATGGATTCGTGTCACTGTTGAAATCAACAGTGTCCAGTAAATAATTATGAGCCGGAGAAAAGGGCATTTTTGACTATTTAGTGAACTATTGTTTCTGAAAAAAATGTTGCCCCTTGTCTTCCAATAGTGGGACAAGCAGACAAAGCAATGTTTTGTCATTGTGTTTACACTTTTCGGGGAAGTCAACCTGTGAATGTGTGTCTTGTAGTCGTCTCTGCACATTAGGCTGTGATGGGAGAAAGTTTTTGAACATCAGAAGCATCACACACAGCAGCTTTATGTCTCTGGAGGGCCAAGTAGAGTTTCAGACTTTCTATTTTGCTCTAAACACCAAAAACAAACCCTGATTGAAGTTTTATCCTTGGCAGTTTATTTAAGGACAAGTTACTTTAGACACAGGCCTTGCTTTAAATGCAATGTCCTTGTTTAAAGGTCACGTATGAACAGGAGCTGTTGTCAAAAAACAGCTTTGACAGTAAGCTCGCTTAAGAAGTAAAAAAAAAAACTATACACTATTAGAAGTTTGAGGATGGTAAGATTTGATAATGTTTTTGAAAGTATTTTATGCTCACTAGAGCTTAATTATTTGACCAAATATTATTACGATTTAAAACAACAGTTTTCTATTGAATCATTTTAAAAATGTAGTTTATTTCTGTGATGCAAAGCTGTATTGCTAGCATCTTTACTCCAGTCTTCAGTGTCACATGATCTTTCAGAAATTATTTTAATATGCTGATTTGCTGCTCAAGAAACATTTCTTAGTATTATCAATCTTGTGATGATTTCTAGGATACTTTGATTAATAGAAAGAAAAATTAAAAAAAAAAAAAATATATATATATATATTTCTACATTTAGTCATTTAGCAGACACTTTTATCCAAAGCAACTTACAAATGAGGACAACGGAAGCAATCAAAATCAACAAAAGAGCAATGATATACAAGTGCTATAACAAGTCTCGGTTAGCTTAAAACAGTACACGCAGCAAGGGCTTTTAAATAATATAATATAATAAATAAAAAGAAAACATAGAATAGAAAAAGAATAGAGCAAACTAGTGTTAGAGGTCTTTTTGTTTTTGTTAATTATATAATAAATGAAAAGAAAACAAATAGAATACAAAGTATTTTTTTAAGAATAGAATTAGAATAGAGAATGCTAAAGTTAGAGGGTCAAATAAAGATGGAAGAGATGTGATTTTAACCGATTCTTGAAGGCTGCTTGGATTGAGTTTGGCAGGTCATTCCACCAGGAGGGAACATTTAAAGTAAAAGTCAGTGAAAGTGATTTTGTGCTTATTTGGGATGGCACAATCAAGCGTTGTTCAATTTCAGAATGCAAGCTTCTAGAGGGCACTTAAGTCTGAAGTAATGAATTTAGATTAAGGGTTGCAGAGCCAGTATTTTTTAAGAAATACAAAATATATATATTTTTTGAAATACAGAGCCAGTCTCTTTTAGAGATAGAAAAGACATCCCTCTTATATCCATGTTTTGATTCTTAAATAAAATAGGCAGTTATTAAAGGTATTACAACCCGTGTCTATTTGCACAATAAGGGGCGTAATAGTGGTGGACCCCCCCCCCCCCCCCTTCCCCCCCAAAAAAGAAATCTTTCCGGTCGAGGATTGACGCAATTAAATAAGGAAAACTGCTACATTTGTTAGAGATGAAGAGCATGTCTTCAGGGTGGTCACAGGCCAAAATATCAAAAGGAGGAAAGGAAACTTCAAAATAAAAAATAAATAATCTAATCAAACTATAAAATAAGTAAGGGATAATGTACATACCAGATGTTATCACAGAATAAACTCCCAACAGGGTGATCAGGATCCCGCTTATAACATGGTTACTTGCCAAATAAGTAAATAGTTGAAATATTTGAATGCAAAGCTTCCTTTAAAGGGGTCTTATGATGTTGTTATAAACAACATTATTTTGTGTATTCAGTGTAATGAAATGTGTCTATGCGGTGTAAGGTTCAAAAAACACATTCTTTTCCACATACTGTACATTATTGTTTCTCCTCTATGCCCTGCCTTTATGAAACACATACATTTTTACAAAGCTCATCGTTGAAAAGTGAGGTTTACAATGATTGGCCAGCTATCCAGTTTGTTGTGATTGGCTGATTGCCTCAAGCGTGTGACAGAAATGTTATGCCCCTTGCCATACTGTGATGCGTGTCCCGGTCAGAACACCGGCGTAACATGACAAAAACAAAATAACCAATTAAAAAAATGACACTTATAAAGTCACTTATAATGACTTACACTGTCTTTTTACAGTTGAGTTGCATCACACCGCCTAAACATAAAACCATGTCTGCATTTGTGATTGGAGAAATGACAAACAACAAGCGCTGCTCCTCACTGAAAAACTCACGTTTGAATCATCAGTGGCAAATTCTTTAAATATGTACAACCCGAATTCCGGAAAAGTTGGGACGTTTTTTAAATTTTAAAAGACTAAAAGACTTTCAAATCACATGAGCCAATATTTTATTCACAATAGAACATAGATAACATAGCAAATGTTTAAACTGAGAAAGTTTACAATTTTATGCACAAAATGAGCTCATTTCAATTTTGATTTCTGCTACAGGTCTCAAAATAGTTGGGACGGGGCATGTTTACCATGGTGTAGCATCTCCTTTTCTTTTCAAAACAGTTTGAAGACGTCTGGGCATTGAGGCTATGAGTTGCTGGAGTTTTGCTGTTGGAATTTGGTCCCATTCTTGCCTTATATAGATTTCCAGCTGCTGAAGAGTTCGTGGTCGTCTTTGACGTATTTTTCGTTTAATGATGCGCCAAATGTTCTCTATAGGTGAAAGATCTGGACTGCAGGCAGGCCAGGTTAGCACCCGGACTCTTCTACGACGAAGCCATGCTGTTGTTATAGCTGCAGTATGTGGTTTTGCATTGTCCTGCTGAAATAAACAAGGCCTTCCCTGAAATAGACGTTATTTGGAGGGAAGCATATGTTGCTCTAAAACCTTTATATACCTTTCAGCATTCACAGAGCCTTCCAAAACATGCAAGCTGCCCATACCGTATGCACTTATGCACCCCCATACCATCAGAGATGCTGGCTTTTGAACTGAACGCTGATAACATGCTGGAAGGTCTCCCTCCTCTTTAGCCCGGAGGACACGGCGTCCGTGATTTCCAACAAGAAAATCAAATTTGGACTCGTCTGACCATAAAACACTATTCCACTTTGAAATAGTCCATTTTAAATGAGCCTTGGCCCACAGGACACGACGGCGCTTCTGGACCATGTTCACATATGGCTTCCTTTTTGCATGATAGAGCTTTAGTTGGCATCTGCTGATGGCACGGCGGATTGTGTTTACCGACAGTGGTTTCTGAAAGTATTCCTGGGCCCATTTAGTAATGTCATTGACACAATCATGCCGATGAGTGATGCAGTGTCGTCTGAGAGCCCGAAGACCACGGGCATCCAATAAAGGTCTCCGGCCTTGTCCCTTACGCACAGAGATTTCTCCAGTTTCTCTGAATCTTTTGATGATGTTATGCACTGTAGATGGTGAGATTTGCAAAGCCTTTGCAATTTGACGTTGAGTAACATTGTTTTTAAAGTTTTCCACAATTTTTTACACAGTCTTTCACAGATTGGAGAGCCTCTGCCCATCTTTACTTCTGAGAGACTCTGCTTCTCTTAAGACAAAGCTTTTATAGCTAATCATGTTACAGACCTGATATCAATTAACTTAATTAATCACTAGATGTTCTCCCAGCTGAATCTTTTCAAAACTGCTTGCTTTTTTAGCCATTTGTTGCCCCCGTGCCAACTTTTTTGAGACCTGTAGCAGGCATTAAATTTTAAATGAGCTAATTAAGTGGATAAAAGTGTAAAATTTCTCAGTTTAAACATTTGCTACGTTATCTATGTTCTATTGTGAATAAAATATTGGCTCATGTGATTTGAAATTCCTTTAGTTTTCATTTTATTAAAATTAAAAAAACGTCCCAACTTTTCCGGAATTTGGGTTGTAAATGTACTTACAGACTGTGAGTCAGAACAGCCAGCATTGTAGTCTTCTCTCCCAGGATCAGGAAACAGTCCTCCATAAAATGCACTGCACACATCTATATCTATAACTGTTCTGGAACAGTGTTGTAAATACATCTTAACCACAGATTTCTAATTGTGTCCTCTTTTGGAAGGCCAAACAAAGTATTTTTGCTTTCACAATGAAAAAACGTCTCCACAACATGGAGCCGGCGGCAACAGCGAGAATCAATGTAATGCCTTCTTTCTTTCCGTGAACATTTGGGCGGCATTATGCAAATCTTCCCGCATCATATGATCCCTTTGAAAGCAGTTGCTTGCAATCGGCAAACTAGACTGACATTTAAGGGATACGGTGCAGAAATAGTACTTATTCCACATAATTTCACCACATTAATAAGAATGGCAATAAAATATATTTAAGATTAAACCATAACCAGTTTGTTTGTTATCTTATAATCCATTAACGTGAACAGAACAATCTTCTGTTCATCGAACATATGAATCTGGAAGAGAGCGAGTCTGTGATACACAGGATGACGTAATTAAATAATTGTACACATATTGAGTTTCAGTATTTTATTAGCCAACCAAGTGTAAAGCTTCCATGAAGAAAAACTGTTCTTAGCAAGCATATAGTGTTGACTTCAGTTATCAGTTATCAGCGTTTTCAGGTTATTATCAAGGAATAACATATCTCTCGTGATTGACCAATCAGCATCAAGTATTCCACAGAGCTGTGCAAACTTAGCTCACTCTAAAGCATTTTTGTCTTATTTTAAATAATTTTAAGTTATCCTGAGGCCCCAGGTAAGAGATTTCAACAATATCAGCATCCTTCTTTGATGATCTTGCATTGATAAGAGAAGTTATGAAAAAATATTTAAATTAATGGATTCAAATACAGTAACAGGAGAGCTATTCATAAATAAAGCATGTTTAAACTGTTTTATTTGTTGATTTCTTTAACTGTCAGTCAGTTTGCAGTTTGCAGACAACACAGCTGCCTAAGCTTGTATATACTGCCATTTTATGTCATTAAGGATATTATTGATAGTTATTGACAGTTTTCAATAATAATGCATTTACACCAAGAAATCCAAATCCAAAATCGAACTTTGGAGGAAACTGTAAAAAGTCTAATGTAAGAGGCAATCTATAACATATTTCTTTGTTAGTATGAGATTGAACAGCTGTTTTGGCCTCCATGATGAATGTGAGATGAGAATATCACATCAGCCTACTCTTGCATCATGGGATTAAATATTGGTGGAAGTTTATAGCTCTAGTAGAGTCTCACAAAAAACTTTCTGGGTCATATTTCATCCACAAAATCATAAGAAAGGAAGAAGTTGTGTTGGGCTCACAGAGTCTTCTCTCTTCATAAAAACTCCTCTTAATAATGCATATCTGCTTTTGGCCTCCTCAAACAGCAGAAACACGGAGAGATTTCAGGGATAAAAAAAGAATTTGCTCCAGAGTTAATGAGATAAGAAGAGGACACCTCTTTTAATTACCTCTTTACAGGAAATAAAGATCTCCCTCTCTCTCTTTCTGTGGCACACGGGAGAAAATTGCTGACAGTCAGAGGTGAGAACAAACAGAATGATCATTAGAGAGAACGGAGCGGCAGAGGAGAAGAGAAATAAGACGAGCTGAGTGAAAGTTTTGCAGCATCACGTCTCAATTCCCAGTCAAGTTCCTGTCACCTTCCACCTTCCAGACGGCTGTCTGTTATTGTGAAGTATCACTCATGCTCAATATTTAATGAGCAGGATTTTTGCTCCGGTTTCCATCTCTGGTGGCAAGAGCTCGGTTTCATGCACAGGGAATATGTTGGGCTCTAAATTAAACGCTAGCTTTTAGGAGCATTCAGGTTGAATAAAGAGAACGTGTCCGGCCTGAGGCGTCTTCAAGGGGGCGCATCATGGAAATCGTTTGATGTACTGCGTATGCTAGAGACTGACACGCACTCGTGTACTCAAGTATGACAGCGATTATCATTCATGAACACACACTAATGATTAATGTGATGGGTGATGATGGCATATCGGGGTTAGGACAGAGGTTTTATCTGCTCATGCATTCCCTTGCATCCAGCTCGACAGGGAATGGGCTGCAAAATACATTTAGTGAAACCTAGGCTTCGAAACAGATCATTTAGATCTTTTTGTGGTTGTGACCTGTAAACTTTATTACTCATATAGAAAATCTGTTACTGTTTTGTGGACAACAGTAACACAATATTTTTGCAATGTCATGTTTTATAATAATATCAAAATTTACTTATGAACTTTTGGAGGGGGGAAAGGAATGTGTTTAATCGCAATTTAATCATTGCCCAGCAGTAATATACAGTACAGACCAAAAGTTTGGACACACCTTCTCATTCAAAGAGTTTTCTTTATTTTCATGACTATGAAAATTGTAGAGTCACACTGAAGGCATCAAGGGCTATTTGACCAAGAAGGAGAGTGATGGGGTGCTGCGCCAGATGACCTGGCCTCCACAGTCACCGGACCTGAACCCAATCGAGATGGTTTAGGGGTGAGCTGGACCGCAGACAGAAGGCAAAAGGGCCAACAAGTGCTAAGCATCTCTGGGAACTCCTTCAAGACTGTTGGAAGACCATTTCAGGTGACTACCTCTTGAAGCTCATCAAGAGAATGCCAAGAGTGTGCAAAGCAGTAATCAAAGCAAAAGGTGGCTACTTTGAAGATCCTAGAATATGACATATTTTCAGTTGTTTCACACTTTTTTGTTATGTATATAATTCCATATATAATTCCACTTGTGTTAATTCATAGTTTTGATGCCTTCAGTGTGAATCTACAATTTTCATAGTCATGAAAATAAAGAAAACTCTTTGAATGAGAATGTGTGTCGAAACTTTTGGTCTGTACTGTATATATTCTGATACTATTTTTGGTGGAAGTGTTCTTGACAAACGTGATAACCAGTGAATGAAAAAAAAAGAAAAAAAAAAAAAAATATATATATATATATATATATATATATATATTTCTACATAGAAATAGGCTGTTGCCCCTTTGAAATGCATCACAGCCTCAAATGTATAATTGGCAGGTGCTGATCCAGGAGACAATTGGCTATGTTTCCAATTCATTCTCCAGGTAATGCTCTCTGAGGATCCAGGCCAGTTTGACAAATTTGACAGTAACCCCTCACATAGCTGTGAGACCGAGGTGAAGGGAATCATGGGATTGACGTCAAGCTTCTGCGAGCTGCTCATGATTGACATTAACCTCCCTCACTGAAGGCTTATCAGAACTACTGAGATCGGTATAAACTAGAGAATGATAATAATTCTAAAAGCATTAATTATTAATATTAAGACCAATGTCAAAATAAGCACATTTCTATTACAGTAACTTGGTTTCCAAAAATGTTTATAATGGCCCTAAAAAGAATAATTGTAGTAATATATAAAAATGTATGTTACAAAATTAATCTTGTTTTACTGGTGATTCCAGTGCTGTTTCTAGCAGATGTGGGTTGTTTCTGTATTCCATGTCCCTTGCTGTCGGGAATTCCGATGCAGGGTTTAATTAGTCTGCATTAATTGCCTCCTGATCAATTAGTGCTGCTGTCATCCTTGTTAATAGAGATGTTTACTCGGCACTTCAGACAATGTTTTGATTCTTATTATAATCCCAGACTCAGAAGTTACCCTCACTCTGATAAAACCGCATCTCTCAGTCCTGCATCTGTTTTTAAATGTGCTCATTTGCATATTCCTCAACTCTTTGTAACATTTCATCAAAATGTAAAAACATACTTGAAAGAACCTTTTATTTTTTTTCGTCTCTTTCCTTTTACACTCTTGAAAATAAAGGTTCTTTTTTTGGCGTCGCTGATTCCATTGAGAACCTTTAACATCCATGGGATCTTTCTGTTTCCCAAAAAGTTCTTTGTAGTGGAAAAAGGTTCTTTAGAGTGTTTTTCACACACACAAAAAATATTGCTCACTGAAAGTTTCTATGGGGATACAAAAATTGTTCTTCTATGGTAGGGGTCGGCAACCTATTCGGCATGACGTGCCATTTTTTATTTTTCTCCACCCCTGTGTCAACACCACCCCCGACCCCCGACCCCCGTTTTAATGTATTCTGTATTTAAACAGTACATATACATTTATAAATGATACGATATAAAACAATTTGATGCAAATAGTTTCTGATTATTTTTTTATAGTTTTTTTAACTTTTCAAAAAAAATGTGAATAATAGATACACAGTGTGCCATATGTGTGTGTGCGACAAGGCCAATGCAATAAAACAGTTCAGTTTAAACACCGTTAATGCACTGCTTTAAATGATGCGCGTGCGCACACACACACACACACGCACCACTCGCACACAGAGATCTGAGATCGCACTGTGCAGATAGTAACATTCAGAAGCTTATAAACGTGTCTTTTATTAATCGTTACTGAATCGCTACATTATATTTCTCAACAACAAGGGGGCAAAATCACTTCATTGTAGAGAGAGACAGACAGAGACAATTTACACATCTCTCTCTCTCTCTCAAAGTGGCCATATTTGAGAAAATCTTTCATCACTGGATATAGCTGTCGGTCATTTAACATTTCTATCGTAAAACGAATAGAAATAGAAACGTATTATGAAAAGTTTTCTAATGTTAAATGATTTGCAGCTTCATCTTACCTTATTGTCTTTAACGTGTCGTAGGTTGCCGACCCCTGTTCTATGGCAGAAGAAAGAAAGAGCGAAATAAAGAAAGAAAGAAAGAATGTCAATCAATCACTCAATCTGTCAATCAATTAAACAGTCCTTTTGAAACTTTTATTTTTAAGAGTATAATTAATATTCACCAGTATTCACCAAATAGCAGTTTAACGATTGTTATCGTATTGTTAATGGAATCAAAAAGTCTCAAAAGTGTGGTATTCAGGAAGAGAAAAAATAAGTACATCGCATGGAAATATTTGGCTTTTTTGGTCATTTTTGGATAAGCATACATTTTATCCTCTTTGAAACAATATTAAATAAAATCGATCAACTCTGAAAAAATACATTTATCACACCTTCATATCCATAAAATTTAAATCAGAAGAAACTGAAATCTATTGGTATTTCTATTGAATATCTAAATCTATTGACTAATATTCAGTTTCAAAGAGAATCAGGTATTTTCTTGTCCAAATGTCAAAAAGCCAAAAAATGTTCATGATATGTACTTATTTTTTGATATGATCTTATTTTTTTTTTCATGTATAAAACACATACTGTACACTAGTCTTGAGGTCAAGACCACCTAAACTGAGACCAAGTTGAGACCAGCTACTGTCAGTGCATCCATGACATGCTGCAATGAGCAATGCATGTAGGGCTGCCCTCGACTAAGGATTTTTCTGGTCAACTAGTAGTCATTTATTTTAAGCATTAGTCGACTAATCACGCATTTAATAATAAACCATTTAAATAATTATAATGAGTATTTAATTGCCTACATAGCCTAATAAGCGCTCAAACACACATATAAGCTTGACACAGCGCACTGCAGAAGTAATGATTATGAATGTGTCAGGGAAAAATTGTAATATTAAGGAGACTGCATTAATATTTTAATAATTCCGTGATAAAGCAGAAAGCTGTTCGCTGTCATTATTTTACAAAAGCACAATGTTTTGTTGTTATTGTGAGTGCACACAAATAAACGTAGAGTCTTTACAGATTTGAAAGCTATATTATTCTTAACTGTATGACCAAAAATGAGGGAGTATTTTAGGAGAAAGTGAGTGCACCGGCGCCTGTATCTGTCACGCAGTGAGCGCACTTGTTTCCACACTCCACGTGAATAGCGCATATTTCTCTAGGTTAACATTAAATTGAGCAGCCATGTAAAGTTGCTAATACTTACAAATTTCAGATAATAAGCCATAGTTGAGGTTGATGAATGACAGGCGAACGTTTGGATGTCCTTGCCTGATGTACTGTATTATCAAAGACTAGCTGTTAACGATCTGTCCATCGAGAAATGCGTGATTTCGCTTGAGGATTTATTTTTTTTCTCTACGACTAATAATATTTTGGTCAATCAAGCCTCTTCTGGTCGACTAACAATTACTTGACTATTATATAAATCACAGAATCATTTATTCAGCCAATTTGTTCAAAGCAGCTGATTTATTTTACAAATCAGTGCTGTGAGTTGCTCGGAAAAGAAAAATGTTCTGCTATGGATTTGTTTGGAATGGTTTTTATTGTCTAAATATTTACACAATATTTACACAATTTATTTGCCAAAATAGCAAAAACAAATGAACAAATCAATACATGAATAAATAAATAGTCGAAAGTGTTATTCACTTCATATTAAATTCTTGTTTGTTAAAGGTTTGTGTAAAATCAATATCACCTTTTGGAATTATGCTCATATTCTTGAAAACAGCTCTCTTGCTCTTGTGATATTAATTTTAAATGAAAACAGGTATACAATAACTTTTTCAGTCGAATCTTGAATTTTGGGGGGCATTTGTATTCATTTTGCTACATTTTTGACAGAATTCTCTATTCAATTCTGACCAGACACAAGAATATCGAAAGAAATACAATAAGTAAGTTATTGATGATCTCTTGATGGTACCAAAACAATACTACTGTGCACTTTCACATCAATTCCTGATGGATAAAAGTAATTTTTGATTTTTCCTAAATGATTATTCTGTTCTACTCACATTACAGAAGTAAAATTGGCTGTAAATGCTGTTAAATGTTGACCGCAAAAAAGTACAGCAGCAAAAACAGGCTGTTTAGTTTAATTGTACGGATCAGAGAGAGGGTGGACAATACTCCTGAAAAAAAATAATTTACAGTGCAGGAAGCGTTACATCATAGGTGGACCTAAGGGAAAACATAAAATACTGTATGATATGTCCACTTTAAAGAAACAGAAACAGGCTGTTTAGTTACACATAAGCTGATGGTGAGGCCCACACACAGCCTGTCGTCAGAGGGAATTTCTGTCTGTTTCTGCATTAGCATATAGATTAGCGTGCATGGCCCCGTTAGCTCAGCGCTTGCTCCTGCAATGATGAAACCATTGGAGACCTGAGCATGCAGCCTAGAAAACAAACTCCTGATGCTTTTGTTCTGCTTTTGGTCCAGACTCTTGTGGATCCAAATATTCCCTTCGATGGGACCTACAATATGAAAAAGTGAAAAGTAAAGAGAGAAGGTTTATTTAGAAATGAGAAGCGAGAACGAGTTCATCCCAGATGGTGTTTACCCAAACACAAGTTGCTTACACAATCCATTTCCTCCGCCGGCTGACTTCTGCCCAGGTGTTGCCTAGGGTGATGAATGGGTGGCATTGGTTGCGGTGGCGAGGCCTTGTCACACTGGTGAGATGTGACCGGTCCCATTGGTAACACACATTAAGGCTGCACATGACCAGGGACACACAACCAGCCACAGAGCGACCAATTAGTATTGCGTTATCAGCACAGCTGGGAGGCTGTTTATCGCAAAGAAATATTGTCTGTTGTTTGAATTGAGGAAGAGCAGCACATTTAACATCAGTAATGTGAGGGAAACTGAATTTTCACTTGAAGTAGTATGGAAGTAAAATAATGACTTATGTCTTTGAAACAAAAAAGCATGCCGAATAGCACTATCTGAAAAAATAATGCATTGAATTAACAGTTCTTGCATTTTAATGCCTTGTATTTCCAGGGCTTGCATCTTTAGGTCCTGAAATGTAATATAGTTGTTCGTTTAAGCTGTGAATATTTCAATTAAAAATATTTCACACACTTTTTCATAATAAAAAAATCAATAATTCATATTCACGTTCCAGAATTCACTTCCAAAATATTAAATCGGTTAAAAAATACGATGTATAATATTCAACAGGCAAATTTCGGTCCGTTTTATTTCACTTTCCAAATTCGCTTCCACAAATTCAGTGGTTAAAATTCGGCAGATAATTCGCCCTTTCACATCCGGGAGCTGCAGGAATAGCAGTAGAGCACAGAGGCATGATCTCTATCTACTGTCAGTCGCTCACCAACAGGTGGTGCAAGCGGCTGTTAAATAAGGCCAAAGCAACAGGTGGATTAAGTAATACAGTTACAAAAACTGATCTGCAGAAATTAAGCAAGCGCTAAGTAGAAGTTTTGATTATCGGGGCATGTGGAAAAGCTGATTGTGCGTATGTTTATTTCAACCTCTTTTCTGTTACCAAGTAAGCAGCATTCGAAGGAGATTATTATGGTGTTTTACCCAACGCTGAATTACAGAACTAACATTACATCTAAGGAAGACACATATTGCTTTCGGTTGTTTAGTTTGCCTAACTTTGTGTCATGGCTTGTGAGTCGCTGTGCTGTAATACTGGGGATCCCCTCACGTCACACTCCAGGACTCCCCAATGACGAGTAATGCTTCTCAGTCAATTAATACTGTGATATAAGACCTCAGATCTCAGAATACATTTTATTGAGGATTATGCAAACTATATAGACAGTTAAGCAGATGTAAAATATGAACGAACGCTCAAGGTTTCACGCGGTTTCCCTCAGAAATCTGTTAAAGAAAAGAAAACACGTGGCTCAGCGCACTAACAGTGACAGCGATTTAAAAACAAACTCACATCTTACTGATGATGCAAACTATATACAGACAGATGTGGATATGAACGCAAGTTACGGAACAAGAAAAAGTGCATGTTATATATATAAAATAATTTAATTTATTTAAAAAATAATTAATGAATGAATAAGGGGCCATTCACATATCGCGCCTAATAACGCGTGGAAAAGGTTATGTGTGCCGCTTTCTCCTTTTTTCCAAAGCGCTCGGGCAGAAGCGCTCCTGAGGCTAAGCAACAATGACGCGCTCTCTCCATGAAGACGCGGAAATTTCAGCAAAGGATAAATGGATTTGCAGCACAAAAAAAAATCGCTTTCAGTAGCTCTGCTACTAAATTTATTTCAAAATGGCAATCCATTCAAAGGAGATTATAATGGTGTTTTACCCAACGCTGAATTACAGAACTAACATTACATCTAAGGAAGACAGATATTGCTTTCGGTTGTTTAGTTTGCCTAACTTTGTGTCATGGCTTGTGCGTGCTGAGCTGTAGGCTAATACTGGGGATCCCCTCACGTCACACTCCAGGATTCCCCAATGACGAGTAACGCTTCTCAGTCAATTAATACTGTGATATAAGACCTCAGATCTCAGAATACATTTTATTGAGGATTATGCAAACTATATACAGGCAAGCAAATGGGATCAAAAAGAATCCAATGCGCTGCATTTTCTTTATAATTGATTTCCATTACCACTGGTCTATAAAGTCGACAGTCACACAAAGATATCAATACCATGATTAGTTTTAACAATATGCAACCAATTTATATTAACATAAAAAAATGAGTTAAAAACAATCTAGGTATATTCTGAAAATGTAAACTGAAGAAATTATTGACGTGCTACCGCACCCAAGGGACCGTCTGATAATTCCACTGACTGGGTTAAAAGGTCCAATGTGTTTTAATTAAAATTCTAAATAACACAGTCAAATTCTTAATCTTGTATTTCTCATAGTGATTTTCTACAGGTGAGATTTTGCCAATACCTCCCTTCATATATTTACAGTATACAATCATTTACATATTAAAGATCCCTGGAAAGGGTTTTCATGTTCCAACAGTTGTAGTACATTGCTAGATACAAGACTGACTTACTAGGGATGGGCGTTTTCCACAAATATCACATTCGAATATTTGAGCTCACAAAAAAAGAATATTCGTTTATTTAAATTAAGTTTAATGCGTCAGACATTTTTCAGCAACATTTGTTTTCGTCATTTTGAACAAGCTTACACACAATAAGCTTGAACATTTCACATCGTGTTTTGTAGCTGAAAACCTTTAACAATGCGTGCAAACAAATAAAAGTACAGATTAAAAGCAAAATAATAATAATAAGTGAACAAAGAAAAAACGTAAAGCAGCCTGCAGCAATTAGGCTATTGTACACTTAACTTTTAAACTGTCAGCAAATCTTTTTTGCTTTTTTTCTATTTTTTCAAATGTTCTTGTTAAGAAATACGGGCATGTAAACATGATTGGGGGAAAGTCGGCTCCTTAGTCTGTTAACAATAAGGCCAGCCGCGGAGAAAACACGCTCTGACGGCACAGACGTTGTCGGGACTCACAAATAACGGTGTGCTAAGCGAATAAGTTTTGTGAAGCGCTTCGTGTTTTCGTTTCACCACTGAATGGGATCCTCATCTGGTGGAATACATGGAATACATGGCTCCAGCAAGAACTGCTCCCACTCGTCTCGGCTGGACTCTCTGTAATCATCGCTGAAGTACTGGCTCAGCCTTTTCCAGCCTTTTCCTACGAGTTGTTATTGCATCCTCTTCATCGTTGGTGGCGGCGGCTGCATCCGCACCACTTGCATCAAGGAAAATGTTCTGATAATGTTCAAATAAAGTTTTTTTTCTTAATTCTCTCATGTTTTCATCGAGAAACCTGAGATGTTTGTGCCGAGGGTCTAGGGCAGACGCGAGAAGAGGAGTTTTCACTGTATTCTCCAAGTTAGCGGTGTTTATTCGTTGCATGAGAGATGCTGCAACAATGTTCTTGAATTCGGTCACTTTCTGTGATTCTCCACGGCATATTTGAAGTCCGCTTCTTAGGGGGCGTTCACTTATCGCGTCTTTTGCATGCTCAAGTTCGTTATTTCCAATGTAGGCGCGCGGTATGCGCGCTCATAATGGAAGCGACGCGGTCGCGATGCGCACGCGGTGCGACGCGCCCGTTTTTTCCAGGCGCGTCCGAACAGCATCGAGTTAAAAACATCTCAACTTTCAGAATGCCGCAAGCGCACCGCAGGTCATGTGACAAGAACTAAACATTCAGCTTCATCCTTTCCCGTAACAACGTTGAAAGCTCAGCCAAGATGAAGGAACTGCTGAACATAGCTGCTTACTTGGTAACAGCAAAGAGGTTGAAATAAACATACGCACAATCAGCTTTTCCACATGCCCCGATAATCAAAACTTCTACTTAGCGCTTGCTTAATTTCTGCAGATCAGTTTTTGTAACTGTATTACTTAATCCACCTGTTGCTTTGGCCTTATTTAACAGCCGCTTGTATGGAGATAAATCAGTAGCTAAACTCGAGAGGTTGAAGATCTGAATGTGAGAACTTGTCATATTAATATTTGTATTTGTAAGTTAAAATTTACACTCACAGCTCTGATGTGAAAAGCTGAATCTTTCAATTTGCACACACAGACAATGATCAAAACACCCGTGTTTTGAATTGGAAGTTGTAGATTAATAGTCACAAATGTGTAGAATGACATTCACACAAAGAAAATGACATACACAAATGTTTACGACATATTTACTTTTGCACTTTACTTCAGTTTCGCTGCACAACGTCAAGTCGGCACTTACAACCTCTCAGATCTGGAAGTACAAGTTCAAATCCTAGCGCTCTGACTTTTGCTACTCTTTTTGTGGTATTCTGTTGCAAAACTCACTTGTGCACTTGTATATGCAGATGTGAGAGAGCAGAGCTGGGGGCGGGGCTTTGGTGCGAATGAGAACATTTTATTGGTCGATGCCCGACCAATGAACAACGCCAATTGTTTTCACTGAATATCCTTAGCTTTGACAGGATTTTAAGACACTGCATTCATTTTGCCATTCAGGTATTATCTAGTAGACAAATGCAACATATTGCAACATAATGCAACATATTTTATATGTATATCCCACTGCATATTGCAGAGTAAACTCGCTGTACTTTGCTTTGCTTTGATCTCACCGGCACGTGGTCACGTGGTTCATGGAGCTATCAATAGTACTAAACTAAACGTTTTGTCAATATGCTTGAAATGTATTAATTGGGACAGACAGTAGTTTCATTATATTTGCAGCGATTTCTAGTCATTTGTAACACTTAAAGTGCATTGATTATACATGGATAACTACGTTGACTAATGACTTGCGTTACAATAGCATTTTATACTGGAAAATGTAACAGCATTTTGTTCTCATACTCCGCCTTAGCAGTTAAATGTGACTAAACAATTAAGTGTAACTTTTAACCAATAAAATAACTGTACTACATGTTAACTCAGTCCTGTTTAGTTAATTTGAAGAGATCATGGTACTAAATAATATGCGCAATAATTATGATCCATGAATGACCATTTGAAATATAACATTTTGTAATATGGTTATAATTTATACTACAATAACTGTAGTATTTAGGTTTAAATTCCAGTGCAAAGAGGCACGCTTTAAATTAGAGGCATTTGGTGGCCAGAAAGATAATATTCATATGCAATTCCATTGCTTAAACACTAGATGGCCTTGTTGATGTTTAATAAATACATGTATTTAGCTCTACTAGTTGCTCAAAACAGTATTTCTGGTCATAAGTGCTTATTTTTTAGGTTTTGCTGTTTAATGTACATTTAGACATTATTAAACACTCGATTTTTATTTAAAAATTTTTATAATAATAATGTTGCATTTAAAAAGATTCATTACTGACAAGAAAATTAGGGATTTAACCCAATGAAGATGTTAAATTATTTTTACAAAACATAAAAATTATAAAAACAGCATTATATTGCAACTCTGGTACAGTGATATGCAGTGGGATATACATATAAAATATGTTGCATTATTTGTCTACCAGATAATACCTGAATGGCAAAATGAATGCAGTGTCTTAAAATCCTGTCAAAGCTAAGGATATTCAGTGAAAACAATTGGCGTTGTTCATTGGTCGGGCATCGACCAATAAAATGTTCTCATTCGCACCAAAGCCCCGCCCCCAGCTCTGCTCTCTCACATCTGCATATACAAGTGCACAAGTGAGTTTTGCAACAGAATACCACAAAAAGAGTAGCAAAAGTCAGAGCGCTAGGATTTGAACTTGTACTTCCAGATCTGAGAGGTTGTAAGTGCCGACTTGACGTTGTGCAGCGAAACTGAAGTAAAGTGCAAAAGTAAATATGTCGTAAACATGTGTATATGTCATTTTCTTTGTGTGAATGTCATTCTACACATTTGTAACTATTAATCTACAACTTCCAATTCAAAACACGGGTGTTTTGATCATTGTCTGTGTGTGCAAATTGAAAGATTCAACTCTTCACATCAGAGCCATGAGTGTAAATTTTAACTTACAAATACAAATATTAATATGACAAGTTCTCACATTCAGATCTTCAACCTCTCGAGTTTTGCTACTGATTTACCTTTATACGCTTGCACCACCTGTTGGTGAGCGACTGACAGTAGATAGAGATCATGCCTCTGTGCTCTACTGCTATTCCTGCAGCTCCCGGATGTGAAAGGGCGAATTATCTGCCGAATTTTAACCACTGAATTTGTGGAAGCGAATTTGGAAAGTGAAATAAAACGGACCGAAATTTGCCTGTTGAATATTATACATCGTATTTTTAACCGATTTAATATTTTGGAAGTGAATTCTGGTACGTGAATATGAATTAATGATTTTTTAATTATGAAAAGGTGTGTGAAATATTTTTAATTGAAATATTCACAGCTTAAATGAACAACTATATAAAATTTCAGGACCTAACAATGCAAGCCCTGGAAATTCAAGGCATTAAAATGCAAGAACTGTTAATTCAATGCATTTTTTTTCAGTTAGTGCTATTCAGCATGCTTTTTTGTTTCAAAGACATAAGTCATTATTTTGCTTCCATAAAGTAGGGTGGGATTAGGGATGCATAATTATCACTGAACGATCACTGTATATTTATCCCTTGATAAAATTATATGTATATCCAATGTAATGTTTATGTGGCAAAAGTGGAATGACCATTAACAGTTCCACACCAAACTCCCTTTCAAGAAAAGTCTGTTCACTCAGCGGCCATGTTTGCAACGCCTCCGGGCAGCTCAAACAAGTCCTATTTAAATGAATGGGGGAATCCTGAAATCTTAAAAACTGCTTGCTGAACTCACAATTTCATTACATATTTTAAATCGGCAACAAAATCTGAAATGAACTGCTCCATGAATTTTGTTTCCTATGCTTAAATATCCTTTAAAAAGCTTATTTTACAGGCTAGACCATCTGTGGGAACCAGAGCTTTTTCCACATTGTGCGTTGCAGTTTCTCGCATTCATAAGTGTAGGAGTGAAACGTCTTTGTATTTCTATAGTCTTTGGCCACACAAACCAATTACCAGCTCGGCTCAAACATCAGCGTGGTGTGAGCAGATGCCTTTACTTGCTGGTTGGTAGGGATGCACCAAATGTGTGGCAACCTAAATTATTCGGCCGAAAATAGCAAAAAAAGCTCTTTCATTGTTCGGCCTAACAAGCAAAAAGACCATGCAAAAATGCAAAAATAAAATGTATTCGGTATTTGACATTCGGCCCAGTGTTTAATTTTGTTCGGCAGAACAAACACGAGAAAAACTGTGCCATGAACAATCCTGTTAGAAGGCTTTTCCATGGACTTACTGTAGTAACACTATTTTCACCATGGTATTGCAGCAGAAATGTGGGATATATATATATTATACTATTAATGTGGACATAATAAATGTTTTAAAGAAGTAATGGTTGTTATCAAGCTATAACATTTGTGCATATATTTATACTAAATGTATTTACACTCTTAAAAATAAGGGTGCTTAAAAGGTTCTTCACATCAATGCCATAGAAGAACCATATTTGGTTCCACAAAGAACCATTCAATCAAAGATTCTTTAAAGAACCATCTCTTTCTTACCTTTTTATAATCTGAAGAACATTCTTTCACTACAAATAACCTTTTGTGAAACGGAAAGGTTCTGCAGATGTTAAAAAGTTATTCTATGGCATCGTGAAACACCTTTATTTTTAAGAGTGTAGGGTACTGTTTTTCATATACAAACCATATATAGTTGCATTTTACCATGGTAGTGAGGTGCTATGTGGTTTTATCTTTGGTTATCATGATCAGATTGTGTGATACTATAGATTGCCAATGGTTAATTTGAATAAAAGTAGAGTCCCAATTCAAGCAATCAGAATTTTTCAATTTTTCCCAGTATATATGTTGCTGTTTATGTTAATGAACATACATTTACATCTGCATCGTGCCATCAGAGACACAAATCTGTTTTAACATTTGAAACAATATCACACAGAAAATAATAAGTGTTTTGAATATTGTACCTCAGGTTTGTGAAATGTTCACCTGTGTGGCCAAGTGTTTGACAAGTTCTGACCAAAAAAAAAAAAAAAGTAGTTTAAAACCATAATTAACCATCTGATTTCTACAACTTTCACTCAGGAGAAGAAATTAGTCTTTAAAGAAATAAAGATTTAACATTCATTGTGGTGAATTATCAATATCGACTGATAAGAAAAAAATCATTCTTGATAGTTTCTTCCATATCACCCGCAGCCCTAGGTTGGACTTTTTTCATCCTCAGGACATGATATGAGCAAGGGTTATTTTAGTATTAATATAACTGTAATAAATGTATTAATGTTTTACGTTAGCTTTTTAAAATCTCAGTATTAATTTTGTTTAAACTTTAGTTTTGTGTTCCTTTTATACATTTCTATATTTAATTAGTTTGTTTTTATTTCGGTTTTAGTTCATTTAGTTTTTTTTTGTTATTATTATTATTATTTCCAGTTAGTCATTTTAGTGCTTCAACTGCACACTTATTTCATTTAATTGCAAAGGCAACATTTCAATTGTCAGCTTTATATTTTCATTTATTTCAGCATATTTAAATTAAAAAACAAAAATGTTTAGTAGTTGTAATTTAAGTTTATGATAGCTCTGATATGATCCTGTGATGTTATATGATATGATATTTAGTGTACTGTAAAAAAATGACTACAATATAATGAATACAATATAATTTGACATAACAGAATTGTATTTGTAATGTTTATTTATAAATCTATAAATGTAATATTAAATATGTATTCTTATTTCTACTTTGTATTATAATGTATTATTTTAATTATTACTTTATGTATATTAGGCTTGTTGTTTTTTTACATAAAATGTATTTAGTTTTTTATTATGTATTTTCTTATATATTCTATTATTTCTATTTTTATATGTAATATATATTTTTATGTAATATGTAATATTTTGCATATATGCACCATTTATATTAGTCAAAATGCTATATTATGTATTTATTTATATTATTCTTTTTAAACTTGTCTTCTAGTAAAAAATAAAGAAATCCTTGAAGCATGATACATTTACTGAAGAAGCAAATCTGAATAAGATATTATGAAGCTGTTTTATTTTGTTTTGTATTTATTAGCTGTGTGGGTGTGTGTCTCATTGCACTTGCAGATATTGTTACTTGATTTTATTTTGATTGCACCGAGTGAAAAACTCTGCTACTGCAGTATGTCTAAACACACCCTAACAACCATATAGCAGTGATCTATCATCCACCCACACTACTGTAACATCATGCAAACACCAATAATATATTGTTCACAGAAATATAGTTGGTTAATAATATTTTCACCCAGTGTGGCTGCAATTAGTAGGAAAGAAAATTAGTTTCAGATGCAAAGTATTGTAATTACACTTTGATGAGAGATGATGAAAACAAACATTTGTGTCTTCAGAATAACAGGCACTGATGAATCATTTGTAATGAGACCGGAAACATGTATTAAGAATATGATGGGATGCCGTTGTGTGTGATTGTGATTCTGAAGACATCGACCAGTGCACAGGATATCCCTATAGAAATGAGTGTGTGTGTGTGTGTGTGTGTGTGTGTGTGGGGCTGTTAGCACTTTCCTTTTGTGTCAACACTGCTCTGCTCCCTGCAGCCCTGCACTTACTCACAGTGGCAAACAGTCACAACATGCTCTCTCACCTGTGTGTGTGTGTGTGTGTGTGTGTGTGTGTTTGTCTGTTAGCTCAGGGCTCTACACATCAAAGTGCTGTCTGTAGAGTTGTTTTACAGTGTTGGACACCGGTGACTTTGGTGTTAGCTGCGTTTTACTGTCGCACTCTGTCAGATGTTTCATTTATTTGTGGTTTTTGCCCTTTTCAACTCTCACCGCTTCAACTTTTCCACTCCATTTCTCTCTCTATGCTTCACATCTGACTGCTTGGATTGATTATTTAGTGCCTTTTTCGTGCAAACTTTTGTCTGTATGGAAGATGCCATACGGGATGTGTTGCTGAAAAGATTGATTTATTTGGTGTGAATGTATTTCAGCGGCATAAAACTGCTCCATGTATCATAATTGTGTGTGTCTTTTGTTTCTCTGTTGATGTCGGTTTCAAATAAATGCTGTATTTGAGCTTTCTATTCATCAATGGATCCACAGCATTGTTTTTCTCAAAAGTATAAAGCAGCATAACAGTTTTCAACATTGATTATGATATGAAAGCTTTCTTGAGCTGCAAATCAAACATATTAGAGTGATTTCTGAAAGATCATGTTACACTGAAGACTGGAGTAATGGTGCTGAGAATTCAGCTTTGATCACAGGAAGAAATTGACTATTTTGTGTGATATACAGAGTTGCTGTCTGTGTAAAAGCTCCAGATCAGTCACTTGTGAGGCTCTATTCCAGTTAGTATGCTACCTTAGAAGGTACAGAAGCTGCCTATGTAGTAAACAGACTCAGTTTGAAACAAGGCTAATATGTAACCTTTCTCTCTCTCTCTCTCTCTCTCTCTCTCTCTCTCTCTCTCTCTCTCTCTCTCTCTCTCTCTCTCTCTCTCTCATTCTAGGGTTCTGACTGGACTCTGTCGGAGTTGGATGTTCTGTTGCTGATTGGTACAGTGGGTCACACCCTCAGTTTGGCTTCCAGCAGCTTCATAGAGGAGGAACACCAGACTTGGTACTTCCTGCTTAACACGCTGTGCCTGGCCATCTTCCAGGACGTCTGCAGGAAGTACTTCAAGGAACAGAGGCATCGAGATGAAGAGGACAAGGGGCCTTTGCTTCCCTCCGGTGCTGAGGAAGGACCGTCATTCTTCCCGGCGGTGGAGCTGGGAATGAGTCCGGGCTCGGAGAAATGGCTGGCGCTGGCGACCCCGCTGCTGACCTTGACCTGCTGTCGCCTGCTGAGGTCACTGAACCAGACCGGAGTGCAGTGGGCTCACCTGCCTGACTTTGGACACTGGCTCAACAGGTAGAACACAGAAATATCACATTTGGTTTTGGGTCCTTATGTGGAGCCTTTTGACTAACTATTATTATGACAAAATATGTGACTATTTATTAATATTAGGTAATTTTATTTATTCAGTTAAATCAAATTATTTATTTATTTTTGATTGGAACTTATATTATTTATTAAAACTTGAGTTTTTCCCCCCTCCACAATAGCATTATATTTCAAGTATATTTTGATGGAAATAAGGTTGCTGATAATCAGAACTTTAGACAGCAGCGAAAGTTTACAATTCTTAATGCTAGTTGCAACAGAAACTAATTTTAGGCTAAATAATAAACCGTATTTTCCGGACTATAAGTCACACTTTTTTTCATAGTTTGGCTGGTCCTGCGACTTATAGTCAGGTGCGACTTATTTATCAAAATTAATTTGACATGAACCGAGATGAAAGCATTACCGTCTACAGCCACGAGAGGGCACTCTATGCTGCTTAGTGCTGATGTAGCCTACACTGAAGACATAGCACGAGCGCCCTCTCGCGGCTGGAGACGGTAATGTTTTCTCTTGGTTCTTGGTTCTAAATAAATGTGACTTATAGTCCAGTGCGACTTATATATGTTTTTTTCCTCATCATGACGTATTTTTGGACTGATGCGACTTATACTTAGGTGTGACTTATAATCTGAAAAATACGGTATGTAAAAAAAGTCCACAAACAATTACTGAAGACAAGCTAACAGTCAGTAATACAGTAAAAGCAAATCGCAAACAATAAATAAATGAGACAGAAAAATATATAATTTTTTTTTTTTGTTTGTTTGATTTACATTTATATTGAAGCTCATTTACACCATGGGATAAAAAACAAATTAAATAGTAAATGCGGCTTTTTATCTTACATGTTTCCCTTTTTTTCCCTCACACTTTGAGGTAAGTCTCATCATTGTGATTACTTTTTTTCCTCACAAATATGGGGGGAAAGTCTGAATTATGAGATATAAACTTTTTTTACATTAAAAATAAATAAATAAAAACAGAATTGCGAGATACAAACTTGGAATTCTTAGGAAGAAAGTCAGAATTGCAAGATATAAAATAATATTGAGATATATAATTTCCAAATTGTGAGGGGGAAAAAATAGTTTATTTTTTATATTTTGTAATTCTGACTTTTTTATCAGAATTGCAGTTTTGTATCACAGAGAAGCCTCCTGGGGATGAGCACAAGTTCTCTTTCACAACTTCTTCTAAATATCAAGCACGTCCTTCAGTCGACTACATTGAACAATAACATGTTTAATTTGACTGATTTGTATGTTAAGTTTAGACTTTTTAAGGAGAAGCAAAAGCTCACCGCTATGAAGGAGAAGAAACATAATGCGGCACATGAATGGTTTTATCCTGATTATTGTGCTTTCATAACTAAAAATCAATGACTCGCAAAGTCCTACTAACTGGAACTGTTCAGTCATTTTTGAGGATGTGCTGCTCTGCTCTGAACCATAGTGAGATGTCTGACTCTCTGCATGGGGAGTTAATGGTGCATTCACACTGACAGCGATTAAATCACTGCAGGTTGTTGGGTCGCTGCGCTGTTGGTTGCTTGTAGGCGTTTCAAGTCGACTGCAGTATTCAGCCGTGTCTGGCAGCAGATCTCTGCACAACTTTGTCATATCATACAGTCTCTTTCGCTCAAGTCGACAACTCTCATTGAAAATGAATCACGTCAGTTTGTGGTAATGCTGTGAATCGCTGCCATTGTGAATATTGTTAAAATATATTTTACACATATTATTGCAATTATGTAATATTTACGATACACTATTTATTTATAATAAATAAATTTTAATATATATATATATATATATATATATATATATATATATATATATATATATATATATATATATATATATATATATATATATATATATATATATTTATTTATAATTATATATACTTATATATAATATATAAGTGCTGTCAAATGATTAATCGCGATTAATCACATCCAAAATAAAAGTTTTAGTTTACATATGTATGTGTGCTGTGTATATTTATTATGTATATATAAATACACACACATGCATGTATATATTTCAGAAAAAAATTGTTTATATATTAAATATATTTATTTAGAAAATAAATTATATGAATATACTGTAAATATAGATGAATAAGGAAAAACAACCCGATGGCCCTCCGAGAGGCGGGGTGGAAGAAGGGCCAAGACAGACGGATTTCCCGGTAACGACTGGAACGGATACGGACAAAGATTCTAGGATCACGAGAAGATGCAGGTGTGGGTGGGAGAAAGAGACCACCTTCAGAGGGTTGCGGATCCACCAGGGAAGGAAGAAGTGTGTAGAGGGAGGCCAACAGCAACATTGCTCTGCAACCGCAGGTCAGACAAGAGGAACCCAAGGCCAGGTCGCAAACCACAGCGCTGAGGGATCCACCGTTGCTGTAGAAAGGCAGGTGGAGGACACAGGAGGGCCCGCGATGGACGCCAATGCCTCTGAGAGTGGTACTGACGAAGACACACACAGAGCACAAAGCAACCCCAACAACCGCGTACAAAGCCATAGGACAGAAAGGAAAGAACTCGGAAGGAGGCAGATGGTCAAGTGGGCAAAAGCCAACGAAGTTGCGGTCTGGCAGAAGCTGGACAAGGACCTCAGCCTTATCCTGGAGCACTCATTGCATGGACAGGTGGAAACCAAGCTGAACCGTATCGGAGACATCCTGTATGATGAATGCATAGGCAGATTCGGAGTAACTGCTGGAAAGCGGAGAGCTTGCCCAGTGTGGAAGGGGAGGAGGGAGAGGGAGATCGAACAGTTGGTGAAGAGGCGACGTCAACTCCGAAAACAGTGGAGGAAGGCAAGCAGAGAGGAGAAGGAGGGCCTGAAACCACTGTGGGACGAGGTGAGAAAAGAGCTTGCCGGCCTACGGAGGGCAGAGCGCATCCGTAAGCGCAGAAGGCGGAAGGAGAAAGAGAGGAGTAACTTCTTCAAAAATCCCTTCAAGCATGCCAGACAGCTGCTAGAGGATAAGAGAAGCGGAAAGCTGGAGAAGCGGAAAGCTGGACCAAGTCTGAGCTGGAGTACTACATAAAGGAGCAGTACAGTGACCCAGCGCAGTTAACTCCGCTGGGATCCCCTGGGTATGTTCCTCGCCCAGCTCCCCCAACCTCCCTCTTTGATGCTGCCCTCCCCAAACTCAGCGAGGTAACAGAGGTGGTCCGGAAGGCAAGAACAGCCTCAGCCCCAATCCCTAACGGGGTACCATACAAGCTGTACAAGTACTGCCCAGGGGTCTTGAGACACCTCTGGAATCTGCTGAGAGTGGCTTGGAAAAACCAAGTCATCCCGTCAGAGTGGCAGAGAGCTGTCACAGTTTTCATCCCAAAGGAGCAAAACTCCAGTACGATCGGCCAGTTTAGGAGTATCGCCCTCCTGAATGTCGAAGGGAAGATCTTCTTCTCCATCCTAGCCAAGAGGTTGACCAGCTACCTCACAGGAAACGGGTACATTGACACCAGCTGCCAGAAGGCAGGTGTGCCAGGCTTCCCAGGGTGTGTGGAACACTCAGCAGTAATATGGGAGCAGATCCAAAGGGCGAAGAGAGAGAGAGGTGACCTGCACGTAGTGTGGCTCGATCTTGCTAACGCATACGGGTCAGTCCCCCACCAACTCATCGAGTTCGCCTTGGACTTCTTCCACATCCCAGTCGGCATAAGAGCCCTGGTGGCCAAGTACTTTGGAGACCTCCAGATGTGCTGCACCCACCAGGACTTCACAACAGGCTGGCAACAGCTGGAAGTAGGCATTGCCATGGGATGCTCAATCTCGCCCATCCTGTTCATCGCAGCCTTTGAGATCATCCTCATAGGGGCTAGGAAGATGGTCGGAGGAGTGAAACTGCCGTCAGGACAAAGGCTACCAGCAGTTAGAGGTTACATGGACGATATTACCACCATACTCCGGACAGCAGCATGCACAACAAGGCTGCTGAAGAGGATCGACGAGCTTGTGGGCTGGGCGAGGATGAAGATCAAACCCTCCAAGTCACGCAGTTTGTCGATCAAGAACGGAGTCAGAAACGACAACACCATCTTTGTCGCAGGCGGTGAGAATATCCCGTTGCTGAAAGATCAACCTGTCCATAGCCTGGGTCGTACCTACACAGCAGAGCTCTCAGACAGGCAGATGGGGGAGATGGTGAGGAAGCAGCTCGCAGATGGCCTGGCCAAGATCAACCAAAGCCAACTTCCCGGAAAGTACAAAGTTTGGTGTTACCAGGCCATACTGTACCAAAGGGTGATGTGGCCACTGAAGATGAGTGAAATCCCCTCATCAGTGGTAAACAAGATGGACGGGCTGGCAAACTCGTTCATCAGGAAGTGGCTGGGTCTACCAAGATGCTTCTTGGAGGTAGGCCTCTTCGGGAGGAACACGCTACAACTACCACTGCGATCCATCAGCGTGGGATACAAGCAAGAGAAGGCTCGGCTGGTGCTGGAGCCGAGGGAAACCACTGACCAGCTGGTGAGAGCAGCGGGCACCCAGATAAGAACGGGAAGAAAGTGGAAAGCCCAAGAAGAGGTCGACATGGCAATCGGCAGGCTGAAGCACCGCGAGGTGGTCGGCAGAGTCCAGGAGGGTCGAGCAGGCCTTGGGAGGGGCAATATTCCCTTGTTCTGGTCAAAGGCTTCCAAAGAAGACCGGAAAGCCATGGTGGTGGCAGAAGTGGCAAGAACTGAGCACGAACGCCTTAACATCAAAGCGGTGTCCCAGGGCCAGCAAGGACGTTGGACGTCATGGGAAGGTCTAACAGACAGGTCCATGTCATGGTCCGACCTATGGAAGATCCCCCAAGCTAGGCTCAGCTTCCTGATCAGAGCAACCTATGACACCTTGCCTTGTCCCCGAAACCTCCACCAATGGTTTGGTGCTGAAGAGACCTGTCCCCTTTGCAACACCAGCAATGCAAGCCTCCAGCACATCCTGTCGGGCTGCACGACGGCACTGTCCCAAGGCCGCTACAGGTGGCGACATGACCAAGTACTAAAAAAAAAAGCTGGCAGAGGTATCAGAGTCATGCAGAAAGGAGGCGAACAGTAGACCTTTCGCTCGAGGACGACATTCCATCCAGTTCGCGAGGGCTGGAGAGAGCGTCAGACCCTCCCGCCAGAGAGATACAGCAAGGCTCCTCCCACCGGGAAGTGAGTGGACCATGAGGGTCGACTTGGGAAAGCAGCTCCAGTTCCCCAGGGAGATAGTGGAAACATCCCTGCGGCCCGACATCGTCATGTGGTCAGAGGCTTGCAAGACCGTTCTCCTTGTGGAACTCACTGTACCATGGGAGGGAGGGGTGGAGGCTGCGTATGAGCGGAAGCGAGCCAAGTACTCTGATCTGGCGGCAGAGTGCAGGGAGGCGGGCTGGAAAGCCGTTATATGCACTGTAGAAGTGGGGTGTAGGGGCTTCGTAGGTTCCTCAACCGCTCGCCTACTCCGCGACATGGGATGCACAGGAGCGAGGCATCGGAAAGCCATGAAAGAGCTGGCAGAGGAGAGAGAAAGGCAGCTTCTGGCTGTGGCTAAGGAGGAAGGAGAAGGGTTGGGGGGTAAACACCTAGGGCATCAGCAGGGGGTGGCAGGGAGAGATCCCTGCCATCGCTCCGCCACCATGAGACGTACTGGGGTTAAAGGAGCGAAACGTCGATGAGTGGTGGTCCCCAGCTGACGACCCGCTCAGGCTTACAGAAGTGTTCAGTGAGGTGTCACGGCACACCAGTTCAAAAGGCACTGGAGGAGGTGCGTCAGGCATTGATGTCCAGCAGGAAAACCAACACCTGTATCTTGATATGTAGACATGTAAATATTGTTTTTATATGTTTTATGTTATGTTTTTTATATATTTTAATTTAATTTTAATGAAATGTTTATATGTACATAATAAATATATAAAGAACACACACATATATTATGCAAACATATATATATATATATATTCACACACACAAATCTTGTATATAAAATTGCATGTGTATTCATTTGCTCATTTATTCATTCATTTGCTCGTCCTGTCTTAGACCAATATTTCCCATATCTGCTGCTTCTCCAAAGCAAGATATGGAGCCCATGCCACAGGTTTGTTGACAATAACCAAGTCACGATGTCAGATCTGTGAAATAAGGACCATATTTAGTTTGAGAGCTGCATTGGAAGATAATCAGTGAATATCGAGTGCTCTGGTCTGTTCCTCAAACAAGACTATGATATGACTTCTGAAGACTCGGACTACAGTCAGACAGCAAGCAATTAATGTCCACAAACTCTGAATCTCACGGTCTCTTTGGTTTTATATCTGAGAGAAGGACTCTGGACTCTCCTGGGCTCATATTCGGACTGCCTGCAGACTTTTTTATTTGGCTAATGAAAAGATCATTTTATGAAAAGGGGACTAATTGCTACACTGCAAATAAGTTTTAATGTATTCGTCCCTTTTATTAAGCATTTTAATTAGTTGCCATTTTAATAATTATTCTGGCTCTTTTCAGGATTCTTTTGTCACACCGCAGGACTGTTTAAGTATCTGCAAAACTGATTAAAAAATTATTAAATCATAATGATGACTAAACTATTTTGCATATATAACAGTTCTGTTTGGGAACATGTTATTTGTCAGCTAACCAAACACACTCTTGCAGTTTGTTTGATAAATATCCCCCAAACTTCCAGCGTCTAAACACACTTCACCTCGGGCGATTAACTTTGTTCTCTCCTGTGTGTTGTGATCCGCGTGTCTCTGGAAGCGGCACACACACTTCCAGACAGAAGCAGCTGCAAGGGCCTATATGCTGCAGTTTTGTAGCATGTAATATGTTTTAATATGTTACCTTGTAATGAGGTTTCTTGAATTGTAAATTAGTTTTACATGACCACTTTTCACACTTTCTCTATAGTCTCAGCATCACATGTCATGTCCATCTGATAAATAATGCAACAAAATATTGCAAGCGCTTTCTTCTTGTGCTCTGATTGACAAATTATTTTCTCCTAGTAGAGAGTAAATGTGATTTTTGCTCAGGCTAATCTGTGTATTTTTTTAGTTATGTTTGGTAAATGAAATACTGTGTATTTTCTTTTATTTAATTTTTCTTTTTGTTATACAGGTAGCAAACTTTTCTTATTAGCAATAAAATTGTGAAACAATGAATATCTAATACAGTTGAAATGCATATAAATAGTATAGAAAATATTAAATAAAATTAAATATACTCTAGCAACAATATTTTTTAATCAAGTTAATTATTAACTTTTTTCTTTTTTGTTAATTCTTTTTTTTCCTTTCTTTTCTTTTATGACATTATGTTTAGTTTGATGCCGTTTTTATTTTATATTATTTTGTTATTTTCATTTGCTCTTTTTTTCTTAGTTTGGCCATTTAGTTTATTCTATCTTTTTGTTCTTTTTTTTCTCATTTTCTCACCAAGACAGCATTTATTTGATAGAAAAAAACAGTAAAAATAGGTAAAATTGTAAAATATAATTACAATTTGAAATAACTGTGTCATATGCAATTATATATTTAAAATGTATTTTATTCCTGTGATGAGAAGCTGAATTCTCAGCATCATTACTCCAGTCTTCAGTGCCACTTTTGACACAGTGATTGTTCAGAAATCATTCTGATATGCTGATATTCTGATTATTCTCATGGTTTAAAGCAGCTTGTGGCAACGGTGATAATTTTTTGATTTTTGGATGAATAAAATTTTTTCAAAAGAACAGCATTTTTAATATATATATATATATATGTATATATATATATATATATATATATATATATATATATATATATATATATATATATATATATATTCTTTTTTTATTTTTTTGCAACATAACAGGCTGTAACAACAGTAGTCCATATAACATAAAAGATTTTTGCCTAAAAGATTTTTATCTGAAATATTCCTTTAACAGCAGCATAGAAGTCAATATTAGTTTCATACATATAAACACAATACACTCCTACCCACAGAATAGAATCTGTGCTCTTTCAGTCTGTATCTGAAGTGTTCATAGAGGTGGATCACACAAGCTATACATTCAAGCCGACACATCTTTACATTGATGTGTCTTCTCAGATGAGATCATGGATCAATAGCTCCGTCTCTTAAGTGCATTACCTGCCATCCACATCTAAAAAGACTTCAATGCCACACATAAAGACTTTCTTCCGTATTTCTCTCTCTCTCTCTTTTGACCACCAGCCAGCTCTGATGAAGAATAATTATTGCGGTCGTAATAAATCTCTGCATTCATACCGGAGAGATGGACATGTGCCAGAGTCTCTGGAGCACTTCGCTGAGGTTACAGGAAGCAGAGCTTGATTTCCTGTCCTTGTGATTTGAAGCGTCCATCGGTGGACTTCTCATTACATATATGGAGCTTATAATTATACGTGCTGCAATGAATCTCAGCATAGGTGGCTTTTATTATGATTATGTTTAAAGCACACAGCATGAGAACGAGTGAACTGATGCGGGAACCGTCTGAGATAATTGAATTGAGTTTAAAAGAATAGTCCATCCAAAATAAAATAAAAAAAGACATCTTTTACTCACCCTCAAAACTCATAAATTACTTTCTTTAATGAAATGCTGAAGAAGAAATTTGGCTGAAGGATAAAGCTGCTCTTTTTTTATACTAATGAAAGTGAATCCAATTAAATTTCCTTTTATATCAAAATCGAACATGACACCTTTTTTTTTGGTAAACTATTCCTATAAGTATGCAGATTGTGTAAGTTAACTTTGTTTTTAAAAGTTATTGATTTGGAATTTGGAATATTGAGGGAAAAGTTTTGAGAAGTGTGTTTAATTTTGAAGGCTTTGATCTTTTTATTCCAGTTAGATTTTTTTAGATGCGTGTTTCTGTGTTTGGGATTTGGCGGCTTGTATTATTGTTTTAGTTTGCACTAATTAATATTTCATTACCCGGCTGAAACGGGCCCTACGGGAAGAATCTGCATTATCTCTGCGAGAAACGCTCGCTCCTCTTCCTTCCGCTTAGATCTGTTACTAATGCAAATAGAGCACAGCTTCAACACTTCATCTGAAGGTTGTAAATGATCATTTGCCTTCTTTTTACTAAGGATTTTATACCATCTACACTGCTCTTCAAAGGTTTGTCAGTAAAAAAAAGCTTTTATTCGGCAAGGACATGTTCAATTGATCAAAAGTGACAGTAAAGATAATGTTTAAAAAAGATTTCAAATAAATGCTATTCTTTTGAGCATTCTATTCACTAAAGAATCAAAAAAAAAACAAATCAGTGTTTTTTAAAAGCACTGATAATAATAATAATAATAAATATTACGTAAGCTGCAAAACATCACATTAGAGTGTTTTCCGAAAGATCATGTGAATCATGAGTAATGAAGCTGAAAATTCAGCTTTACCATCACAGAAATAACTTACATTTTTAAATATATTAAAATAGGAAACTGTTATTTAAATTTGTAGTGATATTACAAATTATTGCTGTTTGTAATTTTGTTTTTGATTAAATAAATCCAGCACTATGGAGCATAAGAGAATTTGAAATGGCAGTTTGGTTCACATATATGAGATTTTTGTTGATTTGATATTACAGTAACTCATTTTTCTTTATTTTAGATTCATGCATTTAAAAACAGCAGCTTCATTCTAGTTTTTCTCTGCACTTTGATTCAGAAGAACTGTAGTGAATGGTCACAAACTCCTCTTTGGTTTCTTCTTCTTCTTTTTCTTCAAAGGGCTGTTTTATTATTCAACCAAAAAGCATGCATGAATGCACACCTGGAAAATAGAAAGCCAGAAATAGTATACAAATCAGTGCAACGGATATGAGAACTCTTATCATTTGATGGCAAAGATGAATATTTTAAGTGCGGCTGGTTTGCACAAAAACACTTTTACTTGCTTCTTATGAAAGATTTTAATAGTCAAACTTTATAACTCATACGACACAGTTGACACTTGAGCTGAACTTTAGACTTAAGAACGGTTGCACAAATAAAGTAATTATCCTCTCTTTCGCTAGCTCTGTTAATTTGCTCAGATTGACGGGTCTGTTATTGTCATGTGCTGACCCTTTTTGGTACTATCCAGCTTAACTCTGACAGAACACAGCTTTCTCATTTCTGCAATATGTCAGCGTTATTGTTTGAAGAGTTAAATAGGATGGGCCTTGCGTAATATTCATTCAAAAGTTCTGCTTAGTAAACATTTGCTGTCATAAATAAGACGAGGTTTGTGTCTGAATCGACAGGTCTGGACTATGGTTTCTATGCTGCTGTGGTCAACAAAGTCTGAATGTTGCAGTGGGGTTTTGTGTATGTAAATGCGATATATGGCTGTGTAGGTGAGAGCACCCCACTTCTAAGGTTGAAGGAGGAGAGAAATGAGCAGAATAATTGGATTGGGGTGGGAATGAGAGACTAATCGATTCTCCTGTTGAAAAGCAGACGGTCTTGAGAGCGAACATCCTATAGTGCCTACATAGACAGTTGCCTTTTAAGAGTAACATGCTGACTGAAAAGAAAGCTAAGCTAAACACCATGATACTCTAATAAGTAAATTGTTTACACTATCATCAAATGATTTTTAAGAAATACGTTTAATCTTGTTTGTTTAATGTGTTACTTTGAAATACTAAAATGGAAATAAACATGTAAATAAAAATATATACTAAAATGATAAAAATGACAAACAAACATAACAAAATTCAACTGTAAAATCTAAAAATGAAATAAATATAAAGACATTTATAGTTTTACTAAAGATTTATATTTGAAAAATAAATGCTGTTCTTTTGAATTTTCTGTTCATCAGATAAAATAAATGTTTCACAGTTTCTACAAAAATATTACTGAATATGCAATTGTGGTCAACTATTAAAGTGCCCCTATTATGGGTGATGAAAGGTTCATATTTAGGTTTTGGGAGTCCCCAACAACAGGCTGACATGCATGCAAGGTCAAAAAACACTTTCATTGTCTTATAATATGCATTTATTTTTACCTTATTTGCTCAGCGACTCCCAAACAATTCGCGCAATGATTCATTTTTCCAAAACCCTTTTTTGCGCGACACTAATCTGCGGTGATTGGTCAGAATGGTCTCATCTCCATTTCATCATGAGCCTGTAATGCCTGATAAAGCAGCTTCTGCGCAGTGCTGCTTTGTGTACAGTGTTACCGGGGAAACCCCTATTTTTACAGCTCCAAAAGCCACCTAGTGGCAAAGAATGAATTTGCATTTTCATTCAGACCAGTGTGAAAAGTCTAACAAGTGAGTGGGCAATATGCTAATGTTTCATGTTGATGTCATCATGAAACGGCTTGGGATTCGTTTTAAAAACAACTTGTTTTAATGATTCAGAGTCGACTCTTTCTTTTGAGAGACAATAACTTTATACACGGTGCACTTTTGGATGTAAAACTTTGCAGGAGGGCTTTGTTACACACTGCATGAAAGGTCATCTTCAAAAATCCATAATAGGGACCCTATTAAGGAAGGGATAATGTACATCCAGCCGGTTGTTCTCACAGAATAAACCCCGACAGGGTGATCAGGACCCCGATGCGAAGCACAGCTACACAGCTTCTAGCCACATAAGTAAATAATTTGATGCAAAATATTGATTTGAGTTGAAATATTTGAATGCAAAGCTTCCGTGAAGACAGCAGTTGCGAGCAAGCGGAAAATTCAAACTAAACTGACATTTAAGGGAAACGGTGCAAGCAAACCACGTATTACACAACATTTCACCACAAAATAATTAAGGCAATAAAATAATTAAGATGAAAATGTTTTAAAACCTATGTCATGATCCAGTCACTGAACTTCCGTTAATTTACCACCAGAGGTCATCATCCACAACACAGACTCTCACACTACACAGTACACCCTGGACTACATTTCCCATGCTTCATCGCACCAATCACATTCACCTGAAAACTATCACACACAGCTGCCACCAATTACACACACACAGCACATTCAGCAGACATGCTTTATAACCATTGGACTTCCTCTCACATACTGCTGTGTATTGTTCTGCACATATCCCTCTCCTTGTAATAGCTGCGATACCAAGCCATTCCATGTTTGTTTTCATAGTCTTGTTTCAGTTTATAGTTTTCATAGTCTTGCATCAGTTTATTGTTTTCAAATTATTTGTAAGTTTTACATATTAAAATATATGCAAGCGCAAGGTTGGGGGTTCGAATCCCAGGGAACACATGTTAGGAGAAAATTGTTAGCCTGAATAAAATGTAAGTTGCTTTGGATAAAAGCGCCTGCTAAACAAAATTATTGGATAAAATAATCATTATTCACGTAAATCTATTTTTGGTGTTTCTTTTGACTTGTTGCAATATATTCTCAATACTGCTTTACTGTATTTCTTATTCTGGTGACTTTTTTAAGCATCCATTTGCATCAAGAACGCACCTGTGTTTCCTGTAGCTCACTGGGTTTTGGATCTAAGCTTCATATTGAGGAATTTTTCACTTATATATTCTTTCCGGAGCAATCTGAGACTATCATACATGCCCTTGCACTTATTTTGAAACCCGACCCTGAAATGTGCACTTATGCGCCGACACATGCACACAGGTGTGGGTGTTTATGTGTGTGTGTCTGTGTGTGTGGAATGCATTAGTATTCTTCAGGCTGTCTCAGAGCAGATAGATGGGGAGCAGAGAGACGCTCAGGGTCACTGGCATCGGGATGAAAATTTCTCTCTCCGTCTGCGTTATCAGTCTTTTTTACCTATAGTTCCTTTCTTGCGTGCTCTGTCAGTGCCCTCTCTACCTGATTCTTTCCTTCTATCTCTCTCAGTCCCACTCCCCCACTGTCTGCTCCCTCCTCTCACCTAAATAATTGGTCCTAAGTATATTCTGAATATATAAAACAAAATCAGCACTAGTGTTAAGTAACATATCATGTTTATTTCATTCAAGTGCTGTTTTTGGGACAAAGCCGTCTTTAACTACATGTTGTTTTGTGGAGAATCAGACAGTAATTGTAATCAGTAAACTGATTAGTAACCCTGGAGTTTTAGACTTTTTGGGAACATTGTTAACATCTCAAATCATCTGATTCAATTCTCAGGTCATTTAAACTGATTTACACTAAAGACCTATGTTCAATTATTTCTTTCTTTTTTTTTAATGATACACTAAAAGAGCCTCTATAAAATGAGTCATTTGTTTACAAGTCAGATTATACTGGGCACACCATATATGTGTGTGGTCTAATATTGTCTTTTGTGGTGCTCAGTCTTCAACCACAAACCTAAAGCTCAGATGAAAACCTAATGTTGTTTAATGTGATGCGTTAGATTCAGTAACAGCACTGCATAAGAAAGTATTTTATTATGGTAGTCTGTCCAAAACAAAAGTGTCAGAAAAATGCAGGTGCTCAAGAACCATTGTTGAAGTTGAATGAAGTGTTGTACTCTATGTACTGTATATGTTGCTGAAATAAACTACAAAAACATAAAAAATGTAAATAATGAATGATGATTACAACTAAAACAGATTTTTAAAATAGAAATGTTAGAAAAAAGCTAATAAATTAATAGATAATAAATACTCACAAAATAATGAAAGTAAAAATATATTAAATCTAAATAGAAAAGACAAACAAACACAATAAAATTACTAAAACTAAAATTAAAATTGAAAATATGAAGACAAAAGCTAATTAATTTTTTTATAAATGCTATAATATGTTATTTAGAAATAAGTTTAAAATGACTAAAAAGGAAATAAATATAAATTACATTTATTTTAAGTACATTATAAAAATAAATAATTAAAAAAATGGCAAAAACAGTACATCAACCAAAACTTTCACAGACAGAACAGACAGAACAGACGAACAGACAGACAGAACGGACAGACAGACAGAACAGACAGACAGACAGACAGACAGACAGACAGAACGGAACGGACTGTCTGTCTGTTTTGTTTGTCTGTCTGTCTGTCTGTCTGTCTGTCTGTCTGTCCGTTCTGTCCGTTTTGTCTGTCTGTCTGTCTGTCTGTCTGTCTGTCCGTCCGTTCTGTCTGTCTGTCTGTTCTGTCTGTCTGTCCGTTCTGTCTGTCTGTCTGTCCATTCTGTCTGTCTGTCTGTCTGTCCCTCCGTTCTGTCTGTCTGTCTGTCTGTCTGTTCTGTCTGTCTGTCCGTTCTGTCTGTCTGTTCTGTCTGTCTTTCTGTCCATTTTGTCTGTCTGTCTGTTCTGTCTGTCTGTCTGTCTGTCTGTCTGTCCGTCTGTCCGTCCGTTCTGTCTGTCTGTTCTGTCTGTCCGTTCTGTCTGTCTGTCCATTCTGTCTGTCTGTCTGTCTGTCCGTCCGTTCTGTCTGTCTGTCTGTTCTGTCTGTCTGTCCGTTCTGTCTGTCTGTCTGTCTGTTCTGTCTGTCTGTTCTGTCTGTCTGTCTGTCCGTTCTGTCTGTCTGTCTGTCTGTTCTGTCTGTCTGTCCATTCTGTCTGTTCTGTGAAAATAAGAAGACAAAAGCTAATTAATTTTTTATAAATGCTATATGTAATTTAGAAATAAGTTTAAAATGACTTAAAAGGAAATAAATATAAATTACATTTATTTTTATGTAACTAAAACAGATTTTTTAAATAGAAATGTTAGAAAAAAGCTAATAAATTAATAGATAATAAATACTCACAAAGTAATGAAAGTAAAAATATATTAAATCTAAATAGAAAAGACAAACAAACACAATAAAATTACTAAAACTAAAATTAAAATTGAAAATATGAAGACAAAAGCTAATAATTTTTTTTATAAATGCTATAATATGTAATTTAGAAATAAGTTTAAAATGACTAAAAAGGAAATAAATATAAATTACATTTATTTTAAGTACATTATAAAAATAAATAATTAAAAAAATGGCAAAAACAGTACATCAACCAAAACTTTCACAGACAGAACAGACAGAACAGACGAACAGACAGACAGAACGGACAGACAGACAGAACAGACAGACAGACAGACAGAACGGAACGGTCTGTCTGTTTTGTTTGTCTGTCTGTCTGTCTGTCCGTTCTATCTGTCTGTCTGTCTGTCTGTCCGTTCTGTCCGTTTTGTCTGTCTGTCTGTCCGTCCGTCCGTTCTGTCTGTCTGTCTGTTCTGTCTGTCTGTCCGTTCTGTCTGTCTGTCTGTCCATTCTGTCTGTCTGTCTGTCTGTCTGTCCCTCCGTTCTGTCTGTCTGTCTGTCTGTTCTGTCTGTCTGTCCGTTCTGTCTGTCTGTTCTGTCTGTCTTTCTGTCCGTTTTGTCTGTCTGTCTGTCTGTTCTGTCTGTCTGTCTGTCTGTCTGTCTGTCTGTCTGTCCGTCCGTCCGTCCGTTCTGTCTGTCTGTCTGTTCTGTCTGTCCGTTCTGTCTGTCTGTCCATTCTGTCTGTCTGTCTGTCTGTCTGTCTGTCTGTCTGTCCGTCCGTTCTGTCTGTCTGTCTGTCCGTTCTGTCTGTCTGTCCGTTCTGTCTGTCTGTCTGTTCTGTCTGTCTGTCTGTCTGTCTGTCTGTCCGTTCTGTCTGTCTGTCTGTCTGTTCTGTCTGTCTGTCCATTCTGTCTGTTCTGTGAAAATAAGAAGACAAAAGCTAATTAATTTTTTATAAATGCTATATGTAATTTAGAAATAAGTTTAAAATGACTTAAAAGGAAATAAATATAAATTACATTTATTTTAAGTACATTATAAAATAAATAATTAAAAAATGGCAAAAACAGTACATCAACCAACACTTTTACATTTAAATCTGTTTTGTCTGTCTGTCTTTTCTGTCTGTCTGTCTGTCTGTTTGTCTGTTCTGTCTGTCTGTCTGTTCATTCTGTCTGTCTGTTCTGTCTGTCTGTCTGTCTGTTTGTTCGTTCTGTCTGTCTGTCCATTCTGTCTGTCTGTCTGTTCGTCTGGTCTGTCTGTCTGTTCTGTTTGTCTGTCTGTCTGTCTGTCCGTTCTGTCTGTCTGTTCTGTTTGTCTGTCTGTCTGTCCTTTCTGTCTGTCTGTCTGTCTGTCCGTCCATTCTGTCTGTCTATCTGTCTGTCTGTCTGTCTGTCTGTTCTGTCGGTCTGTCCATTCTGTCTGTTTGTTCTGTCTGTCTGTCTGTCTGTCTGTCCGTTCTGTCTGTCTGTCTGTCCGTCCGTCCTGTCTGTCTGTCTGTCTGTCTGTTCTGTCTGTCTGTCCGTTCTGTCTGTCTGTCTGTCTGTCTTTTCTGTCTGTTCTGTCTGTCTGTCCGTTCTGTCTGTCTGTCTGTCTGT
This sequence comes from Carassius carassius, assembly GCF_963082965.1. NCBI lineage: Eukaryota > Metazoa > Chordata > Actinopteri > Cypriniformes > Cyprinidae > Carassius > Carassius carassius. The sequence continues at coordinate 20,361,077 of NC_081783.1, forward strand.
CTTTCTGTCTGATCTGTCTGTCTGTTCTGTGGGTAATGAGCAGCATATTGTGTGGATTCATGTCAGTGCCATATTCATGCACACCTTTAGCACTCACCTTTCCTTCATTTCACTACACACACACACACACACACACACACACACTCACACTCACACTCACTCACTCACTCACTCACTCACTCACTCACTCACTCACCTCTTCTTCACACCAGGACAAACACCTCATCATGTCCACACTGCTGACACACACACACACACACACACACACACACACACACACACACACACACACACACACACACACACACCTTTTGGCCTGGCCTGTGTGGCCCACATCTGATTTCATTAGATGAGAGGAGCACTCTAGCTGCATTCTGAACATTCACTCACTCACTCACTCACACAAACACACACACACACACATGCTGCGCCTCAGTTTCTCTGCCTCCTGAATTCTGATGGACTGATACATCTGACATTATTTGAGATTTTTAACATTGATATCAATAATAAGACTTGTTACCTCCCTCTTGTGTCAGTCCCAAAATCAGTTTTTTTTTTTTGTGAGTTTTGCAAATATTGTTAATTGTAATCTAGAAAAGTGTAATTTTGTGTTTGGAAATGCTTTCTATTTCTGTGACATTGTGGTTGGAATAACAGTATACTAACTGTTCAATGATATCAGGAAGCCTACTGATTGTGTGCTTTATTTAATAATGAAATGGTTTAATGTGAGTTAAATTAAGTTTGGTGGATGTCCAAGTAAAAAAAACAAAAAAAGAAACATTCCATGAAGGATGTGTAAATAAAGTTTTTGTGCAAACATTTTAAGAACAGAGAACTTTGAACAAACGTTCTGTTAATGTTCCTGGAAGAACTTTTGTTCATGACTTCTAACTCAACTTTAGCCAAAGTTCTGATAACATTCTCTTTTTTAAAATATTTTATAGTTTTTATAGTATTAGTGCCATTATTATTATATATTTTATTTTGTGTGTGTGTGGAATTACCATTGGCAATGTTGTTTTGAGCATTTGATTTAGGATTTGAGCATTGAATTACAGATTTATTTATTACATGTTTATACTAGGTTGATAATGATAATGAAAAAATCATTAAATATGTTAAGTACACAGTCTTGAAACTTTCTTTTTTTCTCTCATTTTGTTTTAGTAATATTAATATTATCAATGTGAAGTAATAATTAATATAATATTTCTGACTTTTGACTGAGTAACATTTTATAATCTGGTGTATGTTTATTTTTTAAATGTTCAATCTTCAACCAGGGTTTATTTTTTTATTTATTTATTTCTTTTGCATTTGTCCTTGCAGACTTTAGCTTATCAGGGCCATCTAATGTAGGAACTTTGACTCTATGATGCATTTTATTTGCCTAAATGTGATTGTTTATCATTAATCTCAGTGCCAATACAGTGTAGTTGTGGATTTCCATGTTCCCAGGTCACATGTTGTATTGCTGCTAGATGTTCTATTGCACTTTACCAAGTAAGAAATGTGAAATTCTGAGCTAAATGGAATGCAACGTATTTGGAGCAGTGAGATTTTCGACATCCAATCCAAATGGAAACACCAACAAAGTGTGTTACTGCAAAGAATCTCAGAATAACGTGGAAGATTTGATGCATCATGTCTGTTTATGCTATTATACAGTGTTTGCTTTGAGTTCAAATCATTAGGGGTTTGTCTTTCTGCTGTTTTATATTCAGCGTTTGCATGCATATGTAAGAAGAACATGTCTGCCCTGTTATTTATTCACTGTGTGTGTGTTTTCAGTGGGGATCATAAGGCGTTCCTCTCTTTGTTGGCGGCGGTGTCTCTGGTTCTGATCTTTCTCCTGGTTCAGCGTCACTGCTCACTGGTGTCTAAGATCGCTCTGGCTCTCGGCCTGCTCGGAGTTTACAGCTATCGCGCCGCCGTCGGAAATGTCCTGTTCCCATGGCAACACAGCAGCCGTGCCGTCTCCAAGTAAGTTTGATGATATTTAAATATCTTATTGACATTCCTTGAATGTCAGATGGTGAATAAATTAGCTCCTCTCATTATCATTGTTGTTGAATTGTTTGAAGTTTTTCGCTAACTTTATGTCCGTGAGCTCCTCTTGTTGGAAACCTGGCTCTCGCTAAATGCAGGGATGAAGTGTTTTTCGAGGGTTTTAAACGCGAGAGCTTGACCTAAGAGGCTTCGATTCTGACTGCAGTGAGTGGAGGTTTGTTTAGTGTAGACTCAGAAATGATTAAAGGGAATAGTTCACCCAAAAAGGATTTAAACAATTGATGGTAGCCATTGACTTCCATTGTATGGAAAAAAAATACTATGTAAGTCAATGGGTACCGTCAGCTGTTTGGTTACCAACATTCTTCAAAAACATCTCCTTTGTTTCCAACAGAAGAAAGAAACTCAGGTTTTGAACAATCTCTGAGAGTGAGTAAACGATGACAACATTTTCATTTTTGGGAGAACTATCGATTTAAGAGAAATTACAGGAAATAGAGCTCAAATACTTCTGTCTTTGGCTTTAATGAGACCATTGATGCTTTGGTCCAGAAAGGACTGAAATCAGAGTCCAAATATGGTTAGCAAATCAGCTCACAGCAGACTAACCCTTTTTACCATGTATTGTGTCTTGTGTTCACAATCACCCAGATGGAGGACATTAGATCATATTTTGGGATTGTTGCTGGTTTTGAGGCTCATTGAGCTCCTCAGTGACAGAGCTATTGCTCTTTAAGCTTTATAAAAGTATAACAGTAGTAGTTTCTCTGTAATATGTAATCTAGGTGTGTGTGTGTGTGTGTGTGTGTGTGTGTGACTGTGATTATATAGTTGCACAGTCCTAAGCACCCAGGGCCTGATGTTACAGATCATAAATATATTTTTTTAAAACCTTGAAACTGTTTTTCTTCAGCATTTATATACACTAGCATTCATAAGTTTAGGGTCAGTAAGATATGTTTTTAATGTTTTAAAAAAGAAGTCTCTCATGCACATCCAGGCTGCATTTATTTAATTAATAATGCAGTAAAAAATTGAATATTATGAAATATTAAAATTTAAAATAACTTAACAATCAATTAAACATTTATTAGAGTTAACGTCAAATCAACAGAGCGCAAAAAGAACCAATGAAGATCTCATACATTTGAACCAAACTACCATTTAAAATTTTCTTATGGTCACTAGTACTGGATTTATTCAGTCAAAAACAAAGTACAAACAGTAACAGTGTGAAATATTATTACAAATAAAAAGAACTGTTTTTGATTTTGTAAAATGTAATTTATTTCTTTGATGCAAGCTGAATTTTTAGCATCATTATTTAGGTCTTCAGTGTCACGTGATCTTTCAGAAATCATTCTGATATGCTGATTTGCTGCTAAAGAAACATTTCTGATTATTATTGATGTTTAAAACAGTTGTGCTGCTTCATATTTTGAGGGGAATAATTAGAGAAAAATAATATAATTTTATATATTTTAGTTGTCTTTACTGTCACATTTGTTCAGTTTAATACAAATATTATACACACACATTATGCCAACTCTCGGAGTGATTGTCATGGTAATGTACATGACAGTGTTAATGTGTTTGGTCTTGTTAGAATAGATCTGCTACACTACTGCTGCTGCTGCTGCTGCTGGAGACTAAGTACCAATACTTGCTACTGCCAGTGAAGGTTATTATAATTTTTAAATTTGTTTTATTTTAATATTTTCAAATTTGCAATGAAATTCAGTTTATTCATAACCGCACATAAATCATAACTGGGACTAATGAAATTCAATAATATGCTAATGCCAGTTGCATTTAACAGTTAGGCCTATATTTGTATATGTTCTTTTCATTTATGAAGAATTATATGTACATATATGTGATGTAATTTAGCCTGCACACATTTGTTCAAAAGCCTGGCAGATTGTTCAGATGCAGGCAAAATTTTGTATACAGAAAGTATGCGGATTCTCATCCATTTACTGTTAATTATCATGTTACGCTGCATGTCTGTTTTTCTTCAAAACACCAACTTAGAGTGCTTAATATTGATTTGATTGCTTGAGAAAACAAATAATTTTGCCTACCTGATGTAGTAGATTTAATACAGTGGGGTGCGTTTCGGGTCGCATCTCGCAATCTTTATGCCAAAAGGGTATATTTGAGGACAGAATTAAAGGGTTAGTTCACCCAAAAATGAAAATTAGGCCATAAATTACTCACCTTGAAGTCATCCTAGGTGTATATGACTTTCTTCTTTCATACGAATCCAGTCGGAGCTATTTTAAAAATTGTCTTTGATCTTTAAAGCTGTTTGATGCCACTCAGTGATTGTTGCACTGCATCAGTCCAAGAGAATTTTAATAAAAGTCAAATCCATAAAAGTGTCTCACGCGGCTCCGGGGGGTGAACAAAGAACTTCTGTAGTGAATTGATGTGTTTTGTTGTAAAAGGGAAGCAGCTCCGGGGGGATGAACTATGACCTATGCTGGTGAGTCTTGTGAGAACCAACGTTTGTTACCAGGAGTAAAGAAAGCAAAGTTACCTTAGTTCAGCAAAGGAAAACAAGTCTCATTCTTTTTTATAAATCCTCGTTTTGTACTTCTAATTTGTGATGTTGTTTTGTTTTGATCTCTCCGTTGTGTTTCTGTGTGCGTCACTTCTGAGCGGCACATGCGCAAAGCTGACCTCATACGTCATTCCCTCGGAATGTCTTCCTTTACAACTGTGCAAGCTAGATTTAAGTGATTATTAGGTTTTGAATATGGGTATTTTTTTTACAAAAATGCATCGATTTGCTACAGGAGGCCTTGTGAGACACTTTTTTTTTTTAATGGATGTGCTTTTTATTAAACTTCTCAAGGACTGATGCAGTGCAACACCCGCTGAGCGGCATCAAACTATTTTTCAATAAAATAACTCTGACTGGATTCGTATGAAAGAAGACAGTCACATACACCTAGGATGACTTCAGGGTGAGTAATTTATGGCTTAATTTTCATTTTTGGGTGAACTAACCCTTTAAATTAGTATTGCTGTTGGGTAACGGGTCAGGTGTTCTGTTAAGTACAGTGGGTGTGGGTTTAACAAACAGGGCCTGTGCAGGACTCTGCTTAAACCTGCTTTGCATCTCTCTGTCAGATAACCCCATCCTTAAAACGCCACACATCTCATATATTGTTTTTCACCACGGAATGATAACATAATGATTACAAAAACAATTATTAATTTTTTATAATTATTACTAACTGTTGTTAGATTAGTTTTTCATTTATTTTATATTTTTTGATCAATTTTTTTTTTTATCTTAGTTTTAGTTCTAGTTTTTGTGTATGAAAATAAACTTGCTGCCTATACATCCACAGCATGCTATGAACATGTAAGAAATACTGCTGCTGCACATATATCATATATGAAATAAAGCCCATATATAACATACATGAATCATCCCGTAGCAGATATATACAGATGGAGCTGTGGAAGGTGGAGGGTTTCTGAAGTGCGCTGTAACTGCTACAGCAAACAATAACCAAGTATTTGAATGTTGAGCAGCATCTGATTGGCTGCTGATACGATACGAACCATTCAGCTGCACCATGTGATGATTGCATTATGTCAAATTGAGTCAGACCTTTTGGACTGCAACATCTAGAAATTCATTGCAGAAATTTGGATAAATACATACATAACGTAAAAACAGTAAGATGACATGCAAGAAGTTCTACAGTGGTCATTAACATAAACCAACAAAGCCTTGTTTTTATGTCAAGTTTTCTCTTTCAGGTCAACTACTGTGATGGTCAGTATTGAGAAAAGTTAATTGTGCGCTTGCAGTGCATCCGTCGGTCAAGCATTCTCATATGCATTTGTGCACTTGTGTAGAGTGTGTTTGACCTAAGAGAGTCTGAGAGCACTATTACTATACCAGTTTTTCACTGGTATATGCAATGAGTTTTTTGAGACACACACACAGTTCCAGTTTACTCTTGTGACAAAATCTCGCTGCTCGCCTCTTCCCCTTGACATTTACTCCCACCTAATTAAATCTTTGACCTCCTGCCCTTGGTGTAGCGCCACAGGCTGTGTTCCATTACACGCTCTCCATATGACAGAGGGAGCGCGAGGCTGAGGTAATTGGCAGTGCCACCCTGTGCCACCAGAGTCACTCTTACACTCATTAATCACTGCAGGACATTGTTTATGTTGCCCCGGCAACCTCTGGCTCGCTTGTTAAGCAGACGTCCGCTGACTTCCACCCCATCATTTAGACACGCTCTCTCCCGCGTTTTCTGTCTTTTTATCACATTTTCTGCCTTTGACCCAAATTAATGTTGATTGTAGTCCATTTACAGGGGTTGTTCAGCTAATAATTATAGTTTATATTTGTCATTTCAAACCTGTATGATTTATTTTCTGTGGAAATTTTTTTGTTTGTTTGTTTGTTTTATTATTATTTTTTTCATGCAAATAAAATAAATGGGAACTGAGGGTTTCAAAAAAGTTCCCATTTATTTAAATTGCCTTTCAAGTATAGTGACCACGTGGTGAAATCACAGCACTGAATATGGCAAAAGAGTTAAAAGAGCCAATCACCTTATTAGGGGTGTAACGGTACGTGTATTCGTACCAGACCGTTTCGGTACAGGGCTTTCGGTACGTTGCACGTGTGTACCGAATACAATATTTTGTGTGCGGAACAAATACATTTTCGTGTTTCCAAATGAACATATTAAGTGGCGGAAGTCTCCGCGCTCAGCGCAAATTCTGCAGCTGATTCTAAGGCCGGCGACACACCGGCTTCGTGGCGCGAGCGTGGCGTTTCTGCTGTTTGTCAGTTGTGTGACGGCTGCTTCGCGTGTTCTGTGTCTTTACACACCAGAATCGTGCCTGACGCGGCGCTGGTGCGCTGCTCCGCCGAGCTGGAGACCGCCGACAGACCAGGATCTTGTCTTCATGACAACAATATCTATACTTCATGTTGAGCATAAATATAAAGCCTACTGATGAAGGACACTGTCAACAGTATTGACGGCAAAATAGACTATGTTTGACAGGTGCAATATGCCAGTGTGTCACCGGCCTAATATTTTCCAAAGGCATCACGCGAGTTTGAACATCACTACAACTAGGAAAAAAACTATTGTAATTCAAACACAGCTCCCATCGGCATTTAAACAGACCTTTGCTCTTAATTCCGATCCTTCCAACGCAATAACGAAATCTGAGCAGGTCTAAAAACTGAAACTGTTGATGCTGCAATTTACACTTTGGAAAAGTTATATATATATCGTTTAAATATGAGCAGGCCTACAAGCTGGGATTGGTAATGCTGCACTGTAATCATAGTTATTTATTTATATTTTTCATTATATTTTATTATATGATATTGGTTTGAGACTGAGAGTATTTTATTTAGTGGAGAACTTTGCAGCAGTATTTTATTTCCTATTCTTTTTTTATTTTATCTATATTTTTATTAAAAAGTATTTTAAAATAGTGTAAACAAATTGTTAAAAAAAGGTTTATAGTAATGAACAACCTGCAGTTTAATGTTTGCATTTCTTTTCCTTACTGTACCGAAAATGAACCGAACCGTGACTTTAAAACCGAGGTACATACCGAACCGTGATTTTTGCGTACCTTTACACCCCTATACCTTATTGATAAAAGCATCATCTCATTGTTTTTCCCCAGAATATACTTGCACTTTAGCTGCACCAACCGGAGAAATACAATTTTTGACATATTTTAGATAAAGATGCAAAATTGAATATGAATACAATTAATATGTTATTGTATTTAATGTTGGTGTATGTATATTACATACAAAAAATATAACATTTTATTATGCGTTTATATATATTTATATTCATGTGTGTGGTTTTTGTAAATATTTTGAATTAGATCTATTTTTTTATTTTTTAGTATGAAGTTTTTATAAGTTTTAGTTTATTTGGATTTAGTTATTTTATTACTTCATGTTACACTAATGCTGACTTGGGAATTAGTCGAAATCAGTTTAAGGGTCTTTTATATTTCATCTTATTTCGGCAGTTTATTTTATTTCACAGTTTTTTTAATTGTTTAAATTTTATATTTATTATCGAAGTAATATAAACTTATATTACTTTTTATTTTGTTTAATATTTATCTTAATTTAATTACATTTTGCTTTTTACACTAGTTGAATATGGTTCTGTTGTGTTTCTGTTTGTTAATAATTTAATTTAATTAAATTTAATGAATTTCCACGTTTGGACAATATCTGGATGGTCATCCAGAAAAGTGACTTGCTTAAGTGAGGTCTTTGGTGATAAATGTTTGACTGTGCCAAGATATATAATCACACATGAGCCAACGAACAAGTAAAAACTGTCCACAACTGCTGATTCAGTTCTTCTTCTGTGCTGTGCGATCTAGCCAGTAGCACATTTAATACCTTTCTGAATAGATATGTAAATCACTGATATGCTTCACGCTGCTTTTAGAGGTGTAAACAACCTTGAGTCGGTTTTGCATCTGATTTATTCGTGTTAAAAGACCAAAACAAGAATTATTGCACCACATGCATGAAACAAGCTACTAAACAACTCAGCGTGTGGTATTTAGTCCATCCAAAATAGGTTTCTTCATGTAAACAAGAAGTATTAATAGCTTTTCTGATATCATAAGCATATTTTTAGCATGTTCACATAATTATGTTAGACAGCATCACATCTTGCATACCAGCCAATCCCAGAATGTAATGCAACAAGGTCAGTGAAAAAATAATACAAATCTAAGCTTGATTTTGAGCTCGTTGTTTGGTTTTGCTTTTTTGAAATATTGTTCTGCCTTTGATTCAAATATAAATTAAACAAAAGCACAGTCAAATTTAGTGGAGAAAAAAAAACACAAACACACAAAGGATGGAGTGAAAAGATGTCAAGCAAGATGCTTTTTTTAATCAGAGTTTATGCTCAAAGCTGTTTACGGGGGAAATGATTGTTGTCAGAGAAAGCTGAGCGCAAAAGAAATTAGGAGTATTTGAATGGAGTGTGGAAAATGAAGTGTGGGAGCGTTTGGGTTTAGTAGTGACAGTATGAGAAGTATGAGCTGAAGTGAACTTCATAAACTGTGTTGTCTGAAAGGCATCTTACATGCAGAATAAAGAATTCCCACATTCAGACGACTTCAACAATGTCTGTGTTTACCGTCAGAGAGGAAACCATGATTTACAAAAGCACTTCTCAAGGGACAGAGGAAATATTGTGAGATGTTACAGGTCTGGTGAAATCATAGCGCTTTGAGCATTAAAGCTGAATATTTTGTCTTGCAGATATGTGCACAAGCCAGAGAAATTAGCTGAAGCGTAGCCAGTTCGTGCAGGAAAATAATATGGAAAAGCATAAAGGAAAAATTCAGAGCAGATGTACTCGCTGAAATAAATACATATCCAAGTAGTAATTCCACCGTTGATAACTGGTTGATGAATGCACTGTAATATTTTTTTTTAGCCGTCCAGTACCTGTGAAGTGATTGATGCCCATATATTGCATTCTGTGGATGATTTAATAATATTTATATTATTCCATCCAACAGCCAGCCTGTTTTTGACGGACACGATAACATGCATAAGTAGTGAACTCTTTGATTTTAAGATATTATAAAACATGCTGGAGGCATTCGGAAATTTTTGCATAGTGAATTATACTTACTTTACAGAATGTAAATTTTGTGACATAAGTCATGTTACTCAGAAATGGACATTTAAAAAAAAAAAATTACATTCAGCCGTCGCAAATTTGTTGATATTTGAAGTTCATTTTTTTTCACCAGGAAATGAGTGGTTTTAATAGGATGTTTAATCTGCTAAACATGATTTTATACTACGAACCAAACATGATATTTATGTATTGTTTCTGTTAGGTTACCAATGTCACATTCATATTCAACTAAAGCAGCAGTTACATGTGTCTGCATGTAGGGTCTTCCAAAGGCCACTTATGAGACAGTACTGCTCTGCACCCTTGAGAGCACTCGCTTCAAGTGCTCTGCCCTCCAGAGTCAGCTGGCCATGGTCCTTGATGCTCACTTTCAAGTGGAATTTGCCCTTTTTTCTCTGCGTTTTGGTTCCAAACACATCTGAAGAGAGTAATTAAAAGCAATCATGCACACCTGCATCAGGACGAGGCCCATAAAAAGCTCTGTATTTTTATCCTGATTAATCTAGGGCTATGTGTTGTGCTGACACCTGATTTGAGAGTGTTTGTGCATGTGGATCCCACACAGAGATGGAAATTTATTCTGCTTCAGATCAAGAAATAGACACATAACTGTGCGCATGCACTCACATAATTCTCTTCTAAAGCAATTCGAGATATTATGTATATAAATTGTTTCAAACAACAAGTGTGGCGTGTTGCACGTCTCGCACAGTTTTTGCTATGAACGTGAGTGATATCTCAAATCGGCTTTGAGGAGAGGTGTGCTAGTGCTTTTCTGAGCAATCAGATGTGCGATTTCTGTCCCGCAGACAGTGAAATAATCTCATAGGGATGGTCTTGAGCTGTATCAGTGTACCAGAATATCATTAGAGAGATGGATATGGGCTATTTTGGACACTGTGATTAACCTTAACATCATGGCAAAACCCTAGCAATGATGGCACAAGTTTTGCATGTGTTTATATTAATCATAATAACCTGAGTGACACTGTGTCAAAGTGCTCTAATGTACGGCTAAAATGTATTTTTGTTTTTAATCTATTTATTTATTTGTTTGCTTATTTTTATTCAATATTATTTATCCAATTCATTTATCCAATGCTCATTCATTCATTCACTTTTCTTTATAAGAATTCATCACACTAGCAACATTTTTTGTCTCGTTTTATTCATGTATTTTTATTTATCGTTTCTTCAATTTAAATTTTTTTATATTTACTTATTTTATTTTATTTTATTTTATTATTTAAAATATATTGTTATTTTTCTTGTATGTTTGTTTATTCGCCTTTTGATTCTTACAGTTGTTCAGCCGTATCTATTTATTTATGTATCTATCGGAATTCAACACCCTAGCAACCACCCAAAACACCCTAGCAACCATCTAGAATACCCTAGGAGTCACGGCATGACTTTTGCATGTGTTTATGTTGATCATAATAACCTGCGTGACTCTAAGTTGAAGTGCTGTGCTCTAGGGTGAAATGTCATTGTTCTTTCATTTCCTCCAAAATCAGACGGACAGCTGTGGGCACACAGATCAGCAACACTGGAATTGAATAAAACAGAAAGATGGGGGTGAATGAATAAATAAACAGACATTTCGTGTCTTCAGCATATTTATTGAGTTTATGTAAGGCGGCGTGTGGGGTCTGTTGTCTGGAGACCGCTGAACATGGTCTTGCACAAAGTTTTCCTTTATTAGAGCGGACATTTTTATATCTGACGCAATATCTGGCAACCCATGCCACCTCTCTTTCACACACACATGCTGATATTATTGTTATTTTTTTGTGTGCGTTTCACACACCTTCAGTACCAGACTGAAACCCATCAGATCGAGTGAATCGCTGGCAGAACAGAAAAATTATAATATTATTTAGATGAGTGCTACACACAAAATGTACAATGTATAATGTTTGAATCCAGCACGTTGTAGAAAGAGCCTCATTTGCATTGTTTTTGCCTAATGAAGATTGACCTCATTTAAATATGCGTGTGGCAGCACTGTAAAAGTGCATACGCAGCTGGTTTTGGTGGATGGTTTAATGTTGAGGATCAAATATGTTCAGATTAATTAATCTTCACTTTCACTGTTATTTGTCACTGGAAACTTTAGGTTATTGGCTTCTAAACTGTTCAAGTCTTGTGTCTTGAACTTCAAGAAACACTGCCAGCATGAACATGAGTTTAGTACATGATTCCAGGGCAGTTATTGTTTTTTTATAAAGAAGCTTTTGCTGACACTAGCGAACTCAAGTGCACTGCTGTTACTTTTGCCCATTCTGTGACACAACAGAGCTTTAAAAATGTTTATACAGGTGCATCTCAATAAATTAGTTTATTTCAGTAGTTCAACTCAAATTGTGAAACTCGTGTATAAAATGAATTCAGTGCACAAGCTTTGGTTCTTTTAATTGTGATGATTTTGGCTCACATTTGGCTCACAAAAACCCACCAACATCTCAACAAATTAGAATACTTCATAAGACCAACAAAAAAAACTTTTTAGTGAATTGTTGGCCTTTTGGAAAGTATGTTCATTTACTGTACATGTACTCAATACTTGGTAGGGGCTCATTTTGTTTTAATTACTGCCTCAATTTGGCTTGGCATGGAGGTGATCAGTTTGTGACACTGCTGAGGTGGTATGGAAGCCCAAAAGTGCTCCAAAATTTGGAGCAAAACTTGGTAAATGGTTGCAGTGACTTTGGTTTTCAAAAAACACAATGGACCAACACCAGCAGATGACATTGAACCCCAAATCATCACAGACTGTGGAAACTTAACACTGGACTTCAAGCAACTTGGGCTATGAACTTCTCCACCCTTCTTCCAGACTCTAGGACCTTGGTTTTCAAATGAAATACAAATCTTGCTCTCATTTGAAAAGAGGACTTTGGACCACTGGGCAACAGTTCATTTCTTCTTCTTCTTAGCCCAGGCAAGATGCCTCTGACATTGTCTGTGGTTCAGGAGTGGCTTAACAAAGAGGAATACGACAACTGTAGCCAAATTCCATGACACGTCTATATGCCTTGACCCCAGCCTCAGTCCATTCCTTGTGAAGTTCACTCAAATTCTTGAATCAATTTTGCTCGACAATCCTCATAAAGTTCTCTCGGTTGGTTGTGCATCTTTTTCTTCCAAACTTTTTCCTTCCACTCAATTTTCTGTTAACATGCTTGGATACAGCACTGTGAACAGCCAGCTTCTTTGGCAATGAATTTTTGTGGCTTACCCTCCTTGTGAAGGGGGTCAATGATTGTCTTCTGAACAACTGTCAGATCAGCAGTCTTCCCCATGATTGTGTAGCCTAGTGAACCAAACTGAGAGACCATTCTGAAGGCTCAGGAAACCTTTGCAGGTGTTTTGAGTTGATTAGCTGATTGGCATGTCACCATATTCTAATTTGTTGGGATAGTGAATTGGTGGGTTTTTGTTAAATGTGAGCCAAAATCATCAGAATTAAAAGAACCAAGGACTTAAACTACTTCAGTCTGTGTGCATTGAATTTAATACACAAGTTTCACAATTTGAGTTGAATTACTGAAATGAACTTTTCCACGGCATTCTAATTTATTGAGAAGCAACTGTAGACTAGTGGGATTTGACTGTGCAGTCTGTTCATCCACAGCAGTTTAGTGGAGCATGTTTAGCAGCACCCTGTTACTGAGGGGGAATAAATTAATATTCATTAATTTATTCAGATTGTTTTTTTTGTTACGCATTTGATCTGTCTTTTTATTTTGCTCAGTTGTTCATTTATGCAAATCTTTTTTTCCAATTATTTGATATTTCTCTTTTGTTTTTCCCTGTTCTTTATTTTTTATTTAATCTTTGTCTTTTTTTGCTCACTTTATTTATTTTAAATGTTCTTTAATGTTAATGTTAAATGTTTTTTTCATTTTTGTTCATTCCTTTATTTGTTTATTTTATCTTTTTAATTTGTTTGTTCATTCCTGTTATTGTTCAATATTTATTCATTCATTCATTGAAATTCTTTCTATCTTTCTACAGAAGAAAGAAAGTCATAGAGGTAATGTGATGAGTAAATGATGTCAACATTTTAATTTTTGCATTAAACACTCATTTTTGAACCTTTATAAATATGATTTATGAGTTCAAATTATTTAACTTATTAGTTTGGTTGGTAATACAAATAAAGGAATAAAGAAAAATATTAATAAAAGGAATAAATATTTAGACTAAATTCATAAATAAAATACTGAACAATTGGTGGAATTAACAAATGAAAAAAGAAAGATCAATAAACAGAATGAAAAAAGAAAAAAGTAATGAAAAAGGATAACTGTTTTGAATAAATAAATAAACTGAAAAACTGCATGAACAAATGACCAGAATATATCAGAGGAATAAAATAACCAAACAAAAAAAAAAGAAAAGAAAGAAAAAATAAAAGACTGTAAAATTGCGTGAATGAATGACAAAATAAAAAAAGATTAAATGAACAACAAAATAAACAAACAATTTGATTTAGATGAATAGACTGACCTAGTAAATGAATTTATAAATAATAATAAAAAAGTCAGTCATGCAGGTTGTATCAACGAGAGTGTGAGTAAATGATGACTGAATTTAAATTTTTAAGTTCAAATCCTTGAACTATGTGAATTATATTTTATAGTAGATTATAGTTCACAAAGTTTATTGACCTTAAAGCTTTAGCTTTGCAGGTGGCATTTTTGTAATTAAACACAAAACTAATTGTTCCACATTTGATCAAAGCAAATGCAGACTCTGGACTCCCGTTTGAGTGTGTGTGTGTGTGTGTGTGTGTGTGTGTGTGTGTGTGTGTCTGTCTGTCTGTTTGTCTGGTGATTTTCTCCGGCCGTCACTTTTCCTGCTGCGTCACTCTCTCGGCATATACGTCCATGCCTGGGAACAACGTGCCGTTGCCAAGTTCTGGTTGGCATGGTAACACATGCTGGATTAAAGTGTTTTGTGCAGATGTAGTTTGTTCTCTGATGGAGCTTATTTACAGTGAAGAGGAACACAGACACAGTGGCAATAAAAATGATGAGATTTACCTTCTTCTCCAGGGAAATTGCTGAAATCTCCAGCATGTTTGCTCTAATTACATTTATTGTGACTGATCCAGTGTTGTGTGAAACTGTAGAGTCTCCAGTGACAAGTGACTCCTGATTTAACATAGTTAAAGTTCATACAGTCACGCTGCCCTTTGGAAAAAGTGCACCATACAAGCAACTTACACAATGTGCAAAGTGAAGCTGTTCAATGTAGGCAATGTACTGTATGTTAAACTAGATCAGATCATCATAATTGGATTATATAATATACTTTTAATCAGAGGAGTATTTTTGGTTGAAGAACAAGGGTTTTAAATGAATGGATCTTGATTAGAGTGACAGCATTACACTAGAAAATATAAATGTACACAAAAAAACTGGAATATAGAGTTAAAAACAGTGATGAATTGCAGTGTTTAACAAATTATTTTAATATTAAACAATTTTTTTGTGCAAAGATGAATCATTTAATTGATTCAGTATAAAAAAATCAAGATATCATGGCCAAGAATTTAAAAATCAAAATAATTAATTTTGTTTTAATTTGGGCATTACTTAACTAAATGAGAGAACGAATTAATCAATTACAGTGTTTCCCACAGAATTCGATTATATTTGCGGTGGTGTGGTGTTTGGGGACCGGGGGGGGGGGGGGGGGAGTTAAGTTAAAATATATCATATATATATATATATATATCTTTATATATATATATATATATATATATATATATATATATATATATATATGTATGTATGTATATATCATAAATATATAATATATTTTTTGTGACAAGTACACATTTCCATTGCCAACACTTAGTGTCAGATAACTTAAAGGGATAGTTCACACCAACCTGAACCTGGAGATAATAATATAATGTCTGGTGGCTGTGATATATATAAACCTACCAACATCTGTTGCCATGATTTTTGGATTGACTGATCGCGAGAGGAAAAAAATGACGTTTTAGTCGCAAAACATCGGTAAATGGAAACGCCGTCATTTCGCAATAGTTGTTTATCAATATTTAGAAAAAAAAACACAAGAGTTTTGCGTGAATCTGTAATGGAAACGCGACAGCGCCTAACCTAGACTAACTTCTCAGAGTTATGTTGAGCAACAGTGTTCATTACTAACCATTCAACTCCGGATTGATTCTGGAGCATTAAGCACCGGTGATCCGTCCTCTAACTAACGCATGCTCATGTTTTGATTCAGATCGTGTTCGAAGAGGAGGGGCTAGTCGTGCATGCCTCCGTTGTCAGTTTGTGAGAGGGAGGGAGCAAGCAGCGTGCAGCTCTACAATAAAATACAATTGTACCCATATTAAATAGTTTAAAAATCTGAATCAATCCGTGGCGGTCAGCGTTGATATTGTGGCGGGCCGCCACAAATTAATGAATGTATGGGAAACCCTGAATTAATAAGTTGTGGGAACAAATTCCTAGTTTTTGTATGTCATGCAAGTCTCTGCAATATGACTTTAAAACAACCATTTATATTGTCGTTTTGTCACGCTACATTGGTAATTGGTAGAAAAAGTGTATGGTATTGGAAAAGCTATACCATTTTAAAAAACATTAGTCAACGGTGATAATTGATCATTTTAGTAAAAAAAAAAAATTGTTGTTGTGGTACAAAAACAGTGATCATAATTTGTTCGACACATAGGCGGAGGGTGAACCAACTTCAGGGTAAGGCTATTAACGCTCATCATAACCCCATCTTTTAGGCAAGCACCCACTGAATAAAAATACAACAAGGTAATTGTGACGTTTTATCTCACATTTTTTCTCTCTAGCTATTGTGAGTTTATATCTCGTAGCTAATTCTGTCCAATTACCTGTTTTTTCAAATCAATGGCGAAGAAAACCTTCCATAATTACCAGATATGGGTGTCATGTCACAATTTTTTTTTTTATTTGACTGAATTTGTGTATAACGTGATCATAATTTAATAAAAAAAACGTTGTAAGTTACCATTTATCATGCTTTTATTTTAACGGTTATTCTAACAGAACATAAATTATATACAAACAGCAAGCAAAGAACGTTTAACCCTTATGCGTTGTTGGGGACGTTTTCGTCCACTAGGGGGTTAAGTTGAGTCTTATTTTGGCCACAACTTTCTCTGTGTTAAAAAGTATAATTAGTAATGAGTAATGTTTCACTTGATTATACATTTAGTCAGGAATTATAGTTTGAAAAAAGTCTAACTAGTAAAATGTTTACACATTATGTGAAAACTAGTACAAGTATATAAATAAATAAAAAGAGACTTACTCATGTTTATGATCTCTGCTGAATAAAGTGCTTCATTCTTTTTTTCTGAGGAAATCCATTTCTCAAATCCTCAACCACATCGCATCTTTTTGGGGTTATTTATGTTTTATTCTTCTCATCGCGAAGCAAACAGTAAAATAAAAAAACTTGAAGAACAGTCTCGCTGCTTTTTCTTCTGTGTGGGCGTATTCAAGCCGCGCGCTTCAGTTTGAATCTGAATAGCGCGTTCAGCGCGGGGGCGTGGTCACATTAGATATAATGAAGGGAGATGTGAAAAACGGACATCACGTTGTTTTCATATGGATTACTTTATCACAGAATATCTGTTTTCGGCGGCACTTGTTTAGTTTAAAAGTAGACATGTCAAGCTTTCTATAGAAATCTCTCTCATGTCTCTTCGTTGAGTATTCACAGAGTTACAGTTCATTTTAATGACGTGTTTGTAAATGAACATCAGCGCAGACAAAGGCTGCAGACAGCACACCTTGTTTGTTATCTTTATTTTATGAGTGCACAAAGTTTTGTTGTTATTATATCTGTATCCAAAAAAAGTAGACCCTTTACAGATTCGATTGATGTATTGCTCTTATCTGTACGATTAAAACTGAAAGTGTAATTTAAGTTCTTTTCGGGGTTATCAGGAGAATATGACTCATAACGCGTATCCGCGTTAATCGACTTCAGAGGGTTAAACTTCAGTACAAGTCAAGCCCTTTCTTGTGTTGCTTGCTGCTCTTCTCACCATTAAATGACCAGCACGATGGCATGCAAGTGTTTAAATCCACGTACTTTGCTTTTGTTTAGTCTATACTTATCACCACCATCAAAAGGCAGCAGGTGCATAAATACACTTTTGTTTACTCCATGTAGTTCTGAGAGCTGAGGTGTTTTTTTTATTTGTTTTTTGACATTTTGATTTTCTCAAATACATCAAGGTAAGTGCGCAAAGGTCTCTCTCACAGACTCTCTCTCAATCTCTTTCTCACACACACACACACACAATATAATATGCTGTTATACTCCATATAGCTTCATATACAAGTCAGAAACTAAGCTTTTTTTGAACACAGGCCTATCTAAAGGGTTAATGGTCCCACCTAGTGATCAACTGTAAAAATAACAAATGTTAACTCTTCCCAACAGGAAAACCACCAACAATCAAGAATCTCACACACACACAAACACTATAATTTGCTGTTATACTCCATATAACTCCATATACAAGCCAGAAACTAAGCATTTTTTTGCACAGGCCTATCTAAAGGGTTAACGGTCCCATCTAGTGATCAACTGTAAAAATAACTAATTTTACCTCTTCCCAAAAGGGAAAACCACAAACAATCAAGAATGCATGATTATATGGTGTCATGGCTTTGAAATAAAAAAAATTCATTATAATAGAAGTCAATGGGGCAAAAACAGCCACCAACAACAAATTAGGGAGAAAAAATTTAAATCTAATGCTGCACAAAAACTAAAAATGCATCAAAGCCAATGTTGCTACTAATCTTTGACATGCCCAAGACTGTTATAAAAAAGTAAAAAAAAAATCCAGCCACAATTACTTTTATATTGAAAATAAGTCATTTTGTGTGTGTTTTTCCCCCAAATCAGTGACATCATTTATGAACTTGGCAATTAAAGAGTTAAAATCTTGGATTTTTTTAAAAAACATTTGGTAGTTTTGATCAGGACTGAAGTTGATTAACAGATTTATGCAAAAAAAAAATTGAGAAAAAATATGAATCTGACACATTTTTACAGCAGTTTAATTGAGTGGATGTTTTCATCCCGAACATAACGAAAGGGTAGTGAATTTGAACAATGCACAAGGGTTAAATTATCAAAGAACATAATGACTGACTTGAGTCTAGTGTGAGTTTAAGCATGCTCAAAAAAATCCTCCATTATCAAAGTCAAATGAATCTCTTACCTACTATGTCTTGTTCTATATGTATGTATATTTCCATTTTGAATTCGTAAGTTCAGTCAGCAAACATGTGCTCAACACAACTTGGCCTTTTAGCGTTAACTCATCTGAACGCCTCTGATTGGCCATTGCATTAATAAGCTCAACAGAATCGTGTGATTGGAGATAATGCAGAACGCAGAATTTGATGCATCTTTAGCAGATCTAAATTTAATGCCGCAGTTTAGACTTTTTATTTCATTTTCACTTTATTAGTGACATCCTTAATAGGTTTAGTTTAATTGTACATGGGCATATTTGTCCAATTTGGTGGCATTTTTTCCTCAACCCCGCGTTAATTTCAGACCTGCGGCCAGAGGAACGCTAAGTCTTATCCAGCTTTACATGCGCTTCGCCTATAGACAGCAAAAATTACTGAATTAACATTTACAGTAAAGAAATTGACATTAATTTGATGATAAATAGCAATATTTAGCTAAATATAATTATTTATACTAATATCTTTGATGTTGACCTGATATTGTCCCAGCAGTTTTGCTGGTGTTTGCTACATTGTCAAAAGTGAGAAAGAGGTCTTTGAGTCAGTTTCTCCAGGTGAATCCACTGACCCCCTGTGGGCTATAATCAGTAACTTCTCCTCTCTGCTGCGAAGCACCAATCCTCGCTGTTATTGCTTTGCCCCAGATGAAGATGAGCCTTCAAACAAAAGGGTGCTTGCAGTCGATATCGATTCTTCCTTGTGTAAAAAAGAGAGCGGGGTAAAATGTGTGTATTTGATGAGCCTAAACAAGAATATTCTTTCTGTTTTTCTCATGTTTTCTTTCAGAGGAACCGTCGAGGCGCGATTCGTCTATGTTTTCGTCCTTGGTATTTTGTTCACCGGTGTGAAAGACCTGTTGCGCTCGCAGGTGATGTTATCAGCGGGGGACAGTGGGCGGCTGAAGAGCAGAGGACTGTGGGAAGTGTACTCCGGGGTGGTGTTACTGGTGGCTCTGCTGTTCAGAGCTCATAATTTACCCACGCTGGCCTGCTGTCTGCTCATCCAGACCGTCATGGCTCAGTTCATCTGGAAGAAGCTGCACTACGATGCCGCCCAGACTACCATCATGCACTACTGGTTCGGCCAGGCTTTCTTCTACTTTCAGGTAATGATAAGAGAACATCTTTAAGAATGGCTTTGTTTAGTGAAACAATACTGGTCTGGTTTCCTCCATTAATGCATATCGATTAAATAATTGCCGTTTCATTGTTCTCAGGATGTTTTCACACATTGGGGTCAATCGCTCGCCGAAAACCAGGGTTTGATTTCATCAAGAGTTAAAACGCTTTTCACATTGAAATTATGAATGATTCACCGTATTTCTTTTGGTTCTAAATAAATGCGACTTATAGTCAAGTGTGACTTATATATGTTTTTTTTCCTCGTCATGACATATTTTTGGACTGATGCGACTTTTACTTAGGTGCGACTTATAGTCCGAAAAATACGGTACATTGAAATCATGAATAAGGCTGATTGCACTTATTTGGCACCGAACCTTGGTATGTTCGCGTTATCATTGTTATAATACCACCATTGAGACTTGTTGATGTAGGAAGAGAAGGCAGCAAAAATGGGAAGCTTTTATTTTTTTTTATGAAATGTTTTTGTCTGGTTTTGTCAAAATTGTTTATATGAAGAACTATACTTTTGACTTTCTGCTTTAGTGTTACTATTGTTAACTAAAACTATTGAAATCATTTTCATTAATTGAAAAAAGGCTAAAATAAAATATAAATAATAGGAAAATATTGAATAAAAAAACACTAATTAGAAATGTTGCCTTGACCACTAATATATAAAAATAGACATCAAAAACAAAAAATATAAAGATGTTCAAATATTACTAAATCACTAAAACTGAAATACTGAAGCTAACTAAAGCTGAAAAAAATAAATAGAAGATAAATTGAAATTACTAAAAATGATAAAAGCACACAACAAAATTACAAAAACCTAAGCTAAAATTAAAGCGGGAGATATAAAAATGAAAAGCTAATTCAAAAGAATAAATAAAATATAAAATAATGATATTATAAAATGTTAAATAATATATTGAATAATTCAGTATTATGAATTAAAAATATAAATAATTACTATAGTAGTATAATAAATAATCCTTCAAGAGACTCAAAGAATGCAGTCTGGAAAAATAAAACAATGAAGAGGCTTTCAGAATTAATCAATTCCAGCAACTTCCATTGCAACCAATTGATGGTTGTGAAAATAAATAAAATATGCATGTTAGGGCAAAAGTGATCCAATTACGAAAGGTTTCATTCCAACTCTTGCTAGTCGTTTACACTATTCATCAAATTTGGAACAAGTATATAGTAAAACAGTAATATTTGTGAAATATTATAATTCTAAATAATAGTGTTTTCAGTTTATAAATATTTTTTAAAGTGTAATTTATTCCTGTGATGTAAAGCTGTATTTTCAGCATCATTACTCCAGTCTTCAGTGTCACCTTCAGAAATCTATCTGATTTGCAACTCAGTTATTGTTATCATTATTATTATTATTATTGATGAATTATTCATAATCAGTGTTGAATGTTTCTCAGTGTTTAAATACCATTATGCATTTTGTCAGGATTATTTTAGCTATAGAAAGTTCAAAAGAACTGCATTTATTTTTTTCCATTTATTTTTCTTTGTTTTACTGACCCAAAACATCTGAATGGCAGTCTATCACCGTTTCCACATAAATATTATGCAGCAAAAGCTGTTTTTAACTTATATTAATAATATGATGATCACAGGAATGAATACAATTTAAAATATAAAATATAATTTATTAAAAACTTTTAAGATTTCTTAGTTTTACTGTTTTTACTTCATTTTTTCATCTGGTGAGCAGAAGAGACTTCTATTAAAAACATTACATATTTTGAATCATTCCAAACTTTTGAACTTTAGTATAAATGACCTAAAAACTGACAGACGTGGAATAAAAGTTGCAAAACCTTTTTCCCAGCTGATGAAGGACGGATGGACTGTTTATAAACCTGATCAAAAGAATCGGTTTTATAATGAGACATCAAGAGTAAATCAAATCAGAGCGGAGTGTGTGTGTGTGTAAGTGAGGGTCATAAATGATGCTTTACTGGCCAATTATCATTTAAAGCACCCGAGCATGGAATTATGGGCTTGACAATGACATCATCATTGAGGGTCAATGCAACTGAACTGTTAAAGGACGGATATATTCTTCTTTCTCTCTAGTCATTAAACAGGGTGGAGGTGATTGTTAATTGTAAATTGTCACATTGATTTAGCTAATTTTGTTAGGCCAGGCCCTTTTTCCGCCCACCCTGAAACTTCAAAATAGCATGAAATATTGGAAGTAAGAGAGGCAAGAGGAGAGCGATTGAGGAGGAGGATTTTCCAATCTGCCTGTCCTGACAGGAGCAGCCGGAGTGACAGACACAGCCTCCTGTGAGCGGCTGACAGGAAAGAGCAGGATCTGTTCGTTTGTTTCCCCTCTTCCTCATCCATCCATCCATCAGTCGAGGGACCCTCAGACTCGAGTCTGTCAGTGGAGACTAGAAACACAGCGCTTCTCTCACCTCACCTGAATAACTGCAGGGCGCCTCAAGCCAGTGCTGCATCACTCTACTACTGTTTAAATCAGCCGATTCCAAACTTTCTGTCAGCTTAACCCTTTAGATGTCAAATATTTACCTGAAGTCCCACCTGAAATTTTTTATTAATATTTTAAATAACTATTATTAATGTCCATGGTTTGCTGAGGTTGGTTGGTTATTGGTCAAACAGCATGAAATTAGTTTTTTAGTAAGTATTTTATTTTAATTTGTTTTTACTTATATATGGGGCTGCATTAAAAAGTTTTTTTTTTTCGATTTTATTCTCCGATGCTGGTTGATTGTTAAATGACATGATTTTTTAGTGTTTTATTTTAATTATTTATTTATATATATATATATATTAAGATTATTTATATAGGACTAGGGATGTTCATTTCAGTTATTTTTCCTAACCAAAAACCAATGCTCATTAACTGATTATAAACTGTTAACCGACAAGATTATTTAAAATTAGAATTGAATTAAATTAGAAAGGATAAGTGTCTATGACCCATTAAAAATACTAACATTCGTTTCCCGAGGATTAATTTTACATGTGCAAAAAGTAGCAAACAACAGAACATGAGGATTCACATGCATCACATCACGCACCTGCAGCGCTTCGGCGAGCGGAGAAAAACATAATAAAGCTAGGCTATTTATAGTGAATAAATAGGCCTATATGAGAAATATATTTTTACTTGAATAATAAATTACGAAACTCGCAGAGTTTCTGTTCATTTTTGTGCTGCGTGAAAGGAAACCAGACGGCAGAAAGCGCATCCTATTTTTCTTTAGGCTTATTTTACAAAAGCACAAAGATTTGTTTTTATTGTGAATGTACACAAAGTTTAGTTTTACTACTTTGACAATGCAGCCTGTTCATTATCATATTAAAAATACAGTCAGTCAAACATATGAAAAAAAACCCCACACTGCCCAGTTTAAATATGTAGTAAAATCTGTGCCGTTAAGGTTATCACCGTACGCCGTGATGTTATGCAGAACATTTTGTTTTACGTGGATATTGGAATGCGAGTGAAGTAGGCTATAATAAATAATAAAACATTGTGAATACGGAAACATTTGATATTGTGTCGAATGAGAGACACAACGTTGGTTTCAGTTTCGTTTTAGCCTAAATTAATTTGTTTTGGCTTGTCGTTTATGTTGCTATAACTTCTTATAGGCTATTTTTTATTCTTGTTACTTTTTGAATCGGCTACTGTTAATTAAAAGGATTTGTTGTTGAGTGAGGGGAACTAAAATAGCATAGCTATGTTTACAGTGTTGATTATAATGTTTGTAAACATTTTGCATCGGCATTAGGCCTATTTCTGAATGAAATAATAAAATGCGACTTATTAATAGGCTACGCCATGTATGTTTTTTTACATACACAATTTTTTTATACACGTAGCGTAGCCTATTTTACAATGCAGCAAACCTTTTTAAATATTTTGATAAATTACTGAAAATAAATAAATAAATAACTTTTTAAACCATTTAACTGATTGTATTAATCGGTCAAAATTCTTAACGGTCGGTTAACGGTTAATCAGTTAAAATTAACATCCCTATACAGGACTGCATGTATGTAGGGCTTTATAATAATAATAATAATAGTAGCAGTAGTAGTAGTATTTTAACCCTTTAAAAGTTAAGATATAAATATACTACTGTTGTAAATTATCCAGTGAAATTAAAAAAGGAGTATTTGATAATTATAATAATTTATTTTAAACTGGAATGTACAATACTAATATTTAAGATATTTACACCTTAAGTTCTTCACTTTCAAATGTTCAAATCCTCAAGCTTTTATTTTGGTGGAATACTGTTGAAATGCTGTAAACTTCTATTCACAGAAGTTTTGGAAATTATGCAAATGTAAACGTGGTGCACATTGCTTTCCTAAAATAAAACACTGCCCAAAAGCTATATACTTATTGAATAAAATCTACCGGTGATTTTATAATCCCACTATGTTATAGAAATTTCATTTTTATGGAGATGTGCATACACATTTATTTATTTTAATTTAAAATTCGATTATTATCTTTTCATCAACTCAGGAACCCATATTTAGCATAAATTCACAATTAAGGGGTTTTTAAGCCCCCTAGCACAAATAATTAAAGGAGTTAAATCAAAAAATATGAATTCCCTTTGCTCTATGTTATTCTAGACAGCCATGGCACATTCATTTTTGGGGTCTTTATAAAATGTCAAAATGTATATTAACCTATGTGTGTTGATGTTTTATGGTCTATTCAGGGCAACTCTAATAACATTGGGACGGTGGACATCTCTGTGGGTTTTGTGGGTCTGGAGAGTTATGTGGAAGCACCTGCCATTTTCCTGACGGCGCTGAGCACCTACGCAGGACCGCTGCTCTGGGCCTGTCACCTGCTGTGCTTCCTCAGTTCACAGAGAGACAGGTAACACACACACACACACACACACATACAAGCTCATGTTGAAGGACTGAGTTAGGACTCAAGTATATACCAGGAACATTTAACATTTGTAATATATTCAACAAGAAAACTGTTATCAATTTATTTCATTTCACAATATTTCTGCATTTTTTTAATCAAATAAATGCACTCTTGGTGAGACTTCTTTCAAAAACATACAAAATTCAAATGTTTGAACTGCAGTGTATTACGTGTTGTTTAGCAGATGCTTGTGTTTAAAGTGTTCAGTGTGTTTTATTAGGAATCGAAAGCCATGACCTCGGCATTGCTAGTGTCAAGGTTAGTACTTTACCGGAGCTACAGGAACAGTACCACTGCAGAAAACGCTAGAGGACGGTCTGAATGGAGCATGTACATTAAGTGTTTCCAGCTGAATACTGCCTTACAAACACAGTAGTCATACTGAACATTGTCGACTTCCAAACAGGCCTTGTGAGCTCTTGAGAAGTCTCTAATTAAATGTGTCATTTGAACTTCCGGCAAAAGCTAGTCCTGAATAAACACAAACAACCTGTTATTTTTATCTATCTTACCAAAATCCACATGTACTGGTGACTACAGGCAGTGGTGTTGTGGTGCCAGGAGAAGTGGGTATACTTTTCATTTATGCCCCCATTTTTTTTAGCAGCCTAACAAAGGATGAACGCTCTGATGTAAAAAGTGACGTAAGACTAGTCTTGCATATTTAGTAATTAATATACTATACGGTAGAGTCCTGCACGGGTCCATTTTTGGAGACCGGCGCCCACCCGTACCCGCAAAGTTGGCACCAGATCCGACCCGTCACCGTGATAATATAAAAATTAAATCCGCACCCGTCCAGAGTCCAAAGTGCGCTTTGTTTTGCGCCATTCAAGCAGCCTACCATCGGCACCTAAATAGGCTATGGAACCTGATAACTATACGCAAATAGACCTATTAATAAGAAAAAAAAGAACAAGAAAAAATACAACCTGAGCCTGTCGCTCACAACCTATGCATTTACTTTCCCTTAAGGTTACTGTGCAGGAAAAGGATATCGTCCACAGTCCCAGGTTTAAGTTGCGTTCTCCGTTCTTGAATTACAAATCCAGCTGTGGGAAAGTCTCTCTCGGAGCGCTGTCGCACTGTTGCAGAGGTGGTGACGTGATGGGTCAAATGTCATATCGTTGTTGCGTATGTGTAATGGTAATTTAGACATTCAAATATTGCACATATATTTCATCCGTGCTACCACCCACCCGCAAGGAGTTAATTATCCGCCCGCATCCCCGCCCGTGAATTTTAGAAATGTCAAAATCCACCCGTTTCAGCCACTTTTATGCGGGTATCTGCGGGTATCCCCGACCTGTTGCAGGACTCTACTATACGGATCCATTCAGAATCTAAAAAACACATTCAGGCTTCACCAGCCTCCGTTATAAAACACTGTTGCTTTTAAGCCAAATGCTTGCTGAAAACAATAATTCTGGATGTGACTCTAAGCAATCTCTAATGAATCAGTCGGGTTAAAAAAAAAAGAAAAAAGATCTGAATGCAAAAACTTGCTTCTTTTAATTTTTAAGGTATTGTTTTCGTTATAATATGTTGATTTTAAATTAGGAGTCAATAATTAAATATTATTTTATCACTCTGCACGCAGTGGTGCAACTGCACATTTGCCAAGTGGTATGCAAGATCAGTGTTGGCGCCCCCTGTTTTATAGTAGCCTCTAATGCTAACTCTCGCTGAGAACTTTCTGTAAGTCAGTGACAAAAAGCCCATTACTAGCTTCTGCATGGAAGGATAAAAACTCATCAGGAGTGAAAAAATTGACAACGGTTTGAACCCCCTTTCCCCGTGTTCATATACCATAGGGAAAAAAGTGAAAAGTAAAAAAAGAAAGAAAAGTGTGTCACTTAACGTCCCCTTTGGTAGTTGATAAGCATCCCTGATGGTAGACCACAGACATTAGAACACATTTGATTGATTCATTTTTATTTTCAAACACATGTAATATTGCTCACTAGTTAGGTCATTTTTAATGTATAAATTCAATATATATATTATTATTAATTTGCCTCAACAAATTGTATTAAAATGAATATCATGATTCCCACTATGACCACTAGTTGGCACTAGAAGATCATTTATTCTCTAATTTAACATTTCCACTCTGGAATATAGTTCTTTTCACGTGTTTTGCTAATGGAATTATATTTACACATTATAAAATAACTATTGTAGCATTTAAAAATCTCTTTTTTGTCAGAGTTCAGCATTGTTTTATATTAAAGAATGAAGTAGCAAGAGTTTTCAACTCTTCAGATCTACTTGAATCACATAGATGGCCTGTTTTGAATTAAAATTGCAATTTTCAGTGAAAGTGGCTAGTTTGGTATCCTTGTTTACAAGCTTCTTAGTTTCTCTCAAATATAAATCAAACACACATTCACAAACATGTTTTTTTTTATCAGCAATATAGATACTCAGAAATTGCATTTATAGCCTGAATCCGATTTTATTTTGTATTTTTTTTTTTTTTTTTTTTTTTTTGCACAACGAATAGCCAATTTAAAAAGATGCTGTATTTCACTCTTGCAATAGATGGTCAGTAAACAAGCACATGTAAAGGAACAGATTCATTAAGGCTTGGCCAGTTCACAAGGCAAAAGAAAAAAACATTTACCAGTTATGAAAGTTTTTGAACATCAAGTGCAGCGGTCACATAAACGTTGCCAAATTTTTGAATGGTTGTATACAACAAGACTATAATTCTTCCATCGTGCAAATTATGGTCATTTTCGTCAGTCAAGGCTCGTTAGTATTCAGCCTGATTTAAATCAGACACAGAGATGCAGTGCGGTAAGATCACATTTATTTGAATTAATTAATTATATCAATTATATGAATTAGTGAGAGAGAGAAAAACAGAGAGAGAGAGAGAGAGAGGGATGAAAGTTCCGTGTGTGAAGCGCATGTGTCTGCACGTCTCTCTCTACAAGCAGTGAGACATAAAAACAACCATTTTACCCCCTCATTGCAGAGAAATATAACGTTGCGAGTCAGTAGTCTGTCTAAGCTATTTTACTATTCTCGGCTAAAACTCTTAAACTCTTAAAACAACATTCTGTGTAAAAACAGTATTATTTATAAAATCACAGCAGAGTGATACAAACAGTGAAACGGTTGGAGTTCTGTTATCACTAGAATATTGCACTCCTCTCAGCCAATCAGATTCGAAGACATGAAAGAACTGTTGTATAAAATAATACTTACTGTTACTTACTGTTCTTTGTAATTATTTGTATTAATTAGTAAAACCTACACCAATTTTAATGAAACAGGCCTTTCCTATTGTACCTTTAAGACTCCTATATGTACTGTATATGAATGTAAACTTATAGTTTTGAGTCCTTGTGGGTTATCATATACAGTATATTTCATATTTGTGACATCATACCAGGGTTATTTTTGTTGATTACATCTAACATCATTAAAAAAGCTGATCTGAAATACAATATAAATTTAAAAAAATTATATATTGAACTTATTTTATCTCTCATTTTCGTTTAATTTACATTTAATTTGATGTACTAAAATAGCTAAAACTGAAATTAAAACCTGTAATAGACATTCAAAATAAATGAATAAAAAAATCACAAAGACAAACTATAAATCGAAAAATTTAAATTAATACAATTTATAAAAATCAAAATATGAAAAAAAAAAAAAATCTAATAGCGTGTCAATTATACTAAAATATCTGTATTTTTTTCAGGTTTTTTGGGAACGTTTTGTATTACCTTAGTTAAGAGTTTTTCTACAAAGTTTGGCAAAGAACATTGTGTTTTACTCAACATTGGCCTCATTAAACAGAGTTTTATGCAATGATGCTGCAACAACCTTTCGATGTGACACTTTTTTATTAAAGATACTGCAGTGCAGTAAAAAAAAAGCTTGAAATGACTCATGAGTTATAGGGCAATAACAGTGCTTCTGTAGTTCACTGTAATGGGGACGTCTGCAGTTTTTTTTCTCATAGCAAACCTCTTCTTTCATTTTCTTTAGCCTTAGAAATTTGTGCTGCATTTAAAAAAAAAAATCTCAACATTTGTATAACTTTAAAATAGAAAACAGACAAAAAAGACTGTTTTCAAATATTGGGGCCTAATCCATATATCAGTGATGCATAATTACAGAGCATTATGGGAATATTAATCAGTGCTAGTTTTTTAAGATAATTGTTTTAATGGCGCTTGAAGTGATCTGTCAGAGAGAATGAGGAATCGGGGGCCAGTTATTAGAGCTCGAGCTGGTAATGATGGTACAATTAGAGCCACGCACAGAACAATGAATAATGGAAATCATGCCGAGACAATCAGACTTCACCCAAGACACACACACACTTACACAGATTTTACTGGCCTCTCGATTTTTACAGAAATTATTCTTTAAGAGGTCATTCCAGGAGGAATCAAATTTTCCTTGGTCATTTGAGCAAAAAGAGTTACTTACTGTAACATTCAGCACTCAAGACTTCCTCCGCACTCTACAAAAGCGTTCTGACATCAGACATGTAAGACCACCCACATACACACTGAGGTGTTCAGAAACTTGTTCCATCCAGTCATGATGAGGCAATAAGAAGCAAGTACTGTAGGATAGATACTGTTATTACTAAACAGCTGAAGAACTTTGGGATCTTTTTTTTCTGGGTTAGTTCACCCAAAATCTGTCATTACTCACCCTCATGTCGTTCCAAACCAACAAGACCTTTATTCATCTTTGGAACACAAATTAAGATATTTTTGATGAAATCTGAGAGCTCTCTGACCCTCTGTAGACAGCAACACAACTGCATTATTCCCAGGTCCAGAAACATTGCAAGGACATTGGTAAAATAGTCCATGTGACATCAGTGGTTCAACTGTAATTTTACTAAGCTACAAGTATACTCTTTTGGCACAAAGAAAACAATAATAACATAATTTATTCACCAATTCTTCTCCCTGAGTTACCATCTTTTCTGACATTTTTGACAGTACCCCAGAACGTAATCAGTATTGTTTACATTCATCATGCCCACGCTGTCTACTGAACGTAAAACATGCTGATTACATTCGGCGAAAGTGCACGCATACTGAACATAAACAACGGTAACTCATAGAGAAGAATTGTTGAATAAATTAAGTTACTATTGTTTTCTTTGCACACAAAAATTATTCTCGTAGCTTCATAAAATTATGAACAACTGATATTTTTTAAGTTAATTAAGTAAGCCATGTGACTTATTTCTAAGAAATACCATTTGGTTTTGAGTTTATTATGGACTTGTTCTTAATTGGAGTTGTTTTTTTCTAGCAAGATCTGGCAATGCTAAATCAAAGTATACTATGTGATTTTTATTTTACCACATGCAGAAAATACTCAACACAGATTAAGTTAATTTAAGTTAATAACTAGTTAACTAGTTAGTTCAGGTTCTGTACACACTGTAAAGAGTTTCTGTGGATGCTGTTGTCACTACCTGAAATTTTCAGGAGTTAAAGGTGCAGTAGGAGATCTTGGAAAATTCTAACTTTAGCCTGATAGCACTGAAAGCAAACGCCCCATGAGCGTATATGTTCCATGCAAAGGGCATTAAAGTGTGTGAGACGTAAATTTAAATAGTATTTATTTAACCTACAGAGGTATATTGTGTCACATTTCACACTTCTCTAGTAAATTTTGTATGTGTGTAAAGACGCAGCACAGCACAAATCCGTGAATCCAAAGTAACGTAAACTTAAATGGATTTCCCCTGCTCAGAGAGTAGGGAGCAATGAACACTGTGTAGGGATCCTATCGATCAGAACACAGTTCATGCACGTAGCTCACTTCTAACGAGCTGGTTATCTGAATCGGGTGTGTTAACTAAGCAAGGCATGCAATATATGGAGAACGGGGGGCCGCAAGGACTGGAATTGGGAACTGCTGGGCCACATCATTCACTGGTGAGAAAACTTTAAACGTACAGCAACACCAGGATGTAAGATGGGGTTGTTGATGTTTGTCTGCCATTCGCGCTCTGTCTGCACAGTGTGCGTAAACGCGCTGATGACGTATCCTGCGCAATCAGGTGTGCAGAGTTACACCTGTTTCACATATAATCCGTCTGCAGTGCGTATGCAGTCCGAGTGCATTACGTATGTGGTGCTGAAGCAGCACGGACTCATTGTGCTTTCACACAGGATGCATTTGCAGTCCGCTACTGATCCATGGCTGTTTAAGCCACAAAACACAACATTTGTCCATTATTTTGATATCAAATCATGTAAAAATAATAAATAAATAAATAAATAAATATAAAAAATTCAAAAAGCTTTTTCAGCCTTGTGATACTCTTTCATCACAGTACAGTAACAATCTTTCATAGACATATTTGAATTCAAATATAAACAACGTATTAGTCATGCATTTGACTGCTAGGTTTTTATAATAAGTTGCTGAAACAAGCTGCAACACATTTAAACACAACATTAGCCTACTTTTCTTGTTAGGATATCGCAAACATTTAAAATTAAACCTCGCCCTTGACAGAAACAGTCGCCTCTCGTGCATTTTGCATTTAAATCTTTATTACACGAAATGCAACGGGTCTTAAATAACTTTGTTTTTCTGCCTCTATAAAAGTGCATACAGTATATAATGTTGCCTTGTTTCTCTAAAGCTCTTTTTCTCTTTTGCTCTTTTTCTTGTTTTAAATCTAGCCAAAACCCATGTGTTGCATGTAATACACAGTAGGCTTTAATTAGTATACATTTATTGTGAAATGACTGCATTTCTGTGTCAATCGCGCTGTCACTTTAATTCAGCGCGTGCAGCACAGCAAAAATAGACTCGGTACGTAAACGATCGCTGCACTGCTGCAGACGCACTGCTCCTGGAACGCATTTTGACGGACTGCAACCGCGTGCAGTGTGAACGCTGGAATCCGTTAACATGGGTACTGTAACGGTAAAAACTCCATGATCACGGGAAGAAGGAGGCGGGAACCGGCGGACAATCAAATATAAACTTTAATGACAAAATAAAGATAAAACAGCACGTCAGCCCCTCACGGACGACTGACGCGCACAAATAAAAACCAAACACAACTAAAACCCAGGCCTGGTCCTCTCTCGTCCTTCACTGTCGCCGCTCCTGTTTTGTATCCTTCCATCTCCTCCATGGGACTCGAGACCGGTGGGTCAAGCAGGTGTCGCTCATTTCCAATCACTCCACTGGCCTCGCTCCTTTTCCCACGTCTCTCGGCCCCGCCCCACTCGTCACAGGTACGTAAAAAAATACGCAACGCATATGCACTGCAGACGGAGTATGTGTGAAATGGGCGTTATGCTAATACATACATTGAACGGCAGGTAGGAAAGCAAATTAAAACGCTCGGATTGAGCATTTGATTGGAAGAACATTTATTGGTCCTACGCCTTTCATAGAACTTATAAATACAGATACATTCATTTAGACCACTTAAACTAATGTTTGCTATCGGGATGTGAAGAGACTTTCAACCAGTGTAACAAAAATATTTCTAAAGACCATATTTTCCAAAGTCATCTATATCACCTTTAATTTGGTTGTAGAATTAACAGTTGAATGAACATCCTTGTTGATCCTGGAACAACATTCCAATCAACCAATCATAATTGAGATATAACTTTTCAGAAAATATCTGTTTTACGCTTACAACCAGAGTTAGGTGCTTTTACACCCTTGTTAATCAGCTATCATTTCCCACTGATTTTAGGAATAAATTATGGGTAGGTTTAGGGGTAGGGATTGGGTTAAGTCTATATTTTTGGACAATAATGTTGATCCAGGATCATCAGAAGATGTTGATCCAGTCTTGGCAAAATCATGGCAACCGTGTGTATTGAACAGGATTAAGCACTAAAAAGTGAATTTACAACCAAATTGAGCTGCAGTGTGTTTGTGGCCTTTGCGTAGCAGCTGCAGATTCTTCAGAAATATCCCAACTTTAAAGCATGCCGCTGCATTTTATTAGAGTTGCTTCTCATTTTGCATGCAAACACAGAGGGCATTTACATACTGTAAAAGTTTTAAAGGCACATCATTCTTAAGTGGGGTTTGAGAGTTGTTGTTTTCATCATGTGTAAATATTAATATTCATGATTTTTAAATCATTCTAGAGCCTAGACTGGTGTAGTTGTGATGAAATTTATATCTGATTATCATAAAACACAGGATGTATGCATAATTTATTTGCTTTTACAACAACACTTTAGTATTGCACCACATTTTTTCACTTTGCAGTTTAATGCCAGTTTTTCAGTTATGCCTGAGAATGATACATTGTTTACTATTTTTATGGTTTGGGAGTGTTTGAATTGCACTCTTTAGACCATGGAATCAATATGAACACAGATGCATTTGTGTCAGTGATGTCAGGATAGGGCAAAATTCTAAATGAAAGATGGAAAAAAAGAACAATTGGTTCAAATTAATCAGCTGAAATTTTAATGGAAGTTGGAAATTTAAGGAATTTTATTCTGAGAAATTGGATTGTGAAAAAGCTTTTTCCACCCTGATCCACATATTGTAGGTTAATTAATCTACAGTATCTATCGATCAGTCATTCTATCTACAGGAGTTCTAAACTTTCAAACTTCAAAGCTATTCAAACTTTGCTTTTCTAGTTAAAAATTAGTTATATGATTTTCTTTGAATTACAGTTAATTTTGCTTTCCTTCAATTCGAATTAAAGAATCAAATTTGACTTTAAAAGGCATTTGCAATTCATTTGTGACCCTGGTAGATACACTCTGCATATCCCATAACCCCACATAAATGCAGAACATCAAACTCTGCCTTTGTGAACCACCCACTCTTTATTTATCTCATTATAAAATCTGTCCCTGTGAGGCTCGAAGATTTCCCCTAAAGTGCTGTCTGACTAGATCCTGATAAATGACCGTCTTAAGTGGTGAGACGTTCAGTCTGACTTACATAATTCAGCATGCTCAGTCAGCAGTGTCACTATAGCGCACAAACTCATACACACAAGAGATCCAGGAAATGCTCTTTGATCAATACTCCGCTTTCTGGAATCCCTGCAGGCCCAGCTGACCCATCCCCCATCTGAGCCGAGCATTTACACAATCCATTTGAGAGAGAGAAATACGGAGGCTTGTTAAGAGATATTTCATTTCCTCCGAGGCAACAGGTGCTTTGTGTTCAGGGATATTGAATCCTGCAAACAATCTACTACCCGAGTGTCTGAGGTGTGGATTTGAATTGCAAATGCCTTCTTCCGCCGGCAAACTCCTCGCAAGGCGGAGAAGAACCACCGTTCTGTTCGCAGAGAAATTTGTGACAGACGCGGGAAAATGATTTTAAGCAGTGCTGTCGGGAATCAGCAGCGGAGACTGTGATGTTGTTGTACAGTTTACAGAAGATTCACTGTGAGTATGAGCAGCTCCACAGGTCTGGAAATCAGCCGGTCTGTTTATACAAGCGAACTGTCAGTCAAAATGATGGAGCAGTCAAAACTGGACTGAACAATATGTTGTTCCTCAGATGATTCAGTATTAAATGTGGTTTGCTGTTTGCTGTTGTATTGATTGATGGTATGTCCAACAGAACAGAGAGCATCATGTTTTCAGTCTGTCTACTCTTGGTAAACTATATTGTCCTTTCTGTCACATTCCTATTTTGTTAAACTTGAGGAAGTAGTAGAAACTAACCAAGATTGCTCCAGATTTTTGCATATTACAACAGCAAAAACAAACAAGTTTAAAGGAACAGCTCACCCCAGAAATGAAAATTATCATTTATTCGCTCTCATGTCGTTCCAAACCTGTATGACTTTCTTTCTCCTCCAGAACATAAAGGAAGAAACTCTATTAAATTACCATAAATGTAGTCAAGCTTTGTGTCCCATCAAAGGTTTGGCACTACGTGAGGGTGAGTAAATCACTGTCCAATTAAATGTGTTTTGTTAGTGATTTTTCCTGTCAGTCTTTGGCTTTTGCTTGTTTGTCTCGTAATATAATTTAAATTCACTGTTTAGTTTCCAGGTTGAACCCTGCACTGCTCTCACTTATCCTTGCCTAGTTCCCTTTCACTGTCATATAAAATGTGTGAGCGTAATTACACCGGATAGGAAATCTCCCAGAATGAGCCTCTCGCTTTCTCCCTGTGAGAGGGGTTTTATAGGCCAGACTGCGGCAGTCCCTTTGGGTAGAGGAATGAGGGAGTTTAAACTCACTACAAAACACGCCAGGCCATTGTGCTCATCCGGGAGCATCTTCAGCTGGCTTGATCCAGCTCGCTGTTTGTGAAAGATGGGAGCTGCATGCTTGATTATTTTCACCTAATGTTTCACTTGCCATATCAGTATTGACAGAAAGCACTGTGTTTACCACTTCAGGGAATTGGGCTATCAATATTTATGTCGCCACAACAATAAATTTCCATTTTTTATGCAAGGCTGGTGCCGGAATGTCTTTGACTAATGTCCGCAGATTGTGGAGCTTTTTCTGTTTGGCGCTGTAGAACCTGCCCTACATTCAAATTCATGTGAAAGAGGAATAAGGGCATTTGCTCCTTGGAGAAGCCAAACTCTCACAGTGTGAGTCAAAGGTTGACCTGACTGCTCCCACATTGATTTGCCCAGGGCTAGAAAAGAGATTTCTGATACAACAGCCTGCAATCCAGGAACTAGATTCTGTTGTCTATCATATGAGTAACACTTGTTCTTCAGGCTGAAACACTGAATATTTGTTCAAAATGAGTTAAAATGACAGAACGCTGTTTTATTGTAGGTTGGGGAAATCTAGTCTAGTCCTGCCCAGTCTAGACCAGTTCAGTCCAAAGTACTGTAAATCACTCCAGTTTATAGGCTGTTTATAGGCTGAGACCATCTAATCTAGCCCAACCCAACCATAACCAAAGTTAAATCCAGTATTTCAGTAAATCCAGTAAAATCAAAGTTTAGTTCAGTGAAATGTAGTCCAATACAGTTTTTAGATTGAGGCCATTTAGTCTAGCCTAACACACTTCAGTCTATAATAGTCCAGTCTAATCCATTTCAGTCCAATGTAGTCCAGACCAATCCAGTCTGCCATCAGCTCCAGTCCAGTTTATAGGTTGAGGCCATCTTGTCTGGCCCATAATAGTCCAGTCCTGACTGTTCTAGACCAGTTCAGTCCAAAGTAGTGTAAACCAGTCCAGTTTATAGGTTGAGACCATATAATATATCTGTATCATAATTCAGTCCAATATAGTCTTGCCCATTCAATATTGTCCAGTTTATAGATTTAGGCCATTTAATCTAGCCTAACCCACTTCAATCCATTCTTGTCCAGTCCAATCCATTTCAGTCCATAGTAATCTAAATCAATCCATTCTATCATCAGCTCCAGCCCAGTTTATAGGTTGAGGACATCATATCTAGCCTAATCCACTTCAGTCTGTACTAATCCATTCCCGCCCATTATAGTCCAGTACAGTCCATTCTAATTCAGTTCAGTGTAATCTAGTCCTGTCTGTCTAGTCCAATAAAATCAACTCCAGTCCAGTTTAGAGAATGAGGCCACTTAATCTAGTTAAATGTATTAACCCACTTAAATCCATTCTATTCCAGTCCAATCCATTTCAGTCCAGTGTAATCTAAACAAATCCAGTCTGTCACAGCTCCAGTCTAGTTTATAGGATGAGGCCATCATATATAGCCTAACCCACTTCGGTCAATACTAGTCCAGTCCTATCCATTCCTGCCAATTATAGTCTAATTTAGTCCGGTTCTGTCCATTCTAGTCAAGTCTAATTCAGTTCAGTGTAGTCTAGCCCTGTCAATCTATCCAGTATAATCAATTCCAGTCCAATGCAGTGAAATGTAGTCCAGTCCAGTTTATAGATTGAGGCCATCTTATCTAGCCTAACCCACTTCAGTCCATACTAGTCTGGTTTTGCCCAGTCTTGCCAAATTCAGTATGGTTCAGTCCATTCTAGTTAAGTGTTAGTCAGTTCAATGTAGGTCAGTCTAGTCCAGTAAAACCATCTCCAGTCCAGTTCACTGCAGTGTAGTCAGTTCAGTTATAGTTTGAGGCCATCTAATCTAGCCTAACCCACTTCAGTCCATATAAATTTAGTCTTGCCCATTATACTCCATTTTAAACTAGTCCAATACAATTCAGTTGTAAATTGTCTAATCCAGTCCAGTCTGTTATAAACTGCAATTTATAGGTTGAGGTATATTATCAGCTCGGTCCAATTCAGTGCAACGCAGTTCAGTCCAGTTCATAGGCTGAGGTCATTTAAACTAACCTCCCCACTTCAGTTCATACTAATCCAGCCCTGCCCTTTCTAGTCCAATTCAGTCTCTTCTAGTCCAAACCAATTAATCTAAACTAGCCCAGTCTAGTTTATTAAAGCCAGTCCGGTTTATAGGTTGAGGTAATTTAATCTAGCCTAGCCAACTTCAGTTCATGATAGTCCAGTCCTGTTATTAGTCCAGTTCAATCCCTTTTAGACCAGTCCATTCAGTTCTTTCCAATGTAATCTACCCCATTCTAGTCTATTAGATTTAATCTAGTTTATAGGTTGAGGACATCCAATCTTGTCCGGTCAAATGCATGACAGTCTAACACAGTCTAGGCTAGCCTGATCCAGTCTATTCAAATCCATCAAGGTCCCATTATCTTTTAGTATGCCGGATTATTGCGTCTAGACCTGCTGATGGCTGCCCCGTCAGACCATTATCTTAATGAATGTACCGTAGACATTTGTCGTGAAACATAACACATAATCAAAGGTTAGTAAATGAAGTAATAGCTTTTCCATTAGCATTAAACGAGGAATGAACCACAGTCGATGAAACCTGATGGTTTTATGACTGCAGTCTTTTATAATGACACATATCATAGACTCAGTCCAGACCATAACTGGACAGCACATCTTTATTCTGGTCTTTTTCTCTCTCTTTCAGGTCTGTAATGGGTCTTGGTCATGGCAGCTACTGCTTCGCCCTCCTGCGGTCCATCCCAGCCGTGTTTTATGTGGTTCTGGTCACTGGTCTCCGATACCACCTTTTCATCTGGAGCGTGTTTTCTCCGAAACTCTTGTACGAGGCCATGCACACCCTCATCAACACCGCAGTGTGTCTGTTTTTCACCTTTATGGATCAGGAACGCTCGGCCAGACCATGAATATAAAGGCAGAACCAAAGCCAAACTCAGGTACAGAGCAAACGGTGCAGTTGAGTTTTGTGCACCAAAAGGAGAAAATGAGAGAAAAAGCGATGGGAGAAGGTTTTCGATAATTCTACTACTGTGAAATGAGGTCAGCGTTAAGAATTCAGAGCTTACATGGAGATTTGGCTTGCTCTACTGACCTCTGCTCATTTGTGTGTGTGATTAAATTATTTTTTACATTTTTTGAGGGGTCTTCGATAGTGCAGATAATGTATAGGAAGACTTATGGGTGTACATGTGATAATCCCTCTCATTCTCTATGCAGTTTTCTTCCTAAAGCTTTACAGATAATGGAGAGTAATTCTTTCTGTATCTTGCAATTTCCATTCCTGACCTGCTTCACCTTAGAATAATACGAGATAAGATACATCATTAATAACTCTCCCCTTGCTGAGATCACAGCAGATGTAAACTCCTCACACACTTGAAAGCTTTAAGAGATCCTAAATATCTTTTAAATCATATCTAAACACAACTACACGAGACATTTTAGTTGAATCCGTCTGTTGGAAATCTGAATTGTAAACTGATTTATCTTGGGAAGTGTTTTTCTTTATCTCAGTTCTTAGATCTGGTTAATATTAATAAAACAAATCCTTTTCTGATTGAGAGTAATTCATTTCTTCATGCTTTTTAATGTGTGATTCACAGTTTTGCCTCTCTGATTTGTTCTGATACAGTCGCTGTGTACAAGTTTAAAACAAGTTTTTGACACTGATTAATAAGTGTCAAAATCACTTATTAATCAGTGACACTAACAGTGGGACCGGGGCGCTGCACAAGATCCCGGGCCCTATGCATAGGCAGTCCTAATGCCCCCCCGAAAAAATATATTCCAGACTTTTCAAGGGCCCTCTTTTCCTTTGGGGCCCTGGTAATAAGTACTGGTTTTACCCCCAGTCCGGCGCCCCTGAGTGGGACTTAACCAAACGTGATGCAATAACACACTGACCATCACAAGACTTTTTGTCTTTTTGCTTTGTTTCTGTCTTCATTACATTGTGCTTAGTAGCTCTGCCCTCAGTGAAATCTTATTTGTCAAAAAATCTGCTCCATGTGACTGTATATTAAACAATCATTCTCTGAATGGCAAATTTATATTGTAAGTTTTATGTTTTAAGTTTTGCTTCCATTAATGGTTAATGACTGTTTTATTTCTGTTGTTGATGATATTGACATACATTACCATTCAAAAGTTTAAGATCAAGATTTTTTAAATGTTTTTGAAAGAAGTGGCTTATTTTGACCAAGGCTAAAATATAGTAGGAAGCAGTAATATTATGAAATATTTTACAATTTAAAATAACTGTTTGCATAAAAAAAATGTAACTTACTCCCTAGATGCAAAGGACCGAAACTCCAGTCTTCAGTGTCACATGATCCTTCAGGAATCATTTAAATATGCTGATTTGCTGCTCAAGAAACATCTTTATTATGATCAACATTGAAAACAGTTGTGCTGCTTCAAATTTTCACTTTTTTTCTTTCTTTTTTTACTATGTGATGTATGGATGGATGACATTTTTGTTTTTTGTATATTGAATAGATGTGAAGGGATCATAAATGTTTAATGTTTCTTTTTATTATTGTTTCTGTTATGTTGAAGTCTGTAATGCTACTTAACATCAGGATGCTTATGCAGTTCAAAATGAGAACTGATAAAGGAATTGTTGAGGATTCTGGAATCGTTTTAATGGTTAAACGCTGTATGATTCCTATCCCTAACTCTAGCAGATACGGTGAAGGAAGTGGGCGTTTGAGATGTCTGCTTCCTCCCAGTGAATCGTGCTCTGCTTTGACCTTTTTATTGGCTGGAGAAGTTGGGAAAGAGTAGAGAGCAGAGTCTCTCCCACTGGAGCAAATATAGTCTGGAGGTTTAGTTTGACCTCTGGGATTCAGTTCTGCTTGCACTGTGTTCCGAGTGCCTGATTTAGAGACCCACAGAGCACGCTAATTGTATCTTTCCAAGGATAAAAATACTCAATATTTGACATGTGAACTATTACCCTTCGTTTTATATAAGGGATAGTGTTCAGGGATAGTAATTCAATCCCAACTTCATCCTGAGGGTGTTTATTTAGCAATCACGACTCAACGACATTATTCTGCTTATTGCACAGCAGCTTACCAAATAAATAATTGAATGCACATTCAATATTCTTTTGAGTTCAAATTACTTTGTTCATGTGAGAAGAAAGAGTGTGGAGTGATTAGAGTCATTACAAAAAAAAAACTAAAAGACCATGTAATACAATGATTGACTAATCAGAATCAAGTATTCCAGAGAGCTTTATGAAAAGCATTCATTTATTACTGCTGTGAGATTTTATGTGGTAAGTTATTAGATGTTTTGCTTATTTAATTTAAAGGAATGGCTCACCAAAAAATATATATATTATTTACTCACCTCCAGGCCATCCAAGATGTAGATGAGTTTGTTTCTTCATCAGAACAGATTTGAAGAACTTTAGCATTACATCCCTTGCTCAGCAATGGATCCTCTGTAGTGAATGGGTGCCATTAGAATCCACAGGAATCCACATGACTCCAGTCCATTAATTAATGTCTTGTGAACTGAAACACTGCATGGTGTAAGAAATCGTACTTGTAAATAATAGTGATGTTTATCAGATGTTGGGACTCATTCTGACGGCACCCATTCACTGCAGGGGATCCACTGGTAAGCAAGTGATGTAATGCTGCATTTCTCCAAATCTGATTAAGAAACAAACTCATCTACATCTTGGATGGCCTGAGGGTGAGTAATTTTTTTGTATTTTTTTTGTATGTCTTTTATTTTTAATGCATTTTGTTCTTTTTTGAAAATCAATTTTCAATGTTGACCGTGGTGTGTGATAACAAGTGTTCATCTCAGACTAACCAGTGTTCCCTAACTCTCTCAGTACTTGCTTTGAAGCAGTCGTGGGTCAGTTCATCCTGCTCAGCGGGTGAAAAACGATCAAGGACGAGCAGCAGATGTGAGAAGGTATGAGAAAGCCTCTCAAATTAAAGCCCCAAGACTGATTCTCTGTTACCCATCCATCATCATCTCTCTCTGTCAGTGAACAGGAGAGTTGGTGTGTATTTAATGTGGTTTACTGTCCATCCGTCTCCTGCTGGTGTCCTTAAAGACTGTGTCCCCCGCCATAGCTGCTGTCCTGCTCTCTGAGCTCTTATCAGTCATTGAGCAGAGCACAGCCGCTCCACGACATTCGGACACACACTCCCGTCTGGACTGTCGCTGCCTCTTTTTCCTCATACTGTCTTCATTCTCTATGTTTTTCTATCCCATTTTTTCTACCTTATTTTCTTCTTCTCTCGGTTCCTCTCGCACTGAGCTGTCTTTCTGCCTACACAGGCAGCTGTGTTTTTTATGATTACTTTTAATTAAGACAGGTCTATAATAACTGGAGGAAGAATCTGTTAGCATTCCGATTTATATCAGCTCATGACAGCAAAAGTAGTTCAGATTTGAACATTGAGTGAAGCGGTTCGGTGTCAGGTTTAAAACAATGGATTGATCGGATTAAGTGTTTCATGCATTAGCAAATTTACATGAGAGTTGATGCACAAATAGTGATACCAATGTTATGTTCTAATAAATATATAAACATACATTTATCTTATTTTATTTTGTTTTGTTTAGACTTGTTTTGTTTTGTTTTGTTTTGTTTTGCACCAAATCGGCATATTAGAATGATTTCTGAAGGATCATGTGACGCTGAAGTGATGCTGAAAATTCAGCTTTGCACTGCAGGAATAATGGTATTTAAACATATATTGGAATGCATAACAGTTCTTTTAAATTGCAATAATATTTCACAATATTATAATTTTTACTGTATTTTTGATCAAATAAATGTAGCCTTAGTGACCTTAAAACATAAAAAAAAGACCTACAATTTTTTTCCCAGCTTTGCTATCCCTGGCTTGCGTGGTATTTCCTAGGGTTTATAATAGAGCTCATTAAAATCTTCCTAATCTGTATTTTAGTGTTGTTTTTTAAGTAGATATATCTGGACGTTTGTACAACAATAAAAGTGTGTTTGAGGAGCATATTTAAAACATTTCTTGTTGATTTACTTACCGTACATGTTTTAAGCATAACCTTAATAAATTTGTTTACTAGATGCTTTTCTCCAAAGTGACTTACTTTGTATTTGATTTTCTGGGGATTGAACCCATGACCTTTCCTTTATTAGTGCCATATACTGTTTGAGCTAAAAGAACACTTAATTTTATTCTTAAAACAAGAAATAAGATTTGTTTTCAGACACTATATCTATATATATTCTCTGGAAACAAGTCTTAATATCCTATGCAATTTTGCTTCTCGGGTAGAAATATTGCTGTAATGAGGTTTTTACTGATAAACAAAACAAAAAAAGTTATTTAAGAAAACGATTTAATGCAGTGCTTCTCTCTCTCTGGCTTTTGTGGATGTTTACTTCACTCTCCCACCGAGAGATATTTTCTTGCAGGAGTTGAAGCGTCATGTGACGTGCTGTGAGCCGCAGCACTGCTTTCTCTCTCTCTCTGGATAAAGTTTCTCTATTTAAATTCTCGCTTTTGAACTCTGTGTGTGTTTGTAGGTTTAAGCACCTGGAAAAGCTTTCAGCTTTCTCAGCCTCAGCAGGATTTGTGGGATATGTTTGTGTAGTGTGTGTGTTGTGAGTGTAATAATGGGGCTGTCAAGGAGCCAAAGGTTTGTATTTATGAGGAGAATGAAGCTTATAGAAGTGTCGCGGCTAACCTGCGGTGGATGGCAGGAAGAGATAGTGATTTCCCCTCATTTAATCCCTTATTTAAGCGGGCTGGCCGAGGACGCGGGCGTACATCTCTCAGCAGCCACCCGTGACTTCATTTAAAATCTGCAAGAAGTGCAACTGTAAACTCACGGCGTAATAGAACCCAGGAGCTCTGGACGCGCTCCATCCGGTCGGTTTCTATCCGTTTGATTTGATTTGTTTTGTTGTTGTTTGTGCGTGTCGGACCGCAGCTAGAAATAGCTGAACACAGGCAACCCTCTTGTTTTACTTCCTGTGATTGGATCATATTCTCATACATAATCAGTTTAGATATCTAACTAGATTTTGCACCTGCGTGAGATTTTAATCTGTTTACAGACACGTTATATGTTTGTTTGTTAGTTTATCTGTGTACTGCCACTGGATGTATGGGAAGTATAAACTAGCCTGTATACACTTTAAAATTAACATCAACAAAAGTTTTTTAAACGACTTTACTTTTGTGTTGTCGTCTTTTTATATGCGAATTTTCTAAAATCTTACTAATACTTAAAGTAATTGATTTCAGATAAACATTATTGTCATAAGTTACTGCAATAATTGCAAAACATTTTAAATGCATTAATTCGTGAATCAAATCAATTGTCAGCTGATAAAATTAAGTGCCGCTCATATTTTTAACCTTTGAATATCTGATTGTACACAGCTGATCGTAATACAAATGAATTCAAATGATGTCTGAAGGATCATGTGACACTGAAGATGCTGAAAATTCAGCTTTCCATCACAGGAACAAATGACATTTTAAAATGTATTTGATTAGAAAACCGTTCTCTTAAATTGTAATAATATTTCAGAATATTAGTGTTTTTACGTGATTTTTGGTCTTAGAAATACATCTTTATTAGCATAAGAATGTTTCAAAAACATTACAAATCGTTCCAACCCCAAACATCGCATTATAGAAGTAAAACAGATTGTGAATTCAGTTCCATGTTGATTTTAACAGTCTTTATTTTATTAGTAAGATTGTTGGCTGATTTTATTTGTCGGTTCTTTCTCTTTTGTTTATTTACTTTCCCTAAAGAAAGTTCAATCTTTAGGTTTTCTCTAATAGGATGAATGTTGTGATTGAAAAGCATGCATCATTATACTATTCTGTCAGAGATCAATATTTATTCTGCTCCTGTTTCGTGATACTTTCATCTCCATTGTGTTGTAAAGCAGAGCATCTTTGAACCTTTCTCCCAAATAAAGCCCCTGCATTCCCCAAGCGTTGCTTTCCTCTGTAATTACTGGTGGATGCAGGTCGATGGGAGATTGATGTGATAGAAAAACCAAGAAAGAATGAGAGAAAGCTGGAGACTGCCTGCTACCACAGGCATCTAATAGGAGCAATTTGCCTGCTGAAGTCATTTAAAGCAGAAGATGGATTGGGTCTCTTTAGGCTTTTTGTTTAGAGCTACAGTTTAATAGTAGCTTATGAAACGTCCTAGACTGCTTCATAAGAGCCAGTTTCCTTGATTCTTTCCTGTAAGTATATTTCAGTAGTTAACCATGTAAGATGATTGGTTTGAACTGAATATATTGAAGGAATAGTT
This sequence comes from Carassius carassius, assembly GCF_963082965.1. Taxonomy (NCBI): domain Eukaryota; kingdom Metazoa; phylum Chordata; class Actinopteri; order Cypriniformes; family Cyprinidae; genus Carassius; species Carassius carassius. The sequence continues at coordinate 20,405,733 of NC_081783.1, forward strand.
CATGAAAAACACTATAAAATCAGCCTGTACTTATTCTGCACTATATTTCCAGTCTTACAATGGAATATTCAACCCTGACTTGGCATTTTTCAGGGAATAATGACTTCGATTTCAATCAAACTTTACTTTTTGCTGTAAGATTACAGGTCAAAGGTCACTGCTTCAGCGGTAATGCAGAGCTAAATGCAATGAAAATGCTAACGCTTCGCTGTATCAGGTCTCAAGCTGGACTGAGGTGAGTATTGATTTAGAATCAGTTTTCGTCTTGATGAAGGAGTCTAAGATCTTAGATCAATACTGTTTTTGCTCAGACAGTCCTGCTGAATTGAGCAGTTTAGACCAGCAGGATTCCATCTCTTCATTGGGTCTGGCTAGTTTGTGCTGGCTTGAAGCTGGTTTTGCAGGTGGACGTGGGTATCTGTGTCAAAATAAGGTCAGAAGCATATTATACACACAAACATAAACACTGCATTTTATATACTGTACTAACTACGTACATACCTAATCTTGCATTACTGTTGCAGTCACAAACTCCATTGTTCAAGGATGCAATAGTTTCTTGTTTTTATTATTCAAGCGGCTGTCTATCAAAGTAGGTAGTTGCAATGGCTATTTAGAGATGACCTGATAGTTTACGCTAATGCCCATTAAAGTGGATGAATAATTAGTGCTGTTATTGTTAACTAAAACTATTAAAAATTATTTGTATTAATTGAAATAAACCTGAAATTAAAGTATGTATAAATGAAACACAAACTTAAAAAAAATACCATGTTTGGTTCCTCAGTGAACTGTTCTTAAAAGAACCATGTTTTTTCTTTAGTGCGAAGAATATTTTAATAATATTTTAATAATCTAAACTTTATTCCACAATAACAAACCTTTTGTGAAATGGAAAGTTTCCATAGATGTGAAAGTTTCTTCATGGACCTGTCAATGCCAAAAAGGTACCTTTGTTTATAAAAGTGTATGGCATTTCTGTGACCCCCTTTTGGATCCTTTATTCTTAAGAGTGTATTCAGAAACTGTTTACATCACGACCAGAGGCGCTCATAAATCTATTACATTAAAACTCAGTGAAGAAAACACTGAGAATAAACCTGCTCTATACCCAGCGGACCGCCGCTTTCCTGTGAATAGAGCTAAATTATAACAGAGGGGTAAGGAGACTGCAACCATTGCAAAGCTGAGGCACACCTGAGATCACAAACCCTCTCAGCTGTCTGTCCACTCCAACAAACCAACAAAAACCTCTTCCAGGCCCACTGGTGGACTTTCATCAAGCGCCAGACAATAGCTCAGAGCAGACAGGCATCCCGCCGGACAGAAACGGCCTGACACGGCAAAGTCTGGAGTCTGCTCACTAATGCGCCTCCTTGTATGTTTGTGGAGGATTGTTAGACTTAATGGAGGCTGTTTTTGTTCCGAGCTCCTCCCACAAGATTCTGACCTAAAAATAAAGAAAAGAGAAAGCGACAGAGAAGAGAAAGCGTGTAGGAGGAAAGCAGTGAGCATGAATATTCATCCCAGACGGTCAAATCCAAAGAGCTTTTGGTAGCACAACACGTCTCTCAGGCTTGCTCCGGTCTACATTGTTATTCAGAGAGAAGCACTGAAAGATGAGTGAAAAAGACAAAGTTTGTCCCGTTTTGAATGTAATACTTGGCATTCAAATGACTTCTGAGTGTTTCACAAACAAGCACGTGGAAAGAGTGAAACAGTAGCTGAGAGAGAGAGAGAGAGAGAGAGAGAGAGAGTGTCTGTCCTCTTGCTGTAGGGGGTTGCAGGGTGACCTTCAGAACAGTTTTGTATTTCCTTATGGTTTTTGTTCTGTGAGTTTCATTTGTTATCTTTTTTTTTTTTGACCATACTTAATGGTTGGTGTGTATGGAAGCCTATTTCCATCTTAGATCAATAATAATAATAATAATAATAATAAATAAAAAACATAAAAAAAGGTTATTTGTTTATCTCACAATTCAGACTTTGTTTCACGCAGTTCTGAGAAAAGTTCAAATTGAATCAAAACAGAATTTTGACTTTTTCTTGACAAAAATTAAGAATTGTGAGAAAAGAATTTCAGAATAGTGAGATATGAGGAGAATTGTAAGGGAAAAGTCAGAATTATAACACAAACTCAGAACTGCAAAAAAAAAAAAAAAAAAAAAAAGAGTCAGAACTGTAAAATGTCATAATTGAGGAAAAATTATAAGATATAAACTCAGAATTGTGAGAAAAATGTCAGAATTTTGAGAGGAAAAAGACAATTAGATATAAATAATTACAAAGAAAAAAGTCAGAATTTGTAGGATGTAAACAGAATTGTGAGGAATAAACTCATAATTACAAGGAAAAGGTGAGAATGGTGAGATAAAAAAGCTTTTTTTTATTATTCTGTGGCAGAAACAGTTTTTTAGCATTTTATTTTACATTGATCCCTTTAGACTTGCATTTAACAACATGATAAAACCCATTTGACAGACAGACTGTTTTCATATAAATGTCCTCGGTTATAATCAGCAGACTTCTTTGCATGTGAAATTAACATTTACTGGTTAATGTGGGCAGTTATGCGATCATGTAACATTACAAGCTGTTTTGCATCTTAATTTCAACGGTATTTTTTGTGTGTGTGTGTTTATTTTTTATTTCTTTTTAATTTTTTGGACTAAAACACTACAGGGAGAAAGTTTTGTAAGATTATAAACGTTGAAAAGAACGGCATTTATTTGAAACAGAAATCTTCTGCAACGTCTTTACCCTCACTTGTGGTTGATTTAATGCATTTTTGCTGAATAAAAGTAATAATTCCTTTAAAGATGAAAAAAAACCTTTAGTACAGTATATTTTACATAGTCCTTCTTTTAGAAATGATCAAGAATAATTTTTTTTTTCATGACACTTTAGATCCTGAGTCAGCAAAATCCTTACAGTTGCAGGTTTTTCATTGGCACCAGTAGAGAGTATTATTGTAATGAATCTCTTGTATGAATCTGTTTAGTCCAGTGCGTGGGAGAGTCCGTCTTTGAAGCATATGAAATCCTCCGGAGGAGAACCTGTCTGCAGCTCTGAAGGTCCTCCACATGCCACTCGCTGCATGATAAACAGAATCAACCAAGGCAAAGAAATATGTGTGCATATACTGGAGAGATATCTGATAAATCTACAGACAACATCTGTAGGGCAGGACATGCAAACTTGTGATAATTTCAAGAAGATGGAAGGATGACTAATACATAATCTCAGCACAGGTGCTCTTTGTTTAGTTCAACAGTCACAGACATTAGCATCTCTGCTGGAGGAAAAAAAATTCAACTACAATAATCACCTTTGGTACATCTTGGTAAGATCATGCCTCCTAAGCAAATAAAGCCGCAGTGTGTGAGGATGAGTCTGTTGTCACCATGAGTGTACTCTCCCAAATCCTGGGGCAGCAGAGAGAGTTTTATAAAGACATGCTAACTCAGCAACAAGAAAACTTTAAGTGATTATGGAGGGAACAAACAAGAGACTGGATGGTGTTATACAGGATGTACAGGAGTTGAAGACAAGTCTTGAATTCACATAACATGTGATGGAGGAGATGAAATCAGGACATAAAGAAACTGAAGCCAAAATAAAATCTTTTGAAAATGATATAATGAATTCAAAATGTGACATTGATGAAATGTTCACTAAGATTGACTACACTGAAAATCAGCATAAAGGGAAAATGTAGTCATTGACGGTATAATGGATGAGAAGGAAGAAAGTTGGAGTGGTTTGGAGCAGAAGGTACAACATGTTCTCCACTAAGAGAGTCCAGGAGAATTTTGGTGAATCTGCTGCGCCTCAAAGACAACCAATGCATTCTTTCCTCTGCTAAAAAGCTCAAGGGGACTAACATCTATAAGATTTCTCTTTGGCTGTGCTTCAGAGAAGAAAGGAACTGTGGCCCAAACTTAAAGCTGCTGGAGCCCAAGGTTTTGCCTGGAGAGGAAAGGATCCAGAACTAAGACATATTTCAGTGTAAAATTATTATGTTTCTGACGTGTTTGATATTGTATTCCTTATATCAAACTAATGTGTACAACCATGACTAGTAAAGGTTTGGTCTCGGCACATCTAAACGTTTGAAGTATAAAGAACAAAATACAAGACATTAATAATTTAGTGCACAGGTATTCAATCAATATATCAGCCCTAACTGAGACACATCTCGACAGCTCTATTCAAAACTCTGAATTACCAGTTAAAGGTTTTAATGTTTTTAGAAAAGATAGAAATACATTTGGTGGTGGTGTGGCCATCTTTGTGCAAAGCAACATTCCTTGTAAGTTAAACCAAAATTTAATACGCTATAACATTGAAGCTTTATGGGTAGAAGTCCATGTACCTTATATAAAATACCAGTGATTGTGGGATGCTGTTATAGACCTCCTGATGCACACGTGGACTATCTGACATGCGTAGGTGAAATGCTTGATAAAAGTTACTAAATGAATAAATGGAAAAAGAAAGAGTACTACAAAAATAGAATTGACAGTGTTAAACATGATGGGAAAAAGCTTTGGCATATCCTAAATGAAATTATGGGTAGAAATAGAAATGCATCCCCTTCTTTTGTCTGATGGAGGTTTTATAACAGAATCTAAAGATATTGCAGACTATTTTAATCATTATTTTATAAATAAAGTTATTAAGTTAAGAAAAGGTTTTGGAACCCAAGATTTTAATTACTGTGATCTGATCAAAAATTAAATCATGGCTGATAAAATGTGTAACTTTAACTTTAATTGTGTGCAAACTGCAGAAGTGATGGCCCTGTTAAAGGCACAATATATAATTTTTCTGCTTTAAAAATAGCAGATATCACTATATCTATGTTATATATATTTTTTTGTTGTGTACTTACATTATCCCGACAGTTTCCACGAACTTTAAAATCCGGAGAAAATTATAGTTTAATTAGAAGACACGGCACGTTTCTTTATTTCCGTTTTGTCGCCCGTCTATGGTGTCATATAAACTTTGACCCCTCTAGTTTATCTAACTTCCTGCGGAACCCGGCGGATCCGCCAAATACAAAGGTGAACAGAAGCAAAGACGAGACGAAGAAGAAAAAGTAGTAGCTAGCCTTGGTCGAGACTATTATATTTTATATTTATATTGTTTATATTCGTATTTATACCTCAATCAATAACTTAGTTATGGATCATGATTATGCTTTGCCTGCACGTTCTGTGAAGCGCAAACGTACGGGTGAAATAAATGACCTGAGAAGGTTTTGGAATGAAGAAGAAACGAGACACGGGTAAATATTGGAGTTGCATTTCCAAGATAGAGAGAGCTTCGTGACAAGCTGAAACTACAGAGAGATGCTTGCATTCTAATAAACAGGTATGCATCCATTCAGCTAACTATAGCCTATCTATCCGTATATTTTGTGAAACGATGATGTCTTGTGTAAAACGCAGACGGACTAGCTCTCATGTAGAGTATAATGTAAATCTACATGTGTTCTATATCTAGCTGGATAAAGTAGCTTCAAATGCAGTTCACTATCTTGTTCGATATCATAGTATAAACGTAGCCTAATTATAATTATTAACGAAAGGCAACCGTGTTTTTTTTTAACATATATTACTACTAGCTAGATGGAATATTGATTTGATAGGGGTCTGATAATTAATATATCTCTCCGTTCGAAAATACGTGATTGTCAAAATACTAAGGCCGGTGACACACTGGCTACGTGGCGTCTCTGCTGCGTGCCAGAAGCCTGGCGCGCTGCTGCTGCTGCAGGTGACATAGAGGGAGACCGCCGACAGACCAGGCTCTTGTCTTCATGACAACAATATCTATACTTCATGTTGAACATAAATATAAAGCCTACTGATAAAGGACACCGTCAACAGTATTGACGGCAAAATAGACTTATGTTTGACAGCTGCAATATTTGAAAATCGATAATTATTTATTTATTTTTTAAATTACATTTGTATCTGAATTTATGTCAACCTATAGACTTTCAAACATCAAAATGTCATGAATTAATATGTATTTGTGTACAAAATTACATATAAACATATTTTCCTATTATATTTTGCCTGGAAACGCTTCCAACACGCGTTTGTGTCGCGTGAAAAATAGGCGTCGGTTCTATTTCTAGCATGCACACGTTTTCCGCGCGGCTCGAGCCGCGCCTGAGACACGCGTCTCACGCAGGCAGTCTGCAAGCTCTAACGTATTAACATGGGAGCCGAATTAAAAACTGACACGCCACGCAGCTGTGACGCTTGCGCCACGCATCCAGTGTGTCGCCGGCCTCAGTTAAAATGAGTGAGGAAGGTGGGGAGCGACAGAGCGCGTGTTTCAATGAACAACAACTCCCATGAGCCTACGCTCTTTCCCGACGTCATCAAAGTACGTCTCATGTTATTGTTTTGATTAAGTGACCCCTGGTGGCCAAAAATTCCATACTGCACGTTTAAAGTCTCTTCCAACACATGGTAGTCCAGGCACAGAAAACATGGAGAGTATTGAATAAAACAGCTGAATATATTTGCTGTTCCGTTGTGTCATATATTTAATCAGTGTATAGTGAGTGGGATTACTCTGTGGAAGGAAGGGAAAATTATTCCATTGATAAAAGACAATCGATTATCTTATAATGGGCTTAACTGCAGACCTATAAGTTCTCTTACGAGAGTTCTCTCATACTGCGTCTTAGCTATCACGCTACGGAAAAGTCTCTTTTCACGATACACTGAAGCAAAAAATTATCCTTAATTTTGAATTATTGTAAAGCGCATTTGCAGCAGCACACAGCCATTGGCGAGACGGCTCGCTTGCTCATTGGCTGCTCTGCAGCAACTGCATAAGCCTATCGAGCGCAGGCTGATGCTTCGCGCCCTCCATGCCACTTCCCGCCGAAACGGGTGTGGCCTAGCCCTATAAAGGGAGCTCGAAAAGGCTGACTCACCTGATTTTTCATCTCTTCAGCGAAGCTCACGCATCGTTGATCACGAGAAGAAGCAACGCTTCATCTGATAAGCATCTCAGCGGGACGAGCCATTCCTGAAGCTGCTGGCCAACGTCGCCTTCCACTGCCGTTCCTGCTGCGCTCTCCGGCACCCATATCTTTTTCAATTCCTTTTATCCTGTGTGTGTTCGCCCTGCGACACACACTCGTAAAAGAGCTGCGTCTTTTTAAAGATTCCTTCTTGCGGCTCGTGCAGAGCCCCACTCAGCGAGGGAAACCGTCACGTCATCTGTGTCTCCTGCCTGGGTGAAGATCATGCAGCGCTCGCTGACGGCGGATGCCCTCACTGCGAGCTGTTGCCAATGGTGACTCTGAGGACTCGCTTGGCATCTTTCTCTGAGCCTGCATTCTCCGCTGCGCTGCGGCGCCGTACAAAGCGCCACTTCCAGCGGATTCCGGAACCGTCTCCAGCTCTACCGAGCTCGCCGGTTCGCCCTGCTTCAGCGGCCTCACCTGCATCGCTTCCCGATGGTCAGCGCCCGCTGTCTGCCGCCGCGTCTTCCGAGGAAGTCGATCTCAGGGCCGCGTCGGGGGAAGAGGACACGTGCTCTCTGCTAGCTTCGGGCAGTGAGGGCTGGGCGAGCTCCGGGGATCTCGCGCCTTCTGCTCAGAAGCCCAGCAGACGAGCTGACATCGAGAAGGAGCTGATGCGAGTGCTCACGCTGGCCGCGACGAGCCTCGGCCTCGAGTGGTCTGCACCAGCGCCCCCCTCTCGTTCCCGGCTGGATGGTAGTTTTCTTTTCGGATGAGCATACTTCTCCGAACTCAAAGCCCGCCTCATTTCTTCCTGAGCTTCACAAAGAGGTGGCAAAGGCTTGGAACGCTCCATATTCAGTGCGAACTCGTTCGTCTGTCTCACTAGCATTCTGCACACTGGATGATGCTAAAAACAGGAACTACCAGTCACTTCCGCCGGTGGAACAGGCGATAGCGACGCACCTTTGCCCGCCCTCTGCTGGACGGCGGACGAAAGCGGTGTTGCCATCTAAAGCCTGCCGCATGACGTCATCTCTGCTCGCGCGGATCTTTTCTGCTGCTGGGCAGGCTGCGTCTGCACTACACACCATGGCCACGCTGCAGATATTCCAGGGTGATCTCCTCCGTAATCTGGACGAGATGGGACCTGAGGCTATCTGTCTCGCGGATTTGAGGAGTGCTTCGGATCTCTCTCTTCGTGCTACTAAATCCGCTGCACAGGCCATGGGACGAGTTATGGCTTCCGCTACGGTGGCTGAGAGGCATCTATGGCTGACGCTCTCAGACATGGCAGAGTCTGAACGCACTGCGTTCCTCGACGCCCCGCTGACTCCCGCTGGCCTCTTCGGATCTTCTGTCAACGAGTTCGTTGAGAGATTCGTCGAGGACCAGAAAGCGTCGCAAGCATTCAAGCACTTCCTCCCGAAGCGCTCCGGTTCTGCAGCTAGTCGTGCTAGACCGGCCCCGCAAAGCTCTCAGCCACACCCCCCGCCTCCTGCTGCTTCATCGCAACAGTGTCAGCAACGCAGCTCGAGACCCCGTTCTCGCTCTACCGGCCGGCGCCCCGCGCCGCGGGGACCACGGCAGAGGATTACGGTGAGGCCGGAAGCCCCGAAGCCATCCTAGCACTCCTAGGAAGGCGCCGGTGTACGAGTCCCGCCGCGTACAGTTGCCCACTTGCCTGCGCACAAAAACCGTTATCACGGCTACCCAGATATTTCCCAAAAAGGTATAATTTCTGGTGTCCCGGCCACGGCCGATGGTGCTATAAATGTAGTGACGATGCCCACTGCTCAGTGCCCATCTCCACATATAAGCACAGCCCTTCACACAGGGCTCGCGCCCATAAAAGCGACTCAGGTCGATCGCGCGCACTACATAGTAAACGTGCCCACTCCTCAGTGCCCACAAACACTATGTCACACACGTCATGTGGTTTCTGTAAAAACGAAACCCGTGCACGTTCGTTCTGCCCAGGCAGACAGCGAGTCAAAAGCAGTAAATGTGCACGCTTACAGCCCACAATTACTCACAGACAGCACGAGTCCCACGGGACCCGCTCAGCCCTCCCTCACTCGGTTAAGCACCGTGGAGGGGTCGAGGACGAGCGATCTGCCCGCTGTGATCAGCGCGCTCCCCACCTCAAATGTCACAGGCTTAACGCCCATGTTGCAGCACATCGAAGCGCTGCCGTTGCCCAGCCAACAGAACGTGCTTCGCATCCAACCCTTAGCCATTCATGCAGACGCATGGTCAGCGCTTCCAGGGGTTTCGGATTGGGTGCTAGACATTATAAAGAGAGGCTACTCGCTACAGTTTTTTCGATGCCCTCCGCGCTTTTTAGCGAAACTACGGTCAAAACAGAAGTAGCACACCTACTTCGAGCCAAAATATCAAAACTGTTGAGCAAAGGGGCTGTGGAGCCTGTATCTCAAGCTCAAAGCGAAGGGGGGCTGTACAGCAGATACTTTCTAGTGCCCAAGAAAGACGGAGGTTTCAGACCCATACTGGATCTAAGACAGCTGAACAAAGCATGGGCGAAACACAGTTTCAAAATGCTTACAACCAGGAGACTCCTTGCGCATATTCGCAGAGGAGACTGGTTCATGTCGATAGATCTGAAGGACGCGTATTTTCAAATACAGATAGCGTCAGGTCACAGGCGATACTTGAGATTCGCCTTCGAGGGCCAGACATACCAGTATACAGTCCTGCCGTTCGGCTTGTCCATGGACGCAGCGCTCACTCCTCTCAGACTCAGAGGCATGCGAGTGCTGAACTATTTGGACGACTGGCTGATTCTGGCTCAGTCACGATCAGAGCTCGTGGAACACAGGGCCATTTTACTCGATCACCTCGGGAAACTTGGTCTCAGTGTCAACTGGACGAAGAGCTCGCTGAACCCCAGTCAGATGATACTGTTTTTGGGTATAGCTCTGGACTCACGCTCCATGACGGCGCGGCTGTTGCCACAGCGCGCGTTGGGCATTCAGCGCGCAGCGAGCTCTCTCCGCTGCGGCGCGACCTTCTCGCTCAGAGAATTTCAGAAGATGCTAGGTCTCATGGCCTCAGCATCACCAGTTCTTCAGTTGGGCCTGCTCCGCATGTGCCCCTTGCAGTTCTGGCTGAAAGCGTGAGTACCGCGCAGAGCGTGGATATCCGGTCAGTTGCGTCTCAAGGTCAATCAGAGCTGTGTTACAGCCTTGAAACCCTGGACAGGGAACGACTGGTACCAATCAGGTGTAAGCCTGGGGACTTCCTCGAAAGTGAAAATTGTGTCGACGGACGCCTCCACTTCGGGATGGGGAGCGCTGCTCGAGGGCAGACCGTTCATTGGCCTGTGGTCAGAATGGGAAAAGCTCCAACATATCAACTGTCTGGAAATGCTGGCAGTAGAGAACGCGCTGACGTGCTTTTGTCCCCGAATTAAGGGCCACCACATCTTAGTCCGTTCGGACAACATGTCTGTGGTGTCCTACATAAATTGCCAGGGCGGTCTCAGGTCCCGAAACCTGTACAGGTTGGCGGAACGCCTCCTGGTTTGGGCTCAGCGCAACTTGCGCTCGCTAAGAGCAGTTCATGTGCCTGGGCTACAGAGTCTGGGTCCAGACAGACTGTCCAGAAACAACATTCCCACGGGCGAATGGTCTCTACACCCACAGACAGTCCAGCTGCTGTGGGAGAGATTTGGCAGGGCGGAAGTGGACCTCTTCGCGTCCCACGAAAACGCTCACTGCCCCGCGTTCTTTTCCAAGAACGAAAGCGCGCTGTCACAAAGGTGGCCGCGCTGCCCGCTCTATGCTTTTCCCCCCGTCTCCCTCCTTCCGCAGGTGATAGAACGGGTGAGGGAAACAAGATGCTCAGTACTGCTTGTAGCACCACTTTGGAAGAACCAACCATGGTTTCCAGATTTGATGCAGTTAGCATCAAAATTAGCATCTCGCAGGCCAGGGGCTCGATTTGGCACCCTCAACCGGAGTTGTGGTCCCTCCATGTGTGGGCGCTCAACGGTTAACCGCTGATCTCTCAGTGGGAGTGCTAAATACTATCACTCAGGCTAGAGCTCCGTCGACTCGACGGCTATATGCCTCGAAGTGGTCAGTATTCTCCAGCTGGTGCACAGCTCAGGGACGTTCACCCCTTAGTTGTGAGGTGATGGAGGTTCTCTCCTTCCTACAGGAGCTGTTGGATAAGGGCAGAGCCCCCTCCACGCTCAAAGCTTACGTGGCGGCTATCGCAGCGTTTTCTGAGACAACGCTTGGTCAGTCAATAGGAAGGAACGATTTGGTCATCCGCTTCCTTAGAGGAGCTAGGAGGCTGAATCCTCCCAGACCTCCGTCAGTCCCTGTATGGGACCTCTCGATGGTTTTGGAGGCCATGAAATGTTCCCTTTTCGAGCCTATCCAAACGATTAGCCTCAAATATCTGTCATTCAAGACAGTGTTCTTGTTGGCTCTCGCTTCAGTGAAGCGTGTGGGTGACCTGAACGTGCTCTCGGTGAGCCCGACGTGCTTGGAGTTTGGGCCTAATGACTCAAGGGTCATACTCAAACCTAGGCACGGTTATGTGCCGAAATCCCTCAACACACCGTTTCGGGCTCAGGTTATTTCCCTGTCTGCCCTGTCGGTGTCAGAAGAGGATGGAGACTCGAGTCTTCTTTGCCCCGTTAGGGTTTTAAGAACTTATGTGTCTCACTCTGCTGTCTTTAGACAGACTGAGCAGCTGTTTGTCTCGTTCAGTGGACGTTCCAAGGGAATGGCTGTTTCGAGACCGAGCCTATCCAGATGGATTGTTGACGCTATAGCGTTAGCTTACGCTTCCAGGGGCCTTCAGTGCCTACTAGGCGTCAGAGCACACGCCCACAAGAGGCGTCGCCTCGTCGTGGGCGTGGTCTAGTGGGATCTCCTTACAGGATATATGTAATGGCCTCGCCGTCTACATTTATCAGGTTCTATAACCTAGAGGTTCCCGCCCTGCAAGCAAAGCTGTTGTCGGTATAGTTGAATCAGGGTCCTGATTGGAACTCTGAGATCGCAAGCGCTATGCGCTGCCGACTGTTATATGGGCAGTATTACGTAAGACCCACATTACCACATTGGTCAGGCCTTGCCTTGATTATGTGATGTCATATTGCCACGTCTACGGACGCTGCTAGATATGGGACGGAGGGTCTCCCCCCTCCTGTTCTAGGACTCTCTGTGAGTCCCTCGGGTGATTGTGCACTGTAAATCCTGGGCGTCGCTTCCAGGTTTATTGGTGTGTGATCTCTGCACGCACGGCGCTTTACATTGGGTACCCGTAGCGTCTTAGCTAAGACGCAGTACGAGAGAACTCTCGTAAGAGAACGTACTCGGTTACTAACGTAACCTCGGTTCTCTCTAGAAGAGGGAACGAGTACTGCGTTCTCTGCCGTGCATATGATTCACTCTGGTTCGCTTCGGCGATGAAATAAATCAGGTGAGTAAGCCTTTTCGAGCTCCCTTTATAGGGCTAGGCCACACCCATTTCGGCGGGAAGTGGCATGGAGGGCGCGAAGCGTGGAGGTCTGATGTTGCATCAGCCTGCGCTCGATAGGCTTATGCAGTTGCCGCAGAGCAGCCAATGAGCGAGCGAGCCGTCTCGCCTATGGCTGTGTGCTGCTGCAAATGCGCTTTACAATAATTAAAAATTAAGGATAATTTTTTGCTTTAGTGTATCGTGAAAAGAGACTTTTCCCGTAGCGTCTTAGCTAAGACGCAGTACTCGTTCCCTCTTCTAGAGAGAACCGAGGTTTCGTTAGTAACCGAGTACGTTTTCTGCCTGCACTCAGTAAAGTTACGGAAAAGATTATTTATACAGAAATTTGTAATTATTTCCATAAAAATAATTTGATGACTATGTTTCAGCAAGAATGTAGAAAGGCACATTCTACCTGTACAGCTCTCACACAGATGACTGATGGATGGCTTAGAAGCATGGATAATTGTGAATTAGTTGGAGTGGTCATGTTGGACTTCAGTGCCTCTTTTGATTTAATAGACCACCATATTTTAATTGTGAAATTGAAGAGCTACGGCTTCACTTCTTCTGCTGTTGCACTGATGAAAAGTTATCTTTCCCACAGAACCACCGGTTTTTTACAATTGTTCTTTATCTTATTATAAAGGTTTAGTATGTGGTTTACCACAAGGAAGTTGTTTGGGTCCTCTTTTGTCTTCTGTTTTTATTAATTTGCCCTTAACTGTCAAAAAAGCATCAATGACAATGTCTGCAGATGACTCAACTGTTTATGCTTCAGACTCATGTGACAAACTTAATCATGTTCTGTCTAGAGAATTGGATTCGATGTATGAGTGGGTTAGCGGAAACAAATTAGTCTAAAATATATCCAAAACTAAAAGTATGATTATAGGATCAAAACAAAAATTTATGCTTGGATCGGAATTAAAGTTACATATAGCCAACAACCAACAAGAATGCATGCCACGCGGGGGATTGTTTACTTCTAAGCCAATCACATGAACGCGTTCACACAGCGCGATATGCCTGTGTCGCGAGCGCGAGCTAGCGCGGTGGAGTTCTGTCTGTCTGTTGGTTGAGACCTCAACATGGCTTCTGGCAACGACAGGGGATAGGTATAACTTAAAGTGTTTAGCTAGTTATCTCCTTGTTGTGAGATGTTGTTTAATTGTTAATGTTAACCGGTTTAATTGTGCAACTATCAACATAAGCTAGCGAGCTGGCTAGGGTCAGGCTATTTGTGTATTGGTGTTTGATGGTGTTGAGGATGAGATGTGTCTCAAGAATGAGTTTATTTATGAATTTGGCAGTTGACAAATGTCAAATAATGTATTTCATGTAAATTATATTGTTATGCTGTATGAAGCACACGTGCATACAACCATGTACATAATATCTGTGTATTTTATTTTACTGTACTGTAATTGGTTCAGTGTACTGCTGTTGTTGTATCTGTGTACTTGAAAGCGCTTTCTGTTACAATAAATTATTTTATTGTTACAAGAAATTATAAATTAAATGCTACCTCTGACTATAGACTGTAGTGTCTTGATTACCCTTATAAAATATTTAACTATTTAGAATTGTTTTCAGGCAAAAGCTGTTTTATTTGCTACTAACACTGATACTGTCCATCACAGAACCATTTACACAACCCCAATTCATGTTATGTTACTCTTCTGTTGGCAGTTATCCTAATAAATGTACTTTTAGTACCACCTTTTCATCATATTTTTATTATGATTTCACAGTTCTGTTGTGAATAACATGAGATGGGAAAATCGTTAAGGGTTTTTATTTACAGTTTACACAGTTTTACAATCAAATAGAAATTACAATAAGCAAACATAATATTTTCAAATAAAACTATAAAAGAAATAAAAAAGCATCAAGTTTACTGGGTCAGGGGCCAAATAAACTCATTTTGGAGACACATCTCATCCTGTAGAATATCTGCAAAAAAGTGTTTAGATTCAATAATAAGCATTTAATAAAGGGAAGTATGAATTCGCTGAATTCATATGACATTCTATTGATATGCTCGATGTATAAGCACAAGGTCTTCACAGCTTTTCAATGTTATCAACATAAGGGCAGAGTAATTAAGGCAGATTTAACAAAACTCCTGAAATTGTTCTGCTCTCTAATAAACATATTTTGTTTCCTGAAAAGGAATATTGCAATTGAGAAAACAAGCAGTTTTTTTTGTTTTACTGCAGTAAAACACACAAACGACAAAAACACAGCTAGACAGTCCAAGCTGTAAATCAGATACGTTTAGTTAAATACACGATCAAACACCGATACACAAATTGCAATGTATTACTTACGACTGTCTGTTTTCGCAACTGGCGCCATTCTATGACGGCATGCGCGTGCATGCGAGGGGAGTCAGAATTAGAAACACCTGTTTCACATAAGTTAACGTTACAACACAAAATTAGGGCCAATAACTGCACAAAAGCCCGAGCTGCTACCTCGGATTGGGGCGACAGACCCTGTCAAACAGTCACTTAATTCACAAGAATGTCAACTTTATGGAAAGGTACTAGCCTGACCCTAGCCAGCTCGCTAGCTTATGTTGATAGTTGCACAATTAAACCAGTTAACATTAACAATTAAACAACATCTCACAACAAGGAGATAACTAGCTAAACACTTTAAGTTATACCTCTCCCCTGTCGTTGCCAGAAGCCATGTTGAGGTCTCAACCAACAGACAGACAGAACTCCACTGCGCTAGCTTGTGCTCGCGACACAGGCATATCGCGCTGTGTGAACGCGTTCATGTGATTGGCTTAGAAGTAAACAATCCCCCGCGTGGGGTGCGTTCTTGTAATTGGCTAAAACAAGGGAGATATCTGATTGGTTGCTGATCATTCCCCGTTTAAAAAAAATGCATTTGTGTGTCAAGCCAAGTCAGGGGAGTCTCAAAATTCACACACAAATGCAGTGAAGTTCACAGACCGCAAGCAGTTTGTAAATCAAGGTATATTTGTGTGTGCATCAGAAATACATTTCTGAATCTTGTCCTGTGCATTTCTAAATCTTGAGTGCATTTGTAAATGTTGTTTGCATTTGTGAATTTTGTGTGTAATTATGAATTTTGTGTGCATTTGTGAATTTTGTATGCATTTGTGAATCTTCTGTGCTTTTACATTTTGTGTGTGCATCTGTGAATTTTGTGCGCATTTGTGTATCCTGTGTGTGTATTTATGAATCCTGTGTGTGCGTATGTGAATGTAGTGTGTGCATTTATCTTTTTTGAGACTCGTCTAGCTCCATACTGCACCCTGACATCCTAAACACTCACTTGAAGTCGTGTTAATCTTCAAACAGAGGGAAACTCAATCAATAGGCAGGGGAAACAAAAAAATGCTTGTGAACTGTTAAGCAGATGTTTGTGGACTGCAGAAGATGAGAGCGTCTGAACTGCTTCTTAGGTTATTGTAAAACAGTAAACGTGATTATGAACTTACAGTTTGACATTATAAATATCTCCTGCTGTCACTTTTGCCTCAGCTGACACAGCAGTTACGGACCTTTCAGATGCATATTGTACAAAACAACTTTCTTTTTGAAAGAAGTCTCTCATGCTCACCAAAAACTACAGCAGAATTAGTCAAACTGTCAATTAAAATTTTAATGAACAGCATTTGTAAAGTCTTTTGTAACATTATAAAAAGGCTTTACTGTCACTTTTGATCACTTTAATGCATTCTCAGAAGTGTTCTTATCTGTATAAAAAAATCTTCCTGACCCAAACTTTTGAACAGTATAGTGTACCAAGAGAGTGAGGGTGATGAGGTTTATATGAGAATACGAGTTATAGTTTATTTCCTTGCAATCAGCAAACTGACACTCTCTCTCCTCCAGACTCGGGTTGCAAGCCGTTTTTACATTCTAAGTGCAATTTTTCGCCATGGACAAGTGTCTATTGCTATAATTTGCATGAAATTACATATAGTGTAGGATATGCTACAAAATGATGGGTTTCCTGACTTTTTGATCCAGCATAATGTATTTACTCAGAAATCACCATCGCAGGATACAATGCAGCATTATAATAATAATTCATAATTTTTTATACAATTTCTTTCTATAAAAATGATTTTCATTTTTCTTTAAAATTCTTTTTTTAAACAATGTATGATCTAAAGAACCTGTACAGCCCCCCCCCCCCCAAATAGTTATTGATAAGAAAAATGTTCTTTGCCAAACTTAATAATCAACAGAAGCACCTTTATTTTTAAGGTTCTATTTAATTCACTCTGTCTTTATACACATTATAAATGTCTTCACTGTCACTTTTGATTAATTGAATGCATCCTTGATGAATAAATGTATAACTAACATATTATTAATATAAAAAGTATTAATTTCAGTTCGAACAACTGAAACTGCTTCTCTGCTGAACCAAAAAACCTTTACTTTTAAGGCTGAGAGAGACTATATTTACTCTTTAATTCACCCTTTGTTCCCCGAACTGAGATGAAATTCACTGTGTTGTGTTTCACCATCTTGGATTCTTCTCCTGTGATGCAGACAGACATTCATTCAGGGGTTCATCCACGAGTCATCGCCTGCTTCTGTCTAATAAAGAACCTCCATCCTCTCGCAGTGGCCATAGACTCACAAATAAGACATACCATGAATACCCGGAGAAAAAAGAATTGCACACCAATATCTGAAATGAAAAGAGTGTAAGAGTGAAAGAGAGATGAGATGAGATGCTCTTAAAACCTGGTGCTTTATTGGGTGCCGCTTGTCTTGTTTTGCGGGCAATCCTTTCAGAAGTCCTGAAAAAAAACTCCATCTCTAAACAGCAAAGACACATTCGCTCTCCCCTCCACACCAAATCCTTTTTATGTTCAAAATTAGCACTTCTCAACTAGTGGGTCATAACCCTTAAAACAGGTTACAGTTATGTTTTGCTAGGAGAAAACAATGATAAATGCAGACATTATATGGTAAATAACTGTTCAAAAGATCTGTAAGGTTTTTTGGGCTTTTGAAAGAAGTCTCTTATGCTCATAAAGATTGCATTTAGTTGATAAAAAATACAGTAATATTGTGGAATATTATTTCAGTTTATAAACTGCTGTTTTCTATTGTTGTAACTTGTATATTATAAAATGTAATTCATTTCTGTGATGTAAAGCTGAATTTTAAGCATCATGTCACATGATCAGAAATCATTCTGAAATGCTGATCTGATGATCAAGAAACATGTCATGTCTAACCCTAACCCTATATAAAAAAAGTTTGCGGTGTAGCAAGAGAAAGGTTCTCTTAAAATCAGTGTGTTCTCTGATGTGTCTTTACTGACAGCCGTGAGTGTGTGTGTGTGTGTGTGTGTGTCAGAGGTCAACTCTAAATGAAGTCTGCCGTCTCTCTCGTCCAATCAGAACACAACTGCTGGGTCTGACCTCAGAGCTCACAACCTGCTGGATTTTCCTTGAATTTTGAACTCTTGCTAGGATCTGCCCGTTCCCTGTGTTTGGTCTTTAGTCTTTGATAGTAGTCTTGCTTAACTATACTTTTGAATGAGTAAGCTGACTATAAGTAAGTTCAAACCTCTCAGAAACTCTTCTGTAACTTCTTTTGTGTCTTGCAGAAGAAAGTCAGTAATGAGGAGAGATATGAGGAGATGGAAGCCTATTTGTGCCACATTAGAAAAAAATAAAATAAATAAAAATTATAATCTAAAACATTGAAATTTTGACTTTTAGGACATAAAATTTACCAAAACATGATTTTTTTTCTTATGTTGTGGAAAACTCATAATTATGACATAAAATGTTAAAATGATGTGATAAAAAGTCCTAATAATATTTATGATTTACCAAAGCATTTTTTTTAACTTTTTTTTTGTCAAACAAAACACACACAGTGCAGAATCAAAATTGTAGAACAACCTACAATTTCCTAAATGTTGAGATCACTGCTAAATTCTATTTATAAGCGCATTTCATTAGTTAAATATATTCTTAAGCACAGTAAAAACTTAAATGAGATATTTGAAAAAGATCATTGAAAAAAATTAGAGAACATTTTCAGTTACCTTCCAGTAATTGGTGTTAATCTGGCACCTCATACTAATTTCCTTAATTAGTTGACAAACACTATTTAACTGGGAGCCTAGCTTTCCAGTTTTCACCGACTTTGCAAAATGGTGAGCCGTTCTAAAGTGACTGAAACCCTTCGACATTAGGTTGTCCAGGTGAAGGCCAATAGCAGTCATAGCAAGAGAAGTAGATCTATTCAAGTCTGTGATTTCTAGAATATTGCATCTTAACAATGTCACTATTTTCAAGTCACCCCAAAAGGCTGTTCATTTACGAAAGACAAATTCATGAGAGGACAGTATAATGTGAAGACTCTAAATGGGGAATCGGTTCAACACTGCAGCCGGAATTGCTCCCCAGTTCAGTGCTGAACAGGGTAAGGATCTGTCCAGGCATACAGTGTCTTGATGTTTAAGAGAATTAAGACTAAAAACCCACTCTGCACTGACCAAACCTCTCATCAGCAGATAGAATCAAAAGGCTAGACTAACCTTTGCTGAGAAGTATGTTGTGTAGACAGAGGAGAACTTTTTCCAAAGTTCATTTCAGTGATGATAGCAAGTTTCATTGATTTGGGTCTGATGGGAAACATTTTATTCAGCATCAAACTGGGAAAAGACTGAGCCCAAAGTGCTTAAAGAAGTATAGAGGAGGAAGTGTCATGGATTTTGATGGATGTTTTCTGCAGCAGGAATATAAAACTTCATGGTAGGATGAATGCAAATGTTTATCAGAACCTCATTCAGCAACATGCAGTACTTTCCCTGGAATCATCTCCCAGTCAGCCCGAAATTTTCATGCAGGTAAATACCCCCGTCACACTGCAAAACAGGTAAAGCAGTTCAACTAAGAACACTGAAAAAATGAAATTTCCCCTGAATATATAAAATTTTCTTCTGCACACTACTTTTTATTGTGGCATGCAAGTATCTGCTCGGTGCTATTTTTCTCAGCTAATGGCACAGCTCAGTAGGGTATTTCATATTCAGAATGCAATTTCTGAATAGGCACAGGCTCGATATTCCTGCAAAGCCCAGTATCTTGGATATTCCCGGCCTGATTGGAACAGGTCATTTTAGTCAGCTCTTGGCATTCTTGAGAGCAGCAGATGTCAAGAGGTCTATGAATGGTCCACGGACATGCCATCTGAGGCTGAGATTAGTCTGACACCATCTCTAGTGCTTCTTCTCCTTCCATTTCACCTCATGTTTCCTTTTCCTAATTCACATGCCTTTGTTCGCCCTTCCGCATCTCTCTCTCTCTCCATCGGCAGTTGGCTAATCCTCGGTTGGCTCGCTCGTACTCAACAGGAAGTGGCCACAGTTGTTATATCCTGGCTGCAATAATGCAGTGCATGAAATTACAGTTGATTACCTGTCAAAGCACCTCGCCTCTGGAGCGAGATGTGAGGGAATCGCTCAGCTGCCGGGCCAAGACCGCAGGGGTAAGAATGTGTCGACCTGGTTTAGATTCGTTGTCCAGACGGGTTAATAACATTGCAAGTTATTGGCGAGTGTAGACAGAAACAATGAGATTTTCAGCAGATGCTGATGTAATTTTCAGCTTACCGTGGAAAACCGCTCTGGTAGTTAGAAGCAGTCACTTATGAGAGCAAGTCAATGGTGAAGTGTTGATTCGTTACGAGAATCCAGCTCTTCTGTTCACTTGTCGATAGGAGGCTGGACAGAGCTCCCGTTATAGGAATTAAAACCTTGATAACTTTCCAGATGGGACAAATGGAAATGTGAAAGAATTACTCATTTCATTCAAAATCCTCCTCTAAAGGGACATCCACACTGACTTCATCACTGACTGTGATTGAATTGCTAGAAGTTGACAGGTATTGTTAGTTGCTAGCAGGTGTTTTGGTCCATTTTAGTTCAGCATTACTGTTATTTTTTCCCACTGAAATATGGAAAACATGGTTAATGTTGAGAAATGGTAGACATAACACTGTTTAAAGTACCCCCTGAGTTGATGTTTCAATTAATTAATCATTTAAAGCAACTGAGTTTTTTTTTAAACCTGGTAAAATCAGTTTCAGATCAATCTGATGGTACAATGATTTTTAATGAGAAGAACGGCTTCTGTTTCTGTATGTGACCAGGTAAATTCCACGAAAAGGGCGAATCACTTTATGTCACACCAACATAGCTTTAGTGAAGGAGTCTTTTCTGTATGGACAACACATCATGGCAAAGAACAACAGAACCTTATAGATAGAGGAATCTAAAAAGAAACCGTCAACAAATGGAAAAGTTCTATTAATTATCATGTTAATTTTTGTGCATTTAGGCACAACAGCAGGGGTGTTTTTTTTTTTTTTTTTTTTTTACCCCAAATACCATATTTGTATATATTCTTTTCTTTCTTTTCTTTTCTTTTCTTTTCTTTAAAAACTGTCGATTTAATTATCTTAAACAAAACTGAAAACCATTAAGACATGGAGGTAAACAAATTATTAACTTCCAGTGAGTGTTTTATGGAGTACTTCATCCAAAAATTTGCTGAAAATTTACACCCAAGATGTTTCCTCATTGGAACAGATTTATTTAGAGAAATTTAGCATTTAATCATTTGCTCAACAATGCATCCTCTGCAGTGAATGGGTGCCGTCAGAATGAGAGCCAAACAGCTGATAAAAACATCACAATAATCAACAAGTAACCCACACCACTCCACTCCATCAGTTAAGTCAAAAGCTGCATGTAAGAAACAAATCCATCATCAAGATGTTTTTAAGCTTAAACCGCTGCTTCAGGCTAAATTATGAGTCTTCGTTCCATAACATCATCTTCTGCAGTGATGATAAAGCAAAAACGTTTAAGCTTTACATTCACAATGCATGTTACAAACAAAAATCGCTCTGTACTGTATCTCAAGATGGCTTATTTGATTCATAATTACTACTAAATCCGTGATAATAGCACTGAGATCCTTCGAACAAACCTTTGAAGGGCCTCGTTCATGAAGCTCAAGCAGCAGTCCAATTGCACATAAATTACTTTATGCAAATCATTGCTTTACAAATGATTTACACGCTAATTCTGTTGGTGTCTAATGAATGAGGTCCCGTGTGTGAAAACACCCATACAAGAATTAACTTTCTCTGCAATCATTTATTGTCTGTTTATTAAAAGTGCTGCATTTGCACAAATGCTATCAATTCACCAGGACGTGGGAAGACATGCGGTTTGCCTTTTAAATTAATGCAACAAAGACACAGATGTCTCTCTCTCCCTTCTGTTCCTCCGTCTTCATCTCTCTCTCTCTGATTAGCAGGGGCTGAAGGCTACGCCTGACTTTCCCTTTCCACTGATGATATTTCAGTTTGACGCTTTGCATGTTAAACGCTGTTTCTTTTAAAAGCAGTCTCTATTAAGACATTTGAAACTTTATATTCTAGCTGTGTCGCCAGATATTCACTCTCAAAGCAAACTTATGGATGGACACCATACGAATGAACTTTCAGAATCCATCCGCAGACCTTCAGTGCCAAACAAATTAGCTTCGCCGCCACCGCCATTGCGCACATCAAATGCATGGCGCGTCTCGAGCCTGACAACTTTCAGATTTATGAGCATTAGAGCCTTCAGTTGGCATGCATAAGTCATGGGCGCGGGCATATTTAGAGGAGTTAGCGGTAATTCACTGATATGTCAGAGGTTCTGAGAGACAATAGCTTTACAGAGAGCTACGGTGAATACCGGTAGATAGCAGTCTGTTGTACGACAAGTCTTGTCGGGCCCGCGTGTGTGTTCGGATATTGGAACGGAAAAGTGCAGCGGTTCTCGGCTCATTCTGTCAGACGGCTGTCTCAGGATTTTTGACAAGCAATTTTTGTCCACTTTTCACAGGACTGATAAACACTGCTGTGTCATCTTTGAGGTTTTCCTGAGAGCAGATGCTTTGTTGATCGTACTGAAGCTGGGAACTTGGTGACTGGGAGTTTTTCTATAGAAATCATTTTATTTTGACTGTGATTATTGCTGTTATTTTTTGAAAAGGAAGGTCGTGTCAACATGTCATGTCTTTCCGTAATATCTTAATTTTATTCAGCATAACTCAATGATTAAAGGCTTCAGTGAAGGACATCACATTTTGAAGTAGTTATAGGCTATTTCAGCTCTCTGTACCTGTAGGCTGCATTTAAAACGATCACAGGAGTACTTGTAACAATTAAGCAGCCTTTTAAGATGTTATTTTTTGGCTAAATTTTTATGTGTGTGTGTGTGTGTGTGTATTTACACACACACGCACACACACACACACACACACACACACACACACACACACACACACACACACACACACATGTTGGTTTTATGGTTAATGGGGACTCTCCATAGGCGTAATTGTTTTAATACCAAACAAACCATATTTATAAACCCCTCACAGGAAACTTTTTAGAGTGCATTTTTAGATTTTCCCCCCAAAAAAATATATATATATTTCTGATTTATTTATAGTAGGCATCTGCCTGCCGGAGACAATGGTAGCACCCTGTCCGGTTTGTTCAGTCTTGTCCGTGGTCGATGGCTACCAGTTCCCAGCTGTTGTTTGGGTCAATGTCAGTCAGCTTCATGTCACGTTTGCAGACATCCTTGAAGTGCAGCATTGGGTGTCCCGTTGGGCGGTGTCCCATGGCCAACTTACCGTACAGGAGGTCTTTTGGGATGCGTCCATCATCCATATGGTGCATGTGCCCAAGCCATCGCAGTCGACGCTAACAGAGCATAAGATGCATGCTGAGGGAGCCTGCTCTTTCCAGCATTTCAGTTTTGGTGACCTTGTCCCGCCATGTGAGGCTAAGGATCCGACGAAGACAGCGAAGGTGGAAGCTCTCCAGGTGGTTCTCCTGTCTGGTGTATGTGTATGTGGTGTACTGAGGACACATGCCTGGTACACCTTGAGCTTAGTGTTCACTATCAGCTGGTTGTTGCCCCACACTCTCTTGATCAGTTTTGCCATGACAGTGGTGGCTTTAGCGATCCGTTTGGAGATCTCGGCATTGAGTAAAAGGTCGCTGGTAACTGTTGAGCCCAGGTAGATGAACTGGTCAGTAATATCAAGCTTCTTGTTGTCTTTGCAGTTCGATGGTGGTGCATGACATCCTGGCCCATGACGTTGGTCTTTTTGATGCTAATAGACTGAACTCCCTGCAGGCATGAGCGAACCGGTCCATTAACCTTTGAAGATCTTTTTCTGTGTGAGGTCAAAGCGGCATCATCTGTGAACAGCAACTCCCTGATGAGCACTGTGCGGACCTTGGTCTTGGCCTTCAGGCGGGACAGGTTAAACAGCTTCCCATCGTTTCTGGTGAACACCTTCTTCTGAGTCCCTGAAGGCGAAGTTCAGCAGCTGCGAGAAGAAGATGCCGGGGCAGCCGATCTTCTTCAGCAGCTGGAACAGGCCTCCTCTACTTACAAGGTCAAATGCATGGGTAAGGTCTTGTGATCTCAAGCTCAAGTGCACTTGGGTTCTGCAGCAGGACAATGATCCCAAACACACCAGCAAGTCCACCTCTGAATGGTTTAAGAAAAATAAAATTAAGGTTTTAAAGTGGCCAAGTCAAAGTCCGGACTTATATTCCATTCATTCTCGAAAACCCTCCAGTGTGACTGAATTAAAACAATTCCGCAAAGAAGAGCAAAAGAGGCCAAAATTCCTCCACAGTGACGTGAAAGACTCATTGATAGTTATCGCAAACGCTTGTTTGCTGCTGTTGCTGCAAAGTGTGGCACAAGCAATTATTAGATTTTGGGGACAATTACTTTTTAACATAGCCAGGCAGGTTTGGACAGCTTTTTTCCCTTAATAAATAAAATCATCATTTCAAAACTGCATATTGTATTTATTCGGGTTATCTTTGTGTAATATTAAAATTAGTTTGATCTGAATCTTTCAAGTGTGACAAATACGCAAAAAAATAAATAAAAAAATACAGTGTGTGTGTGTGTGTGTGTATGGTATATGTGTGTAAGCACATCAGATTCCTTGATTAAAACTTACAAAAAATATTTACATTTTTGAATATTTTCTATATATATTTCTATAATATTTTATCCTATCTATATTTTATATTTATACACTTTATATATGTTTATGTATTTTAGAGTATCACATTATTATGTGCTAAGATCAGAAACACTAATGTGTTTAGTCACAGGCTTCCTAAGTGTTTCTATGGTATCTGCCTTTATATATACAGCAAGGTAGCTATGTTTTGGATTAGACATTTGTACAAGCTTATTATAGATCAGTATTTGGCCTTTGACTGTTCACGTACCCTCACTATAGTAAAGTCAAATTCACAATAAGCTATAAGAAATCTCCAACATAGTCGCCAGATGAATAAAGATTCTGGAGTAACTGTACACTGTTTGTAGGCTTTTTGAATATATTGTGTAACCAAGATGCTCAAAGAAATAGGCTAACCAATACTGATGTGCCAATAAAAGTGACTGACAGCTATAGTATCTTAGACTACCAATCATTTAAATCAGGGGGCCGGAACAAAACACTGAGGTGAAGATGTATGAGATGCTTTAGTTACAGACCGATGATAAAATGCAGTTTAAATGACGGGTTACCCACAGCACATAAATCATCTGATATACTGATCTGATCCGTTGAGAGAGATTCCACCAAAGAGCCTAGAGATGTGAAAATACGGCATGCCACTCTTTAATTTAACCATTTTTACTTTAAGAAAAATAATACACATTCCTAGTCTTATTGTGCATGTTATTCCAAGCCCAACAGCAACTCTATTTGTTTGCTATTAGTAACTTTAATTACCTATTAGACATTATTAATCATGTGTTGTGTGTTCCTCTGTTGTCTGCAGATTGATTGCTCATGCTATAAGTGTGTTTATCCTCTATTCAGGTGTGTTTGTTCTGGAGTGACAGAGTTCTATATCTGGAGAGAATATTCTATTTCGCCATGGAGCCGCGGGTCAGTCTCCATGACTACAGCTGTGTGGGCTGATCCTGATTTATATCAGAGGTAAATTTAGGATTAGCTTTCAGCAAATGGCAACACAGTGATAGCAACAGTCACTTTCTTCTGCTGTTTGTGCCTTTCTGTCTATCAACCCTTTCTGCCTTCCTTTACAGCATGGCGAAATAAATGAATATGTTTATTCAGCAAAGATGCATTAAATTGATCAAAAGTGGCAGTGAAATTTTAGCCCAAAAATTCTGTTATGAATAAAAGCTGTTCTTTTGACCTTTCTTTTAATCAAAGAATCCTGAAAAAATTGGATGTATCACATTTTCCAAAAAAATCTGAAGCAGCACAACACTGATAATCATAAAACATATTTATTGAGCTGCAAATGAGCATATTAGTGTGATTTCTGAAAGATCATTTGACACTCAAGACTGGAGTAATGATGCTGAAAATTCTGCTTTGAATCACATGAATGAATTATATTTTAAAATATGTTACAATAGAAAACATGTAGTTTCAATATAAATAATATTTAACATTATTATTGTTTTACTGTATTTCTGATCAAATGAATGCTGCATTTGTGTGAGCATTACAAAACTTGTTTCAAAAAAAAAAATTTCTTTTAATTATACCAATCCCAGACAGTAGCGTATGAAATGTTTAAGATGAATAATTATTAGTAATACATCTTTTAAATAATAATTATAATAATTGTAGTATTTTTGCATTTTTCTAATATGTGGTTCTTGACCATGCAGAAGTTGCTGCCATAATGCTAAACAATTAATTTAGTTAATTTATTTTGGAATTTATTTTACACTGAAAATAAAATAAATGTAACCTAGAAATTATAACATCTAAATTAACTTGTTTTATTCAAATAAAAATATTATTTAGCATCACTGAATCAACCTAAATATATTGATTATACAAATACTGAATACATTATTTATACAAACAAAAATCAAATAATTTTATGGATTAAATCAGGTAAAAATGGCTCACATGCACGTTACTGCTTTTTACATTGAGCCTCTCCACAACAAAATTAAAAAATTTCAGGGAGCGGTTCACACTAAAATTGAATACTTAGTGTTTGTTCAAATCCATTACCAAGCTATGAGCAATAAAAATTGTGATAATTGACTTAGTAAGCATGTTTCACTTAGCTAGACGTGTTTCTCTTTTTGTGCAAAAACTGTGGATGGACATTCACATCATTTTCTTTGTGTTCACTTAGACATGATCAAACGAGCTTAGCTGTTAATGAAAGGCTCGCTGGTGGCTCTGTTCTGTAAAGGACGAGATATTGCTGTCACAGTGTGTGTGTGTGTGTGTGTGTGTGTGTGTGTGTGTGTGTGTGTGTGTGTGTGTGTGTGTGAATTGTGCAGCAGTAATTGAATGAGTTCTCTTTCTCACAGAGGATCATGATAACCTCTCTCTGTCCCTGCGGAGCCTGATTTAGTTGAGTAGTCCTACTGAAGCGAGGTCTCTATCATCACCCCTAAATTACATGCAACCGACAGAAAGAGCGTTCTGTCATTATGACTCCGGCTGACTTCATTGCCAAGGATTAAGGGTCACTCGTGTTGGCCAAAGATTGTCTGATAAGACAATAGTCCAGACTTTTGACTATCAGCATAAAGTCTTTCCAGCCTTGCAACCAATTTAGACAGGGAGAGACCTGAGCATCATGTAAAGTGACCAGTCAAAGTTGGTTTTGTTTTTATGTGCCATTTTGTTGTTGTTTTGGACCCCACTGGCTTTCATTCTTTTTTTTAAAATGGTATAAGATTTAACATATCTTTTTTTATTTTATAAAACGATCAGATTTGGAATAAAATGAGAGTAATGAATTGCTGTTGTAAACTATAACTGTTAAAAATTGATTTTGTTTATTGAAATGCAAAAATATATTGAAAAATATTAACTGAAATGCATAAAATATATTGAAAATAGTTTTTATTAATTGAAACGCAAATAAAAATATTAATAAGAATATTGTGGTTGTTAACTTAAATGATTAATAAAAAATGTTTGCAACTGAAATGCAAAATATAATGAAAATGCCAGAATATATGGATTTAAAATGTAATCCAGCTGTGTTTTTGTAAAATAAAACTATTAAAAATGTTTTTGTTAATTAAAATGCAAAACATAATACAAAATATTTTATTTTATATTATTAGAAATACACCCCCACACACACACACACACACACACACACAAACACACACACCAAAAAAAAACCTGAAAATGTTTTTGGAGTCACAGTTTGTCCTGGGATTCAGTGGTGTTGTCAACTAAAATCTTTTCATTGAATGAAATCAACCTGAAATAAAAAAATTAAATTCTTTAAACAAATTTAGACATTTTAATAACTTAAATAAGCTGAATAAGCTACTAAATTACTAGGACTAAAATAAAAATAAATGACAACTATATAGAAATAGAACACCAAATAAATAAATAAATTAAAAAATAAAATAAAAATTATGATTTTAAAATCATCAGCTAAAGAGCTGATTTGCCATATGAGATAAAAGTTAAAGATAAAAAATAATATAAAAATAAAAAATAAGTAAATGTAAAACATACTATAATATCATGTAAATAATACAAATATAAAACTGCTGGATTCATTCAAACAGGTCGCATATGAAATGTATGTCTTTATTTCTGTAAGTCATGTATTTTCTGCTACAGGACTGTTGTGTGGCTGATGGTTTAACTCTAGTGCGTCATTCTGACGACTGTGTGTTTGTTGTTCTGATCCTGGTCCTCTCTATAAGAGGTGAAGCCCCTCAAAGTAAGACCTTCAAACTGCCAGCGGGCCGCTGGAATGAACTCTCCTGCAGAGATACAGTACCTCGGAGTGCTTAACTCATGCTGTTTGTTCTCTTATGCACTTTCAGTTGGTTTTTCTGTGAGGTGAGAGGAAACAGAAATGTACACAGAGATCCGTTTACATTTTTCTCATGGAGAGATTATTTTAAAGATAACTACTCTTTAAAGAAAGCATGAACTAAAATCAGACTCTTAGTTTGTCACACTGGCCTATTGTTAGGAGCGAGGGATTTCACACAGAACTGACTTTAATAATCCACAGGAGGACACACATACAGTAGCACAACGACATTTAGAAACCACAAACACAGACTGCACAGACTAGGGCTAAATACACAGAATAATTGGGTAGACACAAGTGAATGGGATGACTAATTAAACTAAATGAGGACAGGAACAAGACCAAACGGAAAACCAGGAACAACAACAAAAACAGGTCCATGATCATGACAGTAATCTTGCAGTGCAAGATTCTGTTATTCTTTTCCTTTAAAATATTTTCAGCAAAATGTAGAAACCTTCTCCGTCTTTGAAACTTTTATTATTATTTTTTAAGTGTAAGTGTTAAGTGTAGAATTATTTTAATAAATAAGGGTGAAAAAAATATTGAACTTAATGAGATTAAAGTGCCTTTTTTTTAGGTATTTAAAATAATGTACCATATTTACCATTTCAAGCTCTTATTGTTTGTACTGTACATAACTATGCTAATTTAATTAAGCAAACTGTGCAATATTTTTCATATCTTTCAGTATTTCCTTGGACATGCAGGTAAAAAAAAAAATGATATTAAAGGGTTACTTCACCCAAATAGTAAAATTATGTCATTAATAACTCACCCTCATGTCGTTCCAAACCCGTAAGACCTCCATTTATCTTCGGAACACAGCAAGATATTTTAGATTTAGTCCGAGAGATCAGTCCTTCCATTGAAACTGTGTGTACGGTATACTGTCCATGTACACGGAAGAGAAGACAATGCTGAATGCTTTTATTATTTTTGGACCAAAATGTATTTTCGATGCTTCAACAAATTCTAACTGACCCTCTGATGTCACATGGACTACTTTGATGATGTTTTTCTTACCTTTCTGGACATGGACAGTATACTGTACACATAGCTTCAATGGAGGGACTGATCTCTCGGACTAAATCTAAAATATCTTAAACTGTGTTCCGAAGATAAACGGAGGTCTTACGGGTTTGAAACGACATGAGGGTGAGTCATTAATAACATCATATTCCTTTTTGGGTGAACGAACCCTTTAAGAGTAATATCACAGTCTAAGATAATAACATTTTAAAACAATTTTAAACCAAGTTTATTTATTATTTCATGTTATATTATTATATTTATTCTAATTAAATCCACAATTATTTATCAATTAATGGTAAATTAAAATTAATAATTAAGAGTGAAATAAATATGTCCCACTGTTTTACTTGGAAATACACAATTTCTTGTTTTATTTAAAGTATTTAAAATAAGTTAACATATTTCTATTATATATTTCATTTTTACATAACTGTGTTCATTTAATAAAGTAAACCGTGCCATATTATCAATAACTCCCCATATTTTCCTGGACATGCATATATATATTCATGTCCAGATTTTTCCCCTCACATATTTTTTGATGGCAGTGGTTTTCCAGAGTGTTTCTGTATCTTCAGCTCTCTGTTGTTCTCCTTGTCTGTCTAAGTGTGAAAACAACAAACTGAATGTGGCAGATGTGAATGAGGTTGTTCTTCTAGCATCTCTGAGTTTGGAAGTGTACAGAAGAGCTCTTTTTTCGCCTGTCATGTGTCTTTATACTGTAAGATAATCGGCTGTGTTGCAATCTCTCTGTCTACGATGACAGTGAGGCATTTGCTAAGGTTTTAAAGACTAAATGATCAAAGTGGATCATTTTATGATTTATGATTCAGGAAAGTAACACAGTACCTCAAAATACTCAGAACTACCACATATTTTCAGTAACTAGATTTGCCTTCTCTGAAGAAAATTCAGAGTATTTTTTGTATTTTTTTTATAAAATGTATTTTTGTCTGTGCAAAAAGTGTTGCTGTGTGGTTTTTGATTGTTCTGATACATTTTTAGCATGCTGCTGTGTGGACGATAAGGTGGTCTAAATGGTTTTTAACATGTTAACATACCCTATGACTCCGGTATCTTGCCAATGTACATCCATGAGTTAATTTTTGCCCATTTTATTGTCCAGCAGTTGAAAATCACAAGTCTAAATTGCTTAGAAATGTAATATCACACCTCTACAGTAGAAAGCACATGATTTGAGGAACCATTCCTGTGTGTACCACAAACGAGGACCAAGTTTTATGCCAAAGAAGTTGTATGAGCAAAAAGTGAAACGAAAAGAGCAAGCCAAACACCAAAACCGCCCACTTCAGGTTCATGTCATCTTGAGTCACAGTTTGTTTTATTATCTTTGTGTGTTTTTGACGGCACTCTCCTGGTCAAGCTGTGACCTTTGCTGATATTTAGTACTCACCAGCTATCCAGCTACTCGAGGGCTGCTGAATGCACAGGTGTGTGTGTGTGTGTGTGTGTGTGTGTGTGTGTGTGTGTGTGTGTGTGTGTGTGTGTGTGTGTGTTTACCAGACTGTGTGAGCCGGCCTGTAAAGTTGTCAGCAGGAACAGCCATTTACCTCAAGCTTGTTTGTGATGATTCAGCCATCACAGATAGCAACATAAATCGTCCTTCTACTCAATAAAACAGTGTTACACTCTCTTTTTAGCCACATACACACTGTAAAGTTTCATAATTGACTGTCACATTTAAAGGTATTATATATATATATATATATATATATATATATATATATATATTAATGTATTAAAGCATAAAAATACAATAATATTTGAAAGTGGAGACTTTTTTGCTCGTTGAGCAAGCAGGTTACTTCTGATATGAAACAAAGTCTGTAGCGCCCTCAGTTCAAGTGGCACGTGAACCAATCGTCTTTTCATATTTACATGAAATAAACATGAATTAAAAAAAAACTTATTTTATTTAAACCATGGAAAGACATCAATACAAACAATTTTCAAGTCTATTGCTGTTAATCTACTCCCGTCTGAATTTTTTATATTTTTTTATTTTTTATTTTTTTGGACAAAATTGCAGATTCAGCATTAAGATTGGTCAGATCACCTGCCAATAGGGTAGCCATTCGTGCCATTTTCGCAGTACACGTCCTGGCCAGGATTTCTATATTGCCTAAAATATCCATGTTTTGGCTTTGTTTGCGCTGCACAGACCAATGGCTTCTTGTGCTTTTGAATCGCTCTCACGTTACTTTGATGTCATACACCGATCAGTCAGCTCAATGCTGCTTTCCAGTCCGACACTAAAATGTACACGTATTTGCATCACTTTGACCGTTCTCTGTAGATCCCACCTTCTCACGCACCACGATTGGTCGATTTACGTACAATGTCTGCAGGTTATTGGTCAAATGATCATTACCATCATTAAGTATGTAAACAGGAAACCAAAGCCAAAACCTGGATATTTTAGGCAATATAGAAATCCTGGCCAGGACGTATCCTGCGAAAATGGCACGAATGGCCACCCTACCTGCCAATCAAAGTCTTTGCGAAGGGTCAATTGCGTGCATTCCTGCTACTTGCCCTTAATCTGGCAACCTGTGTGAGCGCATAGTCTGAGGAGGAGTGGTCAGGAGAAATTTGGATTGCAGTATATATTTAACTGCTAGCTGTCGATTTTACATACTCAACCTTTAAATACAGGAGGGAATTCCCTGAATTATCATTTTGTGTGTTCATGACTGAAATTGATCTTGAGATTGCAATCATTGACACCATTGTAACCATAACAATGTTTTGAAGGGTTGCCATGTCTACTTTCTGTATACTTATGCATATTTGGGTGTTCATGACATATAGAGCGATCCATTCTATTTTGGTTTGTGGCTTACAGTATTTAAAAAGTGTTTGGATTTAGGCAACACCAAGTCAAGATACTTCCAAGGTACTTCCTTCCCTGTGATTTCCTTCACCACAAAGCTGATGTGCAATTCAATTACACCATTAACAACTAGTTGAACAGTTCAGTCCTGTACGCAGCTCTGTGTAGGATTTCGGTAAATGCGTTTCTCACCACCTGAATTTTTCTGGAGTTAGTTCAGGTTGTAGAATGCTGTTGTCATCATTCTTGTGAAATTACTGAACTGTGTGTGTACAAAAGAGATTGAGCACTAATGTTAACTGACAACCGAATTTTGCTGCAGTGTGTATGTGGCCTCTCTCTCCCTCCCTCTCTCTCTATCTATCTTCATATCCCAGAATTATTCCTCACTCGACTCTCCCATAACCTTGAGCGGAAATGATGGATTTTCCATATACAAAATGAACTTCGGTCGATGAGGAAACAAGACAACAAAGAGACTGTGTGTCTTTTCATAAATCAACAAAATACCCTCATCCATTTTATGTGCTCATGGGCGGCTCAGCTTATCAAAATCATGATGGTCTTCATACTGTTATAATAAAAACGACGTGGCTAATATATAACTCTGCCTCGTCCAGCGTCTCGCTTGATATGAATTTCCGAAACAACAGCAGGAAAAAAGCAATCAGTACTTGATGAAACGAGCTACTTCAGCTGTGAGAGTGAAGCAAGCTTGTGTATGTCGATGAAACACTCAAGAGACAGACTGTGTAAAGAAGAAAACATGTTGATGTTGTTCCAAAGCATATGTTGGCCGATAGGTAATAGTCTCTCAGTTGCAGGTTTTATGGATCCCATGTTTAATGAAGTTGTTGTTTGCAGATGGTGTGGCTGGAAGGTTGTTTTCTTCAGTCCCCATAAGGAGCGAGGTTCTTATAGGGATAGTTCAACTAAAAATCATTTTATTTTATTATTATTTATTTTCGCCTTAAGTTAAATTCCAATTCTGTACGAGTTTCTTTTCTTTTTTGGGATGCAGAAGTTTAGACATTGTATAGCTCAAAAAGAAGGAACAAAGACGGGAAAAAAAACTTCACAGAAGTATAAAAGTAGTGAATACAAATTCTGCTGTATATTTCAAGTAATCCATCAATAGCCTCAGATGACTAACTAGTTAAAATCAGAAAATTTTCACTTTGAATATTTTCAAATATCTGTAAAAAAATAAAATTAAAAATGACTAACAAAGTGATTAACTAAATAAATAAATATCTGAAATGTATGGCAAAAAACAGCCACCTTTAATATAATACATACAGTTTGAATGTACAATAAAAATGAACTAAAAAAAATCACTTATTGATGTCATGTTAATATACATGCTTAATACATGATGTAATTTTTCATCTGAGTCTGTTCTTATCAGTTATCTACATGAAGGTTTTATGTAAGATCTTATTTTGTTAAATTATTATATGTCTGTGTATGTATATGTGTGTTTGTGTTTGTATATATATATACATTTTACAAATAACAAAATTGAAATATTTCACAAAATTAAAAAACGAAAGTTATTTCAATCATCTACAAATGTCAACTTTTTTTAGTGTAAAATATAAGATGACAGAAACTACATATTTACCTGTATTTTACTGTAAAATTAAATTAAATATTTTGTTGCAATTTCTCACCATATATATAAAGGGGATTTACAGTTAACTAATTAACAGGTTTTTACCATTGTATTTTTACAGTCTTTTACTATTAAATTACAGCATTTTTATAGAGTGCAGTTTAGTGAATATTAACTTTAACTAATATCTAATCTAGTCTAATAGACTATTTATAAATTTTAAGTGTTGTTTTGATTGTTTCGCTTCCACCAAATTCACTTTTTAATTTCATAAAAAGAGCATCTGGGGATGTTTTGCTGAACGTCTGTTTTTGAGAGTCATACAAGTTTGAAATGTCATGAGGAGGAGTAAGATGTCAGACTTGTAATATTTGGGTGAATTAACCCTTTAACCCTAGGTTCCTTGGTGACTCACTTCAAATAAAAGCATCTAATAAATGAAGGTTACACAGCGAATGAAATCATACATGCTCAAACCATTCAGGTTACCTGCACTTTTAGAAATACCTCAGATCTCCAGCCCTTTGTTAAACTCTTCCATAACTCAAAACCTCTCATGAAAAGACAAATTACAAAAGGTGCACATTAGCATATACACTCCGACTGGCATTATCACCAGAAGACCGTGGAGGTTCCTCCTACGCACTGCCGGATCTTCTTGTGTCTCACTGCCAAATCGCTGTGTGAATCCGGCTATTCCAGAAACCTGTCCCTCTAGGCTACAAATTCAGCTTTAAATATCTCGGATTGTCTCATTTCCCAGCAGAAGCTTGAGTTTCTCTGTTGTGTTTGTTCTGATCCCAGCAGGCAGCGATTTTGCTTAAAAGAGTTTAGCTATATCACTCCCAGTCTCCCAGTAAGAAAGCAGACATACACGGGTATCCCGCATTCCTGTATCCCAGTGATATTCGTTTGTTGGCCAGATTATTTGACTCCTTTGTACAATGGCATGCTTAGAGACCCTTTTTATAATGTTATGAACTATGATTTTACTTTAAATACTACAGTGTTCAGAACTTGCCAGAGTGAATGAGGTGCATTTGTAGGTTATTTCGGTTGTCTTGTATGTCAGCCTGACATTTGAATGGAGAGATTTTGGCATAGTATGAATCAGGACCAGTTGGGATGTAATTGGCCACTTAAGTCAGTCATTTTTTTTTGGGGGGGGGGGGGCTGCAGGTGTTCACATTAACACTTCTGTGTGTTTTTACATATACAGTAGGTAATGTTTAATTTGCTGAGCTTCTGTGATAATTAAATTACACCAAACTGTGCATATGACTTGATTTCCCTACATGTCTCAGCTGGTTTTGATTTATAGATAAATTAGAGTTCTTTACTGATAAATAGGTGCCCCGTTTGGTATTTTCGTGCTAGTGCTGGTGTTTGCATCAGTTTTGATCAGCACAGAAGTGTTATCTATCACAGAAGATCTATCTATCATTTATGTGTCTGTGTGTGTGTGTGTGTGTGTGTGTGTGTGTCTGTGTGTGTGTGTGTATGTGTGTGTGTGTGTGTATATATATATATATATATATATATAATGTGACGAGTCAGCTGCCTCCTCCCTGATTGTCACCGGCACCCCGTCCTAAATCGCCGCCTTTCACCAGGCTCCCGACTGGAGTGGGTGTGTGAGAGGAGGAGCGCTGGATGAGTCAGGGCTGGCGGCGTGTGATGGGGCACACCAGAAGGAAATTGAGCCTCATCACCGCCGCTGTTTAAAAGCCCAACGCGCCTCTCCTCGGGAGACCGGTCTCTTCCCCGTGCATGCACACTGGTGTCCTCGTGGGTCCAGGATGGGTGCGTTGAGGGACTCCCGCGCCACCAGAGACGTGAGCTGCCGGACCCGCGAGGGATGGGGATCCGGATGGGAACCGCACCCGTTTACACAGCCGTCGGGTCAGGATGCCGGGCCGTCCATCCCTGCCAGCGCCGCGGCCAACGAGAGTGATGCGGCCGCTAGAGGAAGCCGCCGCCCCTCCGCCCCTTACCTGGACCCTTCCTCCATGAACACTGCCCGACCCACACGAACCCCGCAGCACGACGAGGACACCAGATTCACCAGATTCAGACACCAGTTTATTTTGGACACTCTTCCCCTTTGGCCACTTTTATCCCTTGTTTTATTTGATTTATGTTAATAAAAGCCTCTCCGAGGCCTGAGCCATGCCCACAGTGTCTGTCTTGTGTTCCTCCCGTCACAATATATATATTAAAAAGTCTTAAAATATTCCTTCAGTATTTCACATTTTATTTTATATATTTTATTTGAATATTTGTTTATTTTAAAATCGACTGTTTTATTCATTCTAAAACATAATATATATGATGATTAACCATTCAGTCGTGTCCAACTCTTTGGATCCAATGGAACAACTCTTGCCATGATTTTCAGTCTTCTACTTTCTTTTTCAGCTGTTCAATGCCTAAGTCTGTGTCACTTCTAACGATATCAAGCCAATGTGTTTTTGGTGGCTTCTTTTCTATTTTTCGCAAGCTGTGCCAAGTGTCATTGCATGTTCTAGCGACTCTGTTAACATATGTGGCCGAAAAAGGTTAAGACTCAGTTTTGTAATTTTGCCTTCAAGTGACATCTTTGGATTTATACACTTCTTATTTATATATATGTATCAGAAAACAAACCAGAGAGACAGAGGTAAGTAATCAGACAGCAGTATTTATTCACAGGTTGGGCAGCAGGAAATAAGGCAGCAGTCCAAATGTGAGTTATTTGGGGATAGAAAGGGTTCAGTTCTCTTAGCTCTATAGTAACAGGTGATTGCCTCTTGACAATGACTGAGAGAGCTTTTACACTGGGCTTGTTTGCGGTCCGAGCCCGAGCGCGATTATTCCCGGCACCACCCGCAGCTTGGGTCTGCTTTCACATTCAATAGTTGTATCGAACCCAGGTGCATTTGCAGTCACCTTATGTCATTGCAAATGCACACGGAAAACACATGGAGAACACAACGCGACTGAGCATAGTTGTAGTTTTTTTGTTATTGTGGTGCTATTATGCACAGTATAATAATTAATTTTAATTATTTTAATTATTTAATTTTAATTAAATTAAATTACATTTTGACTTTTAGGAGTGTGTGGAATCAACCTCGGCTCTCTCGTGTGTTGAGGAAACAGTTACTTCCTGAAGTGCGCACCCGAGTCAGTGTTGCTTGCACATTCACGCGAACTGCACCACAGCTCGGGAGCAACCAAACTCAGACCACCTTCTCCAGGTAGTCTCGGGTTCGGTACCCCAGTGTGCACCCGGGTCTGATGACATCGTTCACATTAGCGATTTTTCATGCGAACCATGCCCCGTCCCGCACTAAACTGCCAGTGGGAAAGCCTCCTAAGACTCCCTGACATTACCCCCTCCTCCAGGGGCGGCTCCTGACACCCTACTGTGGCGACGAGACAGCCTCAGCCTCTGGGTGCGGGGCAACCTGGGTGGTTCTGATGGAAGTCTGTGTGCAAGGAGGGGGTCTAGAACATCATCCTGGTCTACCCAGGACCTCTCCTCTGGCCCATATCATATCAGTCCACAAGATACTCCAGTCAGCCACCCCTAGGTCGTGAGTCCAACACCTCTCTAAGCTGGTAGATGGAGAGTTTGTCTATGACTTCTCAGTCATTAATAGAGGCCAGAAGGGGTTACTGTTGTGACGCTGGGATATTCCAGCCCACCGTGAAGAGTGCCCACAGTGCTTGATGGGGATTAAGTCTTTTGGCACTTCGTAGATACTGGAATTTCTTGTGATATCGGTGTATGGAAATAGTGATCCCTACAGTCAATGGTGCCACTCCTCCAGAGCCAACTTGATGGCGAGCAGTTCTCTGTTTCAGATGTTGTAGTTTTGCTCCACTGGGTAAGCTTCTAGGAGAAGAAAGCGCAAGGATGAAGGTGCGGATACGGATGGAGGACCTGAGGATCTGTGTCACGTGGCAGGCATGTTTGGCCAAGAATGTTTGTGAACCTGTATGCGAACTAGGTTGTATGCACTCTGCAGGTCCAGCTTGGTAAAAATGCAAGCTCCATGGAGTTCCTCCAGAGCAGCCGGGACCAGGGGAAGTGGGTTCGTCAATTTCACCGCCAGCGAGTTCAGGGTCCGGTAGTCGATGCAGGGACTCAAACCTCTGTCCTTTTCACCAATGAAGAAGATTTTTCCCGCCAGTGCCGTAGCGGTTTTCCTTGGATGGTCTCAACTTAAAGCTCTGCCGGGCAAGTCCAGATGATTCAAGAGCTCTTGGGAAATTAAGTTTAAAGTTTCTGAGTCAACGAGGACGGACTCTGCAACAGATTCATGCGGGGGGAGAAGTTGAACTGGAAGTTCAAGGAGGAAGTGACAAGGAGGAAATGTCAGGATCCAATTGAAGGGCCCTCCCTGCAGAGAGTTGGGGTTGAGTGGGACAGGTATTGATGAAATGACCGGCAGATCCACAATACAGGTAGAGTCCGGGCACGAGACGGGGAGCACGCTCTGTGCTTGAGAGGCGGGTTGAATCCACTTGTATGGGTTCTGGTAGTGGAGGACCAGCACAGTCAAAGTAAACACAGGTAAGTAGTCAGGTTTAGTTAGACAAAGCAAACTGTAGACCAGACAATGAGGCAGGGGGAAATTGCAGTGATATAGTATGAGTATGCTTGATGAGCTGTGACAGGTGCTGGTAATCAGTAGTCAGGTGATAGGGATCTGCTGTGCGTTGGTACTGGTGACAGAGATTCTCTGACAATGTATATATATATATATTGTTTCTAGCATCTCCAGTCTTATATTTGAAGAGATCAAGCTCTTCTGTTCATGGTTTGATTGTAAATATGGTGTTTGTGATATATTGACATGTATAAGTGAATGAAACCTTTCACATCGCCAGACAGTTACCTGTAAAACACACCTGTCAGCAGCTGTCTGAAGCTGTCTGAGACACAAAGATGATGACTCGTCACACACTTCTGTCCCTCATCCACCACTAGCAACAACTGCGGTGTCTAAAAGCTCAATCTTTCTGTTTCTCTTCTCCGTCTCCAGGGTAATGCCACTTTCTCTGTTCATTCTGGCCACCATGACATACCTGTCTGTTCGACATGCTGTTGCCTAGCAACCTATTGTCTCCTCACAGCTGTCCATCATTACAGGAATTGCTTCTCATCTCAAAGGCCTGAATCCATCAACCTCATATACACAGGGGTCCTTCTGCTTTTTTGACTGAGGCCAACCTACATTTCAGCTTATTTGTGTTTCTAGAATTGGCAGATTTGCGCTATTTGATGCTGTGTTGGTATGCATGAGCTGCAAATAGATTTAAAATAGTGTGTAGAGACATGTCTGACATCTTGAATCGCAAAGCCCATGGTTGATAAAGTGTGAAACTCCAGAAGATGAAGGAATCGATTGATTTTGGTTTGTCAGAGAACACAACCGATCGATACGATTCAGATGTTTCTCTCACAGATCATGAAGCTTGATGTTTCTGACTTCACACTGAAGATGCCTTACTTTGTTTTGCCATATAGGGCATGTACACAAAATAAAATAATTTAAGTGTAACAATAAGTTTTTTTTTTTTTTTTTTAAATTCCCAATATCTTCATGTGATATGTCAAGTTTTTTTTAAAGCTTATTAATTAGAAAGACCATTCTGATTAATATATAACTTTATTTCTTTTAAATTTACTTATAAAATGTAATACATTTTATTTTATCCTTAACACTAGCTCCATGTTAAAATGTAAATATAATTTTAAGAAAATAATCATTCGGAGGAAATTGTAAAATCCTGGCTGTCCAGCCAAAACTTGCAGAAGTTAATTATGTTTTTTTTATGTACATATCAATTTTATTATTTATTTTTCTTTTACACTGGCACAATGTCAAAATGTAAATATAATTAAGAAAATAAAGCAACCACCGCTGATGAAATGTAAAAACGACCTCTATAAGTTAATTAGAAAAGTTTGAGTGAATAATTAGTTGAAAGAGGTATTTTATTTTATTATTTGTATTTATTTATTTTATTATTTGTTTATTTATTAATTACTTTTTTTGTTTGTTATTTTATTTCTCTTTAACTCTGGCACCATGTCAGGTTTTGAATATGATTTTAAGAAAATGAAGCAGCCGCTGCTGATGAAATTGTAAAAACTTGGCTGAATATCCGTTTTGTCTAATGCCTTTGGTGTTTGAATGGGTCTAAACTGGCTTCATCCCAAAGACTCCCTTCAGGATTCGGTAATGCCTCAAATGAGTTTTCTCTCTTTATTATCATTAAAGTTGCTCTCCTGTTTTTGGCAGCTATATATTTGCCTACCATATACAGAATGATGAATGTCATTTGCCCAAATGTCCAATCAGTCAACCTAAAGATGTATTTATATTTATATTTATAGGTGATTTTTCAAGTTCCATGCCATGGCATGATTTGAAAGAAAAATATCCATCATTCTGGTTTTAAAGGATAGATTATAATAGCTTTACATTTTTATTGTGACTCTTTAGTTTTTTATTTTTTTTAAAGAGTGTTATTTATTATTCGTTCATTGTTATTTATTTCAGGCTTTTCACTTTTTAAAATACTCTTCCATATTTAAAAAAAAAAAAAAAAAAATATATATATATATATATATATATATATATATATATATATATACACACACACATATACATCATAATATATATAATATAATACAATTACTGTTGGTGTCTAGAAATGAATCTCCATTAATATTTTTCTCTTTTTAAAAATATTCTCCATCAATCCATCCATCTTCTTCCGCTTATCCGGGAGCAGCAGTCTAAGCAGAGATGCCCAGACTTCCCTCTCCCTAGACACTTCCTCCAGCTCTTCCGGGGGGATGCCAAGGCGTTCCCAGGCCAGCCGAGAGACATAGTCCCTCCAGCGTGTCCTCGGTCTTCCCCGGGGCCTCCTCCCGGTGGGACTTGCCCGAAACACCTTCCCAGGAAGGCGTCCAGGAGGCATTCAAAACAGATGCCCGAGCCACCTCAGCTGGCTCCTCTCGATGTGGAGGA
Source organism: Carassius carassius (assembly GCF_963082965.1). NCBI lineage: Eukaryota > Metazoa > Chordata > Actinopteri > Cypriniformes > Cyprinidae > Carassius > Carassius carassius. The sequence continues at coordinate 20,446,702 of NC_081783.1, forward strand.
GCAGCGGCTCTACTCTGAGCTCCTCCCGAGTGTCAAAGCTCCTCACCCTATCTCTAAGGGAGCGCCCAGCCACCCTGCGGAGAAAGCTCATTTCGGCCGCCGCCTGTATACGGGATCTTGTCCTTTCGGTCATGACCCACAGCTCATGACCATAGGTGAGAGTAGGGACGTAGATTGACCGGTAAATCGAGAGCTTCGCCTTGCAGCTCAGCTCCTTCTTCACCACGACAGACAGGTACGTACATCGACTGCATCACTGCAGAAACTGCACCTATCCGCCTGTCAATCTCCAGCTCCATCCTTCCCTCACTCGTAAACAAGACCCCAAGATACTTGAACTCCTCCACTTGAGGCAGGAGCTTTCCACCAACCTGAAGGGGACATGCCACCTTTTTCCAGCAGAGAACCATGACCTCGGACTTGGAGGTGCTGATTCTCATCCCAGCCATTTCACTCTCAGCTGCAAACTGTCCCAGTGCATGCTGAAGGTCCTGGCCCGATGAAGCCAACATGACAATATCATCTGCAAAAAGCAGAGACGAAATCACATGGTCCCCAAACCAGACACCCTCCAGCCCTTGGCTGCGCCTAGAAATCCTGTCCATAGAAATAATGAACAGGACCGGTGATAAAGGGCAGCCCTGCTGTAGTCCAACATGCACCAGGAACAAGTCTGACTTACAGCCGCCAATGCGAACCAAGCTCCTGCTCCGGTCATACAGGGACCGGACAGCCCTTAACAGAGGGCCCTGTACCCCGTACTCCCGCAGCACCCCCCACAGGAGGCCTCGAGGGACATGGTCGAATGCCTTGTCCAGATCCACAAAACACATGTGTACTGGTTGGGCAAACTCCCATGAACCCTCCAGCACCCTGGCGAGGGTATAAAGCTGGTCCAGTGTTCCATGACCGGGACGAAAACCACATTGTTCCTCCTGAATCCATGGTTCGACTATCGGCCGAATTCTCCTCTCCAATACCCTGTCATAGACTTTCCTAGGAAGGCTGAGGAGTGTGATTCCTCTGTAGTTGGAACACAGCCTCCGGTCCCCTTTCTTGAAAAAAGGGGCCACCACCCCGGTCTGCCATTCCAGAGGCACTGTCCCCGACCGCCACGCAATGCTGCAGAGACGTGTCAGGCAAGACAGCCCCACAACATCCAGGGTTTGGGGTACTCAGTGTGGATCTCATCCTCCCCTGGTGCCCTGCCACCAAGAAGCTTCTTAACTACCTCGGTGACTTCAGCTTGGGTGATGGACAAGTCCATCTCTGAGCCCTCAGCCTCTGCTTCCTCCACGGAAGGCATGTCAGTGGGGTTGAGGAGATCCTCGAAGTATTCCTTCCACCATCCAACGATATCCCCAGGTGAGGTCAACAGTTGCCCACCTCTACTGTAAACAGTGTTGGCAGGGCACTGCTTCCCCTTCCTGAGGCACCGTATGGTTTGCCAGAATCTCTTCAAGGCCAACCAATAGTTTTTCTCCATGGCTTCACCAAACTCCTCCCAGACCCAAGTTTTTGCCTCCACAACCACCCGAGCTGCAGCCTGCTTGGCCTGCCGGTACCAATCATCTGCCTCAGGAGTCCCGCAAGCCAGCCAGGACTGGTAGGACTCCTTCTTCACTTTGACAGCATCCCTCACTTCCGGTGTCCACCACCGTGTTCGGGATTGCCACCTCGACAGGCACCAGAGACCTTATGGCCACAGCTCCGAGTGGCCGCATTGACAATGGAGGCGGAGAACATGGTCCACTCAATGTCTCCAGCCTCCTTCGGAATCTGGTCAAAGCTCTGCCAGAGGAGGGAATTGAAAATCTCTCTGACAGGGGGCTCAGCCAAACGTTCCCAACAGACCCTCACAATACGTTTGGGTCCACCAGGTCTGTCCAGCTTCCTCCCCAAAATAGAATATGTACATAAAATAATGGTTATTGCTGGTTATTGTAGCTCAATTTTAATGGCGTTATTAGATTAGATTAGATTAGATTCAACTTTATTGTCACTGCACATGTAAGGTACAAGGCAACGAAATGCAGTTAGCATCTAACCAGAAGTGCAATAAGCAGTAATTACAGAATATACAAGGTATACAATATGTACAATAACTATACACATAAGTATTATGAACATAATCTACAGATTTTAAATACTATTAGCATGATATACAGATAGGTGTGCTATGAACATAGTATACAGGTGGATTATGTAAAAGTGTATGTACACTATAGGCAGAACTATGAACATATGAACATAATTACACTATTGCAATGGACAGTAAAGTGCATAGAAAATATTTCAGTGTGCAAATGGATTATTCAGTGTTCCTGGATGAACAGACAGTAGTGCAAGTAATAACAAGTTTCTGTTTTTAGCTTGTTGTAAATAAATAAATAAATCAGTCAGATGTAGTGTTGAAGAGCGGAGGAATCTGTGTGTGTGGTGTGGGGGGTGTTAGAGGGCAGAGTTCAGCAAGGAGACAGCTTTAGGGAAAAAGCTGTTCCTCAGTCTTGTGGTCCTTGTCCGGAGGCTCCTGAAGCGCCTCCCGGATGGCAGGAGGTTAAACAGTCCATGGTCAGGGTGAGAGGAGTCCTTGAGAAGGCTGCGAGCTCGTCGTAGACAGCGTTTCCTCTGGATGTCCTCAATAGCAGGAAGTGGGGTCCCTGTGATGGCTTGGGCAGTTTTCACCACCCTCTGCAGTGCCTTGCGGTCAACCACTGAGCAGTTCCCATACCAGACTTTGATGCAACTGGTCAGGATGCTCTCGATCGCACACCGGTAAAAGTTCACCAGGATGGATAATGACCGCTGGTTCTTCTTCAGTGTCCTGAGGAAGAAATGGCGCTGGTGAGCCTTCTTGACCAGGCTGGAGGTGTTTGTGGCCCAGGACAGTTCCTCCGAGATGGTGGTTCCCAGGAACTTGAAGCTGGAGACACGTTCAACAACCATCCTGTTAATATGGATGGGGTCATGCGTGCTTCCTTTCTTCTTCCTGAAGTCCACAATGAGCTCCTTAGTCTTATTGGTGTTAAGGAGCAGGTTATTGTCAGCGCACCATGTGGCCAGGTGCTGTACCTCCTCCCTGTAGGCAGTCTCATCGTTGTCTGTGATGAGGCCAATCACCGTGGTGTCGTCTGCAAACTTAATGATGGAGTTGGATCCATGCACAGGCTTGCAGTCGTGGGTGTAAAGGAAGTAAAGGAATGGGCTCAGCACACAGCCCTGTGGTACGCCAGTGTTAAGTGTGATGGTGATGGAGTGGGTGTGGCCTGACCAAACATGCTGAGGCCTGTTGGTCAGAAAGTCCATAATCCAGTTGCAGAGGGAGGTGTTAATGTCCAGGTCTCCAAGTTTTGTGGTCAGCTTGGAGGGAATGACGGAGTTAAATGCTGAACTGAAGTCAACAAACAACATCCAAACATACATGTTGTTATGGTCCAGGTGTGTGAGTGCAGAGTGCAGCACTGTGCATACTGCATCCTCTGTGCTCCTATACCTACGGTAGTCAAATTGATGTGGGTCCAGTGTGGGTGGGAGGCAGACTTTGAGGTGTGTTAGGACCAGTCGCTCGAAGCACTTCATAATGATGGATGTGAGTGCTACGGGGCGATAGTCATTCAGGCACATTGGGGAGGAGTGTTTCAGTACTGGCACAATGGATGTGGACTTAAAACATGTTGGTACAGTTGCTTGGGTGAGGGACAGGTTGAAAATGTCTGTGAAGACCCCTGCAAGCTGCTCTGCACATGCCCTAAGCACACGTCCAGGAATGCCATCTGGGCCAGCAGCCTTGCATGCGTTGATCCGGCTCAATGCAGTGTGGACATCTGTGGAGGTGGGTTTGAGGGTTTGGTGGTCTGCTGAGTGTGTGATTTTGGTGGCCGTCTCCTTGCTGTCGCTGTTGAAGCGAGCATAGAAGTAATTTAGCTCATTAAGGAAGGAGACGTCCGTGACCGTTGGAGTGTAGTTGCTTGACTTGTAGTCACTGATGATCTGGATGCCCTGCCACATGTGTCGGGGGTCAGAGTTGGAAAAGTGTTCCTCTACCTTCAGCTTGTAGCAGTACTTGGCCTTTTTGATGCCCCTTTTTAGGTTAGCCCTGGATTTACTGTAGGCCTGAGCGTCATCTGACTTGAAGGCAGTGTTGCGGGCTTTCAGCAGAAGTTGCACCTCCTTGTTCATCCATGGCTTCTGATTAGGGTATGTTGTTATCTGTTTCTCTGTTGTAACACTGTCAATGGTGGTGTTGATGTGATCCAGTACAGAGGAGGTGTAGATATCAATGTCCGTGTGAGAGCCACAGGCAGCCTGAGAAGCAAACATACTCCAGTCAGTGTGTTGAAACCTGTCTTGAAGTAAAGAGTCTGCTCCAGTTGGACACACTTTGATGGTCCTCACTGATGGCTTCACACGGTTGATGAGGAGTGAATACTTAGGGGTGAGAAACAAAGAAAGGTGATCAGACTGTCCGAGGTGGGGGAGGGGGGTCGCGATGTAAGCTGCATTAATGTTTGTGTAAACATGATCCAAAGTTTTGTCTCCTCTGGTGTGGCAGGATACATGCTGGTGAAATTTGGGGAGCACTGTCTTTAATTTGCAGTGATTAAAATCACCCGCGACAATAAAGTTAGTATATACATTTTTTTATTAACCTTAAATTATTATTTATGTAATAAACTCCATTAAAACCATTAAATTGAGCTTGAATAAACTGCTCAATATGAAGAATTTATTTGCAAAAACAGATTTTTTTTATGCTATCATGTTTTTATTGTGTTTTGTGTTAGTAAGCTGTATTTTATTTTAATTATTTGTTATTTTTTTCACCTAATCAAAATAACCCAATTGCAGTTCAAGATTAATTGGAATACACAATGAAAAAACTGGAGTTTAAAATTGTTAATTGGAAATTTGTTAAAAACAGTTTTCTGTTTTTGCAAATTAACTCTTCATATGTAGAATGAGAGAATGAATCACCTGCTTAAATGCTTTAGTTTACATAATTATTTTTATACTGCAAGGTTGTTTGGAAAGTAGCAAAAATGATGACTGCATTATAAAAAAAGAAAAAAAGTTTTCCAAGAGTAGTTTTTAATACAAAAAAAGTCCAAATCTGTTAGCGTTGATAAAAATCTGCCCCGGGACACAACCGTACCTGTAGCTGAGGAAAAGCCGCTGAGGTTGTTGCGGTGATGAACGGCAGCATTGTGCTCGCCGCCAGCGATACGTCAGGCGTTGAGTGATGATTATGTCACAAGTCTGACGTCCATCAACAGCAAGAAGCCAAAGCCGACAGTGAGAAGACGGATCATATCGACCCATAACTGAGTTACCATGTTAATGAAACGCTTTGAGCGCTCTGACAAAATTAGACTCTTGACCTTGATGTGTATCTTTCAAAAAAGAACAAATCCATAAGTAACTAAATCAAAACCAACTTTGCTGTCAAATCACGTGGCTGGAATGATCAAATGGGCCTCTAATGGCCCACCCAAGTACACCGTCATACTTTAATGTCACGGTAAAATCAGTTGGAGAAGCAAAGTGTAGTTGATGTACATTGCCTGGATTCACTCCTATAAGCATTTTAAATGTTTCGCATTAGCCATGGCATAGATCCCTACTGCAGTAGAAGTGATGCATTATGGGAACTCGGCCATTCCCCTCACCTGCCCCCTCATTCTGCCTGCAAATTCAATTTCCTTTGGATCATTTCCAATTTATCCAGTGCTGAGATATACACCAATCTTGGCCTGCCAATGCATCTTTTCAAGGACACACACACACATACGCCAACAAACAAACAAACCTTTAGCCTCCATAAATGTGGGGTTTGGCTTCTTAAATTTAATTTAGTCAACTTTTAGGAGAGCATTAACATATAGATGGCCTCAAAGCTAAAAGATGTGGACTAAAAGCAATAAGAGAGTTAACTGGGGCCATCAACTGTAAGCACACACTCTCAGAAGGCTCTTTTGTTTAGGTTTGTTGTTCTGTGACTCTTATTTTAAGGCGTCTGAGAGCCCTTCAGTATCTTTGACAACATTGGATGATGGTAATCCTCGGGGCAGGTGCCACGGCAGAGGCGAAATTACCATCCACGCTGCAGTACAGCTCACACTCATCTTAAAGAATCAATCATGAGCAAATCCCCTGTAACATCAAATGCTTCTCTGGCTGGTTTCACTGCTGAACGTCGCAGCGTTTTTTCTAGATGAGCATCTTTGTCAGAGTCGAACGTGCAATATGTCTGACTGGCAGATCTTTGGCTAAACTAACAGTAAAACTGTTCCTCAGGTATTTGCGAACAGATGAAGGGCTTTGATGGCCAAATAACATCAAAATTTAAAGCAGAGATGCTCAAACCAGGAGCCACAGGCCAAAGATAAACAGGGTACTGATGCTTAAAATCAAGCAAACTAAATTATGTTTTTAAAAAATGATTTGCTAACATTCCTATTAAGTTTTTTCAATTTTTTCAATTTGCAAACATTATGGGAATATTACTTTTGAATGTTCTCTGAACCATCTGAAACCAGAAGAAACATGAATGAACAAATTAATGTTAGACAAACACATAAAAAACAGGAATGATTCATAAATAGTTTTTGTACTTTGAACAAACTTTGGACAGACATTCTGGAACAGTGGAAGCCTGGAATAATGCTTCATCATAACTCACATGAGGGAACCTTGCCAGAATGTAAACCAAAGATCTGAGCAAAAATGTGTTACCTCTCCCTATAGGATATGAAAATTTTACTTCTGAATGTTATTCTCTTAATTTTTTCTTGGTTTTGTGAATGTAAAAGGAATATTCGGTTTCATCATTTTGCAAGCATTATGGGATCATTTCTTTCCTGGATGTTCTAAAACAAGATGAACATTCAACTAAACATTTAAAAAATGTTTAAATAGTTTTTCAACAGAACCTTGCCAGAATGTTCTGAGAGTGTTCTCTGTTAGGTGGAAAGCTCAGAATAAATGCAAAATCACCATAAAAGCATAAATAAAGTAGTACGTATGACTAATGCACTATATTTTGAGACTTTTGATGTCATACAGTAGTTTTGTTATAAGAAATAGACTAAAATTAAAGTCATTATGGATGTTCTGGATTGTGGAAAATGGATTGTTCTTTTCTTTGCACTAGATTCACTCACAAAACTAGTTTTATTTCAATCATATGAGCTAGGATACTTTTATGCATTATGCAGAACGTTTCTGTCCCTGTAGGGGCTAAATGCATGAAAAATGCTTGCATGAAAATTTTGAAAAATACAATTTTGGAATGTCATGAGGGTGAGGAGGTGACAGTGTAGCAGAAATGACTCGAACCAGACGAATTAAAGAGTCGATCAGGGCTGTGGCTGAAACATGAGCCAAATTCCTCAGTAAGGCAACAGGAAGTCATACAACATTCTGTGCCACAAGTCCCAAGCAAGATAACCAACCAACCAACGCTTTCACAGAACAGCTTTCAACATTAACACCACTAGAACAATTATTGACAATTTTAATTCGAAAAAGAGATTGTCAAATTTGTTGTTCATAAGTGAGATGCAACGTCGGACATCACATGTAAACCCATGAGAGTTAAACACTTCCCCCACCTAGCAGAACCAGACTGAAATTCCTAAGGGGGGGCCTTTGAACCTCTGGTCTCCACAGAAATCTTTGTCAGATAATGACAAAGAAACTGTCTTTTGTACATATATATGGACCAAAATGAACTCCAAAATGACTTCTAAATGAATATCAGTCCATCGCTTAACTCCATATTCATTTATATGTAACCCACACATTTGACTATCATGTTATAATCACTTATTGTGTATGTCTTTTAATAACTATGGAATAGCTTAAGGATACATATTCATGTCTAGAATCTATGTAATCGAATCTGCTTGCTTGAAATAGTCCTGACCATCAGTTATTTGTCAAATGTATCATATTCTTGTTATAGGAATCATGTCCAAAATTAGACCCTGCAAGAGCGGGAAAATTCGGACCACATGCTTGGTAAGATAACATATGATTTATGATACGCCCGAGCCAAGACAATATCTGATTGGTCAAGACAACATTTGAGGTGTGAGTTTAAATACTCAGGACACCATACAATCTTGCTTTTTAGTTGTTAGCTTTGCTTCTGCTACTAGTCATGCCTGCTTTTAGTCTTTAGCTATGCTTCTGCTATTAGTCATGTCTGCTTTCAGTTTTAGCTCTGCTTTTGCTATCAGTCATGCCTGCTTTTAGCTTTGCTTCTAAGCTTTAGCTTTTAGCCATGCTGTTTGTCATCACTGTTCTTTGAGCGCGGTTCCAGCGTGCTTCGGCCTGCACGCCTGCTGTTACTTAGCCACGATGAGAAGAAACACCACCTAGTCTCGGCAAACTTTATTTCTTTTCTTTTCCGTTTGAGAGTTTTGTGTTCTGAGTTAAGTTTTGTAACGCCGTCTGACCTCGACTGCCCGTTCAACTTCAACCAGCCACACAACTCCATCTTCAGCCAACGCCCAACCACGGGCTTCCCAAGACGTCACTTCAACGACTACTGAACTTCCAGCCAATCAGCGACATCGGGGGAACCCCATTTCAACGACAACTTTACACACGCAATGTACCTTCAGACATTTGTACTGGTGTATCTAATATAATTTTAACCTCATTGAGGAACTCAATGCGATGGTTAATTAAGTGATTGATGGTTGTTCATGTCTATGCAATTTAACGTATTGCTGTGAACTTGGGATTCCACATTTCCATTCTCTTAAACTCATCTTTCCCTAACTTTCGATCTTCCTGCAACTTGTGTGAATGTGTGCATGCGTGCGTTTATGTGTTAGATTAGTTTATATGTCTTAGATTTATCTAATAAAGTCTTATTCATATTGAAAAGAGAAGTATCTTGTGTTTTGTGCTTACAAGTTAATGTCTTAAACTGCCGATCTTGTTACTGTGCTAATTGATAGTGTTTTCACTATAGTTTGGATATTAATATCCAGCGCAGATTTGATGTTAAACAGCTCGTTCAGTGAATCGCAGGGCGTCTCAGTGATCAGCCGTGAAACAGTGATTCTGTTCAAATTCCCTTTAAAATCTTAAATTATTCCCTTTGAGCTAAATTGACCTGTTTCCCTTAGAACAGAATGTAAATTTTTTGGTGCAGAATTCCATTAGAGCCTAAATGTTTGCAATCATTTGTCAACATTATACAGCAGCATTGTTTGTAATCTCTGACGACTATTTGAGTTCTGGCTGTGTTGGCGTTAATACGTGCCATGAGCTCGCACATATGTCGCTGGAGCTGCCAAGTTCAGATTTGACATGGCTCCATCAAACAGTGTTACCAAACAATTTCCTGGAAAGTTGAGCACAGCGCGGCCGTGTCGGCATCGGCGTGCTTTCGGCAGACACACACGCGGCTGTCTGACTGTGTTAGCTCACCCAGATCAATGCGATTGAGTCTGTGCTAAACATTTTCTAAAAATGACACAAACATGTCACAAATGATCAACACAAAAGACTGACATGAGAGAGTGGAGGGTTATTTTGGAAATAAAGATTATGCATAAGTATCAAAGTTATTTTCTTATTTAAATTTTCAGGTTTATTTCTGTGCATCTGTTATCTGTTCACTGCAATAAAAAAAGAATAAATCATTTAGTATTTCTAAGGAACTCAGTGAACTATACATACCGGTAATATATATAATCATTTGATATTTTGTTATTGCTACTATATTGTATTTTTAGCTTTGTGTTTTTGGAAAGCGCTTTCTCTATATACTGTGTGAATTTTACTTCTGTTGTTGCAGTTGCTGTGATTGTTTTTGTTCTCCTTTGATTTGTTGTAAGAAGTCAGGAGGAAATGACATCACAGATGTGATTTTATTGTGAGCTGACTGTGATCACACCTTCCTCACTGAGCTCTCTAGAAACTGAAGAACCTCTGCCAAACCAATCAGCAGATTTGGTCCCCTGCCTAGCGGCTTCGCCAAAAAGATCTAGACTGCTGATTAGTGATGGGAAAATTTACAGACATCGACCAAATTAATATAAACTCATTAGGTATTTCATCACCATGAGGTATCAGTTTTGTGGAGGTCACAAAAGCATTCCAAGATTGGCTTGTGGAACGGGAATGCAATGCAAAAATCTTCTCCAAGAGTTACACATATATAGTTGCATGGCAGATGTTCTCCAAAAAGCATTTGTAAACACCCAAGCAACATGTTTTATCCCTTAATATTAAATGCATTCTCCTTCTGGTGTCTGTTAAGTAACGCATTTTATTCATAATATGGTTTGACATAAATTTCATCATCCCTGTCTGTGTTTATGCCGCTCTGAGACCATCCAAACAAGGGCAAGAATTCGAGCCTTCACCCATTTATCAGATTCTTCCTCAAGATTAGGTCGATTGACATTCACAGCCAAAAGAGCATTAGATCAATGCTGGAGAGCGCTTACCGGTTTCCTCCATTGTGGTTCCATGACGACAGCATTTTCTTCTGCTAGGGTTTGTTTTAAATGTTTCAAGTGAACTTTGGTTTCTTGAATAAAGCTTTGCTCTGATGCTGTGAAACAGATTATAAATTAATAAAGCACAACAGAAAATGCCCAAGGTGTAGAGAATAATTCAGGCTGTTCAACTGAAGTGAGGACTCACTCAAGAAAAAAAGACTCAACAGATCGAGGCAGTTTGTTGTTCATCAAATCTTTGTTGCGTTTATATGTATTAAACATGTTAAAGATTTAGGTTGTTGCTGGTAGTTGGCAGTACATTCCCATCTAACAGGGAATGTTCTCAGAACCTTGGTTATCATTCCGGCAAGGTTCTCTCAAAGTTAGAAACAAACGTTATTCAAAAGTAACATTCCCAAAATGTTTGCAAAATGATCAAATGGACCGTACCCTTAACGTATCATGACTAAGAAAAGCATTTCTAAAACATTAGAGTCAAGAGAACATTCAGGAATAATGTTTTTGTAACTTCAGTCAAAAAGTCAGTAAAACATTGTAAGCACATTTTGCTATAAAGTTGCTAGGGTGTTCTGTGTGGTTGCTAGGTGATTTTTTGCTCTCAAAAGAGTCTGTGGGATATTTTCCTGTTTTACTGTCAGTCAGTCAAAAACAATTTTAAATCTCTATTACTTTTTTTAGTTGACGAGTTAAGCAAACCCTTACTATATACAATGAAAAACTGCAATAAAAGCAAAAACAAGATACAGTATTTTAAATGTGCAGTTTTTATACTGTATGTAATAAAGAACAGGTCATGCTATAAATTACGGTCAAATAATGTAAATTGACATTCCTGCATGACAGCTATTTTTTTATGTTTTTTGTTGAATTAACTTTATTCTTAATTTTTTATTTTTCTCATCACCTGTACATTTGGGTTTTATGTTACAAACGATAATAAAAACTATTAAGAAACATTATCTTTTTTTTCCAACAAAACTTGATGTTGTGGAGTCACTGGAGTGTCACATCAGTTTACAGTTTTTGACTAAATTATTTCATTTCTTCTTTTTTTTAACTTCTAAAACTGTATAATTAACACGATTTTACTGTAAAATGAGAAATTTCCTTTAAATTAGGCCTGCAATATTACTTTCTGTTGTGTTTTCATATATTTTCATTTAAAATTACACTTATTTTTAACAGAGCACAGTAAATGACAGTTCAAACCCACAAAACCCCAATTTTGCTCTTTTTTTCCTTTTTTTTACTGACAACCACAGTGTTTTTTTGTTTGTTTGTTTTTACTGTAAATTTCACATAGACCAATTCATCATTACATCTCTGTTGTGCAAGCAAGGCAATATGGGGAAGGAAATTGGGAAAACGTTTTAGAAACAATCTGTAAAAATAAATAAATAAATAAAAAGAACACATTCTAATGTACAGAAAAAAATAATTAAGCTGTAATAAAACTTTTACTTTGGTGCTTAAAACCCACTTTTCGTCTTTGAAACTGTTTTAAAATGAAAAGAAGTGCTGTTGAAATTTTCGAGTTTCTGCCCAGCTTTCTCAAAACTTTTAATGAAAATGTCTTTCTGTAAGCAACCAAAGTTGATATGTGAAACCAGGAAGTGCCCCAGAAACACTTTTATTTTGTGAACAAAATACACTTAGATGTTTGCTTGCAAGACGTTCAATTAACAAGAGCCCTCGATCCTCATATAATATCCATCATTAAAGCCTGTATGGATTTACAGCAGCAGTTATCAGAGATTTAACGCTGAACACTTTGACTCTCTGTCTGAACAGAACCGAGCGAAGCACAGCAGGACGGCACTGCCGCAGTTTTCCGGGCATCTCGCCCAAGACATAAATGAAGTAAAAAAATCATCCTGCCAAAAAATGTGATGGTGATATATACAAGATACTGGGTTGTTATTTCCAAAACGTCTCTTTTATGATTAGCTGTATCTCTAATCCACTTTACATTCATGATACAGAGTAATTACTTCAGTATGTAATTTAGACTGATTGCCATATTGATTAAGTCATTTAAAATGATAACATGAGCAATACAAAATAATAACTTTTGTGGAGCTCCTTGTAGTTATATACACTTGATTATTGTTAATCAAGTTTTAAATAATTATGATATTTATGATATGCAACATGGTTATTGTAATCTGAAACATTCCCAAAAGATAACTATTAAAATATCCCAAGAGACTTCTTGCATAATGTTCAGATATTTCATATGAAACAGCAACTGCTATTTACCGCATGTACATACTGGCAAAATAGTAAATAATGGAGTTAATATAAATGCCACTAAGGATTTCTTAATTTCTAATGAATTGAAAAATGAGGGAGGATTTTTCTTTTTCATATCACTTCTCCCTCTTTTGCATATATATGTGTAACTCTGTGAAAATGTCTATCTTTTTAAATGAAATGAAGTTATGATGAAAAAGCAGTAGAAATATTCACCTTTTCCATATTTTATGTAATTTTAATACAATTGCTGGACCTCTAGGATTTTTCAAATAACTTACAGTATTTCCCCAGTGTCAGCCGAGCTCTGTCCACCTCTTGCAGGATCAGGAGGTTCATTCCTCGTAGATTTGTGTGAAATCTCTGGATTCGCTGGATTCAGCTCTTTGACTCCTGCAGTTTTCGCACTGTTAATGGCGGGTGGTCTAACAAGACCACAGGGAAAGCGTAAGGTCAGAGTCCACTTGGTGTGCTTGACTGTGTGGAGCTGACCTGAGCAGCCAGAAACCTGTTCTAGTGGACCATCACAACAGGAGGAGCATTTCACAGGTCTTTTCAGAGCATTACTTTGCCAAAACACACCTACTTTCTTGCTGCTCTTATGTCAAACTTGGCACCTTAATCCTATTTATTTTATATGCACATTTCTAAATGATCAACATGATTAAAACTTCGCTGTTGCACATAATCTACTCTATGCCTTCTGTCTGATTTTTTGACTTTTTTATCAAGTAAAAAACCCTTTAGTATAACTGCACAACCATCCACCTTCAGCTTGTGCTTTACATGTCTATTTGCTTTGAAATCTTTACAGATTTTTATAAAGTATACGTAAGAATAACTTTGATATTGTTAGTTATATTTCAGGATGAACACTTACTGGACTGAAGCAAATTTGTTTCTCTTGATCCGTACAATATTATTATTTATTATTATTATTAGAAAAATCATGTTAAAATATAATCAAATATGATCATCAGGCATTTGATGAAATTTTTTTATCATCGTTTTGCATTGCAATATATGTTTAAATCATAATATTAGGCCTTTTACTATCTTACTAAGACATTTTTATTGGCAATACAGAGTGAGAACTTGCATTTATATCATTTTATATGAATAGCCTGCTATACTGTTATAAAGATCTCACTGACTTACAGTACAAGCATCAGAATTTCGTCTTACTTTTTGGCCATTAAAAATCAGCATCTGCACCAAACTGTGTATTTCTGTTCAGTTTGGGAATAAAATGGAAAAAAACAATCTTTTTTTTTCGTCTTGTCAAGCTTGATATTCTCACTATAAGAACCATGGAAGCCTGATGTACTGAATATAATGCCAATAAATCTGCAAAACATATGCAATATATATATATATATATATATATATATATATATATATATATATATATATATATATATATATATATATATATATATATATATATATATATATATATTCTATTTTGACTATGATCAATCAATTGTTCTCAAATATCAGATTTTTTTATTTAATTTCCAGGCTTTAAAGGGTTAAGAAGCATCTGTTGCTCACACAAGCAATGATTACTTTTCTTTATGGAGCTATTATTATGACAGAATGATTTGAATTTGAATTGTGTAAATTTGAATTATTTGCAAGTGTAATCTAACAAAATTGAATTTTAGGTGGTAGTTTAAATAGTTCTGAATTTGATTTTTTTTAAACGAATATTGAACATTTGAAATTTAACAAACTGAAATGTTTTTATGGCTGAATTTTATAGACATGTATTTTCAAACAGCTAGTTTTTTTTGTTCTGAATTCTTATACTGCAAATATTCATTTAAAAAAATTTCAGATTCTAGTTGTAATATTCGGTTCCCGTGAAAACGTGTTTACATGAGTTTACATGAACATTCATTAGTTCCCTGATAAGTGCACGCTCCTCAAATCGCTACTTGGATTATTTTGAAAAGGTAACGAAGTGTCTATCTTAAGCACTGAAGCATTGTAACAGTGTCAAAAAAAAAAAACAGTTTGTGTAATATTAATCGTCTGTAAGCTGATTTGCTTGATGGATTGCAGGCACACAGAAAAACAATAAACGAATAACCTATGCTTACCTTGGGATATATAGTTTCTTAATCATATTTTTTTATGTGTTTAGCTTTTTATACATTTCATTTGTGGGGCATTAATTGCTGTTTGAATAGTATGATTAGCTAAGTTAGGCTACTGGTGACTATTACTGCAGTGTATTCATGACAATGCTTGAAACAAATATATATGCCGCCTAATAAATATAGCTATAGGCTAGCTATCCTGTGTCATTTATAAAAAGTTTGTATGTAGCCAGTGTTTCTGTTAACTAAATAAGTCACATAGGCTACTGAAAAAAAAATTCTTGCAGTGAAAATGTCAATATTGTAATCCATCTAATTTCTAATTGGTTATATAAAATGGTGCATAAACCTTAAAGTAGTGTTCTGATGCAGTTTTCGTGGACATAGGTCAGCAGCTACTCCAAGAATACTATTTTTACATTTGGATAATCATGTGTTTCATCATCACCAATGTTATAATATGGCTTTGATTTGCTTTTGTGATGTTTCCACATATATTGATCATCATGTAAAGTCCCTGTCTGTTTCAGACTGGATGAGAGAGCTGAAGTCACTGGTACAGTAGCTGATCATTGTATGAACTGGACATACATGGAGGCTGTTCTCATCCAGAGACAATACATATCTCAGACACTCACCTAATTTTGCATTGCTTCATTCCATGCTTACTTTAACACAACTTTCCTTGTCTTTTCTATTTGAGTTAAATTCATAAAGCAATTACTTCTGTACTTGTCATAGTAACATTTAATTAATATAATATTTGTGATCTACAATATCGTTTTTTTTAGTATAATTTTAAACTGTAAACATACTTAAAGATAACATGTTATTTGTTAACCTGCATGCCATGTTACTATTAATACACATCAGAGAACTGTCAGCATTAAAGAGTGTTGTTAAATTATTGAAATATTAACTTTAATGAATCTCAGAGGATATTAATTTCGGTAAGCGACAGGAGAACAGAGTTTGGCTGACAAAGAAACATTTGGGTTTCATTGTATGTAATAGTTGTAAAATGTGAAAAACTGTTTTTGTATAAGATTTTCAAATGTTAAACATTATTTACACAATGGATCACTATTCACTATTCTTAAACATGACATGATGAGGTTGTTGTTCAGTGCCTATGGTCAAAGAACAGACACAATGTATGCTTAGACATACAGATACAATGTATGCAATGTGTGCTTATGATATTCATTATTATTATATTTATTATTAGTAGTTCTTTCTCAGATTGTCTAAACCGTTAAGCTCTGTATTTGACTGTTAACTCAATGCAATAAAGAAAAATGTGTCCATTTTAAAAAGACTGTTCATTTAAATATAAAAATTAACTCACATGTTATTTCAATGTTGCATGACTTTAAAATCTTAGTAATAGGATAAAATATGTGACAGAAGTAAATTTGCATTTATAATAATAAATAGACTGATGGGGCTGTGAAGGCTGGTAAAAACTGGTTATAAAAAAAAAGGTTAAAGAAAGCATGACACAGGATGCTCACACCGATTTTATTAAGACACAGACACATTTGTAGTGGTTTGTTTCAGGTTTTCTATACAAATTGTACTAGTCTCTCTCCAATGACAACTAGGTAGTCTAATCAAAGCAAACTATTATTAAAAAAAGCCCCACAAATGAAATATAAAAAAAGCGAAATACACCAAACAGTAAAAATTAGGTAAGATAGGTGAAATTTGCTTATTGATTGTTTTTCTGTGTGCCTGTAATCAATCAAGCAAAACATGAAAGACAATTTATCATATTACACAAACTATCCATTGTTTTGGCACTGTTGCAGTTAATGCTAATTATGCAAATAATTTTGTCATAATAATAGCTCCATATTTCTTGTGCTTTCTGTCCTCCAGACCCCCTTCATCGCCACTGTATAGAAAAAACAGCCAGGACATTCGACTAAACACCCTTATTCATGTAGAAAATCTTAAAAATGTGGAAAAAACATGAGGGTGAGTAAATTACAGTTTTTATTTTGAGTGGCTTTTGTTCAGTGTTACAGCAGGAGCTGTACGCTGGACTGTTTCTAATGGCTCGGAGAAACAATACGAGCTAATGATGTATTTTCTGTCACGGTCAGACTTGCTGTCCACTGTTAATGTCCACTGGAGCTTTTCCAGAAGCGTTTTTATCTGCTACTCTGTTCTACACAGACAAAT
This sequence comes from Carassius carassius, assembly GCF_963082965.1. Classification (NCBI taxonomy): domain Eukaryota; kingdom Metazoa; phylum Chordata; class Actinopteri; order Cypriniformes; family Cyprinidae; genus Carassius; species Carassius carassius. The sequence goes on from NC_081783.1 coordinate 20,463,731, forward strand.
GGACCCTCACCTCACGAGCGGCTTTTAACACAGATCAATTCTTGCTTTCCACTTCCATTATTGTTGCGTTTTAAGCCTGGAAAGGATGAATCTGTGCCCAGAGATAGAGACAGACGGCTGAGGACATCTGTCCCACAATCATACCTGCCATTAGCCTCCAAAAACAGCCACATTTGCACATTGAAGTACATCCGAGATGCTCACTAATGTCCTTCACACAAAGGTATCGTTTCATTTGATTTTCTCTTTAGCAAAACGATATCTTCTTTATTCCTCCCTTCAGATTGAAAAATCAGATAATATCAGTATCAAATGTCTTCTTTTCATCTTTCACCTGCTAAGAGTTCAATTTAGAGTCACACAGGATTTAGTGTGTTTTGTAGTTTTATTTTAAAGTTTTAGGCAATCATGTTCAAGATTTCTATCTCATCATAATTTATTAATTTTTTTTGGCATTTTAAATCAACTAAAAAGAGCACACATAAAATGGCACATGCCAAATAATATTTTGTCAGATTGTTTGTTGACAATTTAATGGATGGAGCTGAAAACCAGTTTCAAACCATCCTGTATTCTTTATTTCTATACACTGCTGTTCCAGTGTTTTTGAAAGAAGTCACTTCTGCACACCAAGGCGGCATTTATTTGATCAAAATACAGTAAAAACAGTCAAATTGTGAAAATTTAAAAAACTGCTTTTATGTGAATATATTTTAAAATGTAATTTATTCCTGTTATGCAATTTCCAGCCTCATTACTCTAGTCGTCAGTGTCACATTTTTTTTTAATGTGGAAACCTTGATAGAAATTTCAAAAGCACAGGTTTTATTTGAAATAGAAATGTTTTGAAGAATCAATAATGCCTTTCCTGTCACTTTTGATTAGTGCAACTTCAATGAATAAAAGGCACCAAGACTTTAACAAATTAATTGAATTTATTTTTGTTTTGAATGTCGTTTGTCCCATTTGTCTAGAATCAGTGACTTGTTATGAATCACATTAATCATGAACAGTAGCTTAGTCTGGTGGGTATCGCCACGAATCTTGAAACCGTAACCTTGTCTGCAGTGCATCCTTCATTGGGGAATCAGTGTTATGTGATATTGCTAGAATTGAGTAGCGCGGCATGTTTTATTCATACTGATTTCTCGCTGTTCTGCTCAATCAAAATCTCGGATCATTTGTGAAATGAAATGTGACATCAGCCGCGGCAGAAATAGATCCTCACCTGTCACAATCGCTAATTGTCTCCGTGGTGATTGTGAACTCCGGTTACCAAGAAATGGCTTGTTTTTTTTTATCCTGCAGCTCACATTCTCGCTGCCTGCTTTCTTCTTGTCCTACTCGGAGGTCTCTCGACCAAAGATTTCTGTTTCCCAATGCTGTTTTTTGTATTTAATTTTCACCTTGGTTATGTAGGCTGTTTATGTATAATTCATCAGCAACTCAATGTCAACTCACAACATATAAGAGAAATTAATTTATTTTGAAAAAAAAAGAAGAAGACCTATTTCAGCATATGTTCAACTGATAACAAATAAGTAAATTAATTTAGAAAACACAAAATCATTAAGTAATTTTTTTTTACAACAGGCATGTAGACATTTCATATAGAAACATTTTTCTTTATTATACAACACAGAACTTATTTTCATTTGTTGTCATTTATTTTTATACATTTTAATATAATTGAATTCAACGTATTAATCAATGAATGAAATATCTGGTTTACAGTACATATAATAGATGAAATTATAAGCCTGTAAAGTATGCAAATATATCGCATCGCAATCATTGCCCAGCATGTGAACAGAGGTCAAAGGTTACACCAATCTAAAAAGATTAACTTTCAGTTCAGTCATAATGTGAAAACACTATTGTGTACACATGAATACCTGTATACAGAATAATTTACAGAAGACCTTCAAGTCTTTACTGATCACATTTTGGACATTTTATGTCTTTTTAAAATATGTTTATTCGGCAAGTCCACTTTAAGTTGAAAATGAAAGACATTTATAATTTAAGGTTTTCTATTTCAAATAAATACTGTTCACCTGAATTCAGGGGCGTCGGACTGGGGGTAAAACCAGTACTGATTACCAGGGCCCCAAAGGAAGAGTGGGCCCTTGAAAAGTCTGGAATATATATCTTCAAAAGGAGGGGCATTAAGACTGCCTATGCATAGGGCCCGGGATCTTGTGCAGCGCCCCTGCCTGAATTTTCTATTCAGCATAGAATTGTTATAAAAGGTTTCCAGAAAAATATGAAGCGGCACAACTGCTTTCAACATTGATAATAATCAGAAATGTTTCTTGAGCAGCAAATCAGAATATTAGAATGATTTCTGAAGGATCATGTGACACTGAAGACTGGAGTAATGATGCTGAAAATGTGTATTTGATCACAGGAATAAATTATATTTAAATATATTTAAGTAGAAAAAGGTTATTTTATACTGTAATAATATTTCACATTATTACTGCCTTTTCTGTATTTTTTTTAATCAACTGAAATTAAAAAACTCTCTCTCTCTCTCTCTCTCTCTCTCTCTCTCAAAAACCAAAATAAAATAAATCTCACATTTTTCAAAGAAGCCACCCTCACCTGGTCATGAAGCAGCATCTCTCTATCTCTGACCGCAGTCAGCCTTCAGTCCTCAGGAATTATTGAACAAGGCAAAATAGAGAGACGGCTATGAATTAAAAGGAGTTCATCCATTCATTTGTGTGCTGGGATCAGCACATCGGACGTGGCGGTTTAAAGCGGCAGACGTTCGTGTTAGAGGTCCACCATTACCAAGAGACCAGACTCTGCAAAGACCACTTTCACATTCTCTTTCAACAAGAATCGCAGAGAGAGAAAGGCTGATAGAGAGATCCGTTCATTTCAGATGACTAAGACAAATAAAAGCCTTCCCGTCAACGCTAGTTAGTTAGTTAGTCGAGTGCAGATACAACAGCTTTTTTAAACCGCAATCTAGATTTCACAAAGATTCAGAAGGGCCAGAATTTTGATTTATTGTTCCCCAGAAAGAATGGCATATGAAAGCCTGTGAGAAATGGATTCATAACTTGTTTTTATGAAGAAAAAGTTGCCTCAATTAGCATATTAGAATGATTTCTGAAGCATCATGTGACACCGAAGACTAGAGGAATGATGCTGGAAATTCAGCTTTGCAACGGCAACAACAATACTACTATATAAACGAGAATAAAAGATACCCCTTCTTTCTTCGCATCTGGGCGGCGATGTGCAAATCTTCCCACATAGTGATGTAGAGATGTGGGGGCGTGTTAGAACGATTTGTTTTAATGGGGTGTGGACGAGTCTTAACTTTTATAAAGAATATCTCTTTGGATCTAAGACTTTAGTCTATGCAACTTTTCAGAGCTTGTTACACTCCAAAGAAAAAGGAAAATTTTAAATCGCATCATATGACCCCTTCAAATGTATTCCAATGGAAAAAACATTACTTTACAATATTACAGATTTTACTGTATTTTTAATCAAATAAATGCAGCCTTAATTAGGCATTTCTTTCAAAGACATATTCTTACCAACCCCAGACTTACTAAATATTTTACTGTGCAGTTTCAATCCACTAAATATGTGTGGGATATCTGCTTAGATAGCTTTATAAATCTTATTAGGATGTATGTGGCATTGAAGGACTTTATTTCAGCATCATCATGCCTGTATTTTGAACAGCACTTTGTTTGGCTTCTTAATGGCCTGTAGAATATAAATGAAAACAAGCAGGACTCATTCAGATGTATTTAAGAACATCGACGGGACCTTGAACGAGTCAAATGTTATGTATTTTCTACATTGGTTCTTGACTTGTCATTGATTTCTCTCTCATTAATGGTCATTTGTACAGACTCCCAGCACGGCTCTGGCTGTTTGCCATTGCAGCAATTTTCTCCTCCAGTCTCCAGTTCTTTGAAACCCTTTGAAACATTTATTTCCTTCAAACAGACTTAGTGCACGTCTTTCTTTCACTCAGCCTCGTCCTTATGCGCTCTCACTGTCTCTGTGTTTAGTTAATTCAGAAATGATATCATTCATATTCATAAATTTTAACTGTTTAAAGGGAAATTGTTATATATATATATATATTGTTATAATATATATATTATTGTATACCACATAATGCTGCATAAGGTATAATATTAATACTACATTTTATTTTACAGAACTGTACAATACTTGAACTTTATGTTGAAAGTTTGTTTATACAAATATTGATGTTATTAATTTTGATGGAAATAAAATCATATGAATCTGTAGATTATATTTTTGCCTTGTCAAAATATATAATAGTGTTAAAGTCATTTAAAATAAAGGTCCCACTTTATATTAAGTGGCCTTAACTATCATTTACTTACATCTTAATTAATAATTTGTTACAATGCACTTATTTTGTACATACTTGCTTTTACATTGTACTTATATTTTTAAAATACTTGCTTGTAATTACATCTATAATTAATTTCTGTAATTACATTTAGACTAACGCAGTTAACCCATCCTTACTCCTACCCAAACCACCAAACCTGTCCCTAACCTTACCCGTATCCCACCTCAATAGCAGCAAAAGTGTTTTGCAATGCAATATGAACATAATAAGTACATTGTACTTATATTCAATGTAAGTACATAGTAGTTAAGACCACTTAATATAAAGTGGGACCAAAATAAAATAAAAATTTTAATGATAAAAATAATAAAAATTTAATTTGACAAAACAACAGTAAAAGTACAATACTAATATTTATGGCTTAATTTCTATTAGATTTAATGGATTTAATAAATCTATTTATGTGCTTTTGGGATATTGCATAAAAATATGCTAGATTGAAATGCCAAGATGAGTATAAAGTAAAAAAAGTGCATTAAAACATATGCACTAACTAAGTAGGATCAATTTCTTATCTGGTAAGAAATCATGTGCATAAACTTTGATAGAAACACTTTTATAGAATAAATTCCTTAATGTGCATAAAAAAAGACCAAATTTGACTTCGATTGGACAGGATAAAATGGACCAACCAATGGATTGATCTCATTGCACAGCATCTGAAATGCTAGTTTTGTCTTTCTAAAATGCTTGAGCAAAGACACGTCAAAGTGTTTCACTATAATTAACTCCCAGAACTGCATTCCCAGAACTGCATCAGGCTATGAAAATAAAGCTCATAATTTATTGTATACAAAAATTATTATATACAGGGCCTTCTCCTACTGCAGCAAATTAAATTTTACTTCATGATATTTAGCACAAGTTAATCATGTAGCGACGATTTTGTTGGATGGAAACTGAGCTTTATTCGCAAATGTTTTATGCTATATTTATGCTATGTGCTATAGTTTTGTGGAAAAGTTGAATTCATAACTTTGGATGTAAATATAATGGAGATAGCGGTTCTTTGTCATGAAAAAGTAATTTTGGTACAAAAACAAAATTATTGAAAATCAGTTTTTAGTCGAAATTTGACTTCACAGTTTTAAAACTTTACAATTCGCTCTCTTTCCTAGACCCTGTAAAAAACGTTTTTCAAATGTGTAAATAAAGATTACTGGAGCATACATTTTACAAGAAAATACTATTTCATTCTTTCTTAAAAATGTAATGTTTAATGTAATGTGCTAGTTGCCATTTCTTCGTAATTAATTGTGAAAATTCACTAGCAAATTCTGAGTGAAAATAATTTCTATAACATTTTTGTTTTTCAGTGTACAAGTGGTCTCACGCTGATGATGTGATTGTCATAATATCGTTACTGCAGTGGGCAGCAAGAATGGCCTCTGGCTGAATGGCAGCTGTCCCCATAATCCACTTATACACCATAATGAAGAGCTGTCAGGAGTTTTACAGTCATTAATTACTGAAACATTCAAAGTTCTTGAGAGGTTTTTAGTGGGCCAATAAAGTTAATTTATCAGCCTGTATTTGAGTGACATTTAGCATTGTGAAATGCCAAATATTCTTGAGCTGACTCTGCCTCCCACATGCTTTAATGTGTGTGTGTGTGTGTCATGGTACACATCTCTCATGGTCTCACACACTACATACGCTACTGAGTGCACACTCGAAAGTCTGCACACACTCAGAGACAAAGAATAACAAAGTCGGCTTCCCCCAGGGGCCTGTCATCTCAACATAAGGGACCCAGAGCGAGCGGATACATAGTGAAATATTTCAAACTGAATATCTCTCCCAAATAACAGAGAGGTGAAACATAAACTGAATTTACAATCTGAGCATGAAATGCTCTGAGACCAAGTCATCTTACTGAAACATTAGACTTTTTACAAAAGAAAAGAATAAAACAGAATATGCACAGTATGAAAAGTCACTTATTCACTAAAATGCAAAAGTTTAAATAAATGTTTATGTCTCTTATGCTCACCCAGGCTGCATTTATCAGGAATATAAAAATCGTAACACTGTGACATATGTATTATTGCAGTTTAAAATAGATATTTTCTATTTTAACATTTATTCCTGTGATGCAAAGCATCATTACTTCAGTCTTCATCCTTGCTGAGAAAAAACACAGATTGGTTTTGCATTTATAGTGTTGAATCAGCATAAATCAACTCAACTTTGTTGTGTAAAGACTCCTTGTGAAAATTTTTATCAGACAGTGAGTACACACAAGCTGAGACAGAGACCACTGATCTGAGGCCCTTGTTAAAGCCAACAGAGACAGTGCCAGACATAATTAAAAACATTAAACACTTTATACATAAGACCTTATTTTTACAGCCACAGTTTTTACATTTATTTTTACTGTGCAATATACCTGCTGCCAAAACCCTAAAGATAAAGTGTGTCATTTCCTCAAAGAGAGCTGCTGTTTTCAGGAAGGTTTCCTGAACACTCCCCCTATCTGACATTGGGCAAATCTCAAACTCAGGCCATTGGTTGAGACAGTGCTGCTGTTTTGGGCTGGTCAAGGTTTTGGAAGCACAGTTTGGGGAAACTGACAAAGCTGACATTAATCTTAAAAAAAGTTGCACTTCAGTATACTTACCAATTAGATTACTGTCCTTTAAGGAATAGTTCACCCAAACATTTTTACTCACTGTAAATTTCCTCACCCTGAGGCCATCCAAGCTTTACTGTAGATGATTTTGTTTTTCATCAGAACAGATTTGGAGAAACATCAATTGTTTAGCAATGGATCTTCTGCTGTGAATGGGTGCCGTCAGAATGAGAGAACAAACATCTGATTAAAACATAATCCACAAGTAATCCACATTACTACAGTCTATCATTTAACATCTTGTGAAGTGAAGTGAAGTTGCATAACATATTTGTCCATAATGCTGCTTTCTCCAAACTCATCTAGTCTGAATCAGGAGAGAAATATGCATAGATCAAGCACTGTTTTCAAGTAAAAAGAGTCCAAAACTGTATGTGGATTTTGATGTGAAAGGACAACAGGGGGTGGACTTTATTTTGTTTATTTATTTTTTTATTTTTTTACTGGAGGAAGAATTATTATGGGCAATTGACTCATATTTTGGCCAGAAGTGACAGTTTGAATAAAAACAATTCTTGATGGATTTGTTTTCTTACAAATGTGTAGCTTTTTCCTTCACAACACGTTAATTGATGGACTGGAGTCTAGTGAATAGTTTGTGGATTATTATGATGTTTTATCAGGTGTTTGGACTCTAATTCTGACGGCACCCATTCACTGCACTCAATCCATTGGTGAGCAATTGATGTAATGCTAAATTACTCCAAATCTAACAATTGAGGAAAACTATTTTTTTCTTCAAATTTTCTTTTTTTTTTGTGAACTATAACTTTTTAAAAAGTCTGCAATCTCTTGGACCTCTCTTTCATTTCACAAAGCATTCTTCCTGCTTCGAGTTCTTCGCAGCTTATTGCCATCTTCCACAGTGGTAAAAAGTGAAAGTCATTGTGTCTCAAAGCAATGAATGATATTGAATTTTCTTCTAAGATGAATTGGAAACCACAAAAAAATGAGCCAGTTACTCTACCTGAGTCTATTAGCAGTTTCTAATGGAACTGCAGTGGAAAGAAGTTACTTGATTTCTATCTGATAAACATTAATCAGAAATGCACCTTTCACACCATTATACACAACATTACTCCCACAACATTAATATCCATCAGACCTTACAAGGTCACAAAATATTAAGTTACCTCACCTAAAAGTGTATAGATGGGTCAATTTTCGGCAGAGATTTCTGTGGCAGAGCCACTAATAAAGTACCTCCTGTTGTTTTGATTTTTCTAGTATTTAACCTTCTGAAACGTCATGTATAAGTCAAAATTGGTATTAATCTTAGAACATATATATAAGGTCCAAAACAAGTTCGTCAGCAACATCTATGAAATAGGATTTGTCACTCACATCATAAAAACAATAATAACCATACAATAGAAGTCAAGACACATCACTGGGATATATATGAAAAAAACTGATTTTACATTAAGATTATCATTCAATTTGGTCTGTTCTTTGCATGCACAAGTCATACGGCCCACTTTTATATGTTTGTGTCCAGAAAAAAAAGTCTAAAAGTTCTTCTTTTGTGTTCTAGTCAGTCATAAAGGTTTGGAAGTAAATGATTTTTGGGTTTGAGCTTTAACGTGTACCGAACCCAAAACATTCCTTTGCGACACCTGTATTTTCCAGCACAGCTGTTGTTTACTTTGAACCAGGACAGAGGTCATCCAATCTCACCCACATTTAAACAAGAGAGACAAACAGCGAATGACTACTCGCCTCAGAGAGATTGTGTGCTCTTCTGCAGAGACTGGTGCTGCTGGCGGGAGCCCAAACAGTATTAGTGCCACACTAATGCGGCTAAATGAAGCGCGGGAAACCTTATTTATGTTTGCTTTGATGGAGGAGGCGTCTATTCTGTCTTCATAAGGAACTTTAAAGTGGCTGCCCGAAGGCAAACGGCTCCAAAAACCAACACCATAAAGCTAAATTGAAAAAAAGGTTTCATTAAACCTCTGATGGGAACTAACAGACGTTCCCTGGATGTAAACTACAACCCGAATTCCGGAAAAGTTGGGACGTTTTTTAAATTTTAATAAAATGAAAACTAAAGGAATTTCAAATCACATGAGCCAATATTTTATTCACAATAGAACATAGATAACGTAGCAAATGTTTAAACTGAGAAATTTTACACTTTTATCCACTTAATTAGCTCATTTAAAATTTAATGCCTGCTACAGGTCTCAAAAAAGTTGGCACGGGGGCAACAAATGGCTAAAAAAGCAAGCAGTTTTGAAAAGATTCAGCTGGGAGAACATCTAGTGATTAATTAAGTTAATTGATATCAGGTCTGTAACATGATTAGCTATAAAAGCTTTGTCTTAGAGAAGCAGAGTCTCTCAGAAGTAAAGATGGGCAGAGGCTCTCCAATCTGTGAAAGACTGCGTAAAAAAATTGTGGAAAACTTTAAAAACAATGTTCCTCAACGTCAAATTGCAAAGGCTTTGCAAATCTCATCATCTACAGTGCATAACATCATCAAAAGATTCAGAGAAACTGGAGAAATCTCTGTGCGTAAGGGACAAGGCCGGAGACCTTGATTGGATGCTCGTGGTCTTCGGGCTCTCAGACGACACTGCATCACTCATCGGCATGATTGTGTCAATGACATTACTAAATGGGCCCAGGAATACTTTCAGAAACCACTGTCGGTAAACACAATCCGCCGTGCCATCAGCAGATGCCAATTAAAGCTCTATCATGCAAAAAGGAAGCCATATGTGAACATGGTCCAGAAGCGCCGTCGTGTCCTGTGGGCCAAGGCTCATTTAAAATGGACTATTTCAAAGTGGAATAGTGTTTTATGGTCAGACGAGTCCAAATTTGAAATTCTTGTTGGAAATCACGGACGCCGTGTCCTCCGGGCTAAAGAGGAGGGAGACCTTCCAGCATGTTATCAGCGTTCAGTTCAAAAGCCAGCATCTCTGATGGTATGGGGGTGTATAAGTGCACACGGTATGGGCAGCTTGCATGTTTTGGAAGGCTCTGTGAATGCTGAAAGGTATATAAAGGTTTTAGAGCAACATATGCTTCCCTCCAAACAACATCTATTTCAGGGAAGGCCTTGTTTATTTCAGCAGGACAATGCAAAACCACATACTGCAGCTATAACAACAGCATGGCTTCGTCGTAGGAGAGTCCGGGTGCTAACCTGGCCTGCCTGCAGTCCAGATCTTTCACCTATAGAGAACATTTGGCGCATCATTAAATGAAAAATACGTCAAAGACGACCACGAACTCTTCAGCAGCTGGAAATCTATATAAGGCAAGAATGGGACCAAATTCCAACAGCAAAACTCCAGCAACTCATAGCCTCAATGCCCAGACGTCTTCAAACTGTTTTGAAAAGAAAAGGAGATGCTACACCATGGTAAACATGCCCCGTCCCAACTATTTTGAGACCTGTAGCAGAAATCAAAATTGAAATGAGCTCATTTTGTGCATTAAATTGTAAACTTTCTCAGTTTAAACATTTGCTATGTTATCTATGTTCTATTGTGAATAAAATATTGGCTCATGTGATTTGAAAGTCTTTTAGTTTTCATTTTATAAAAAATTAAAAAACGTCCCAACTTTTCCGGAATTCGGGTTGTACATTCCATATTCTCATTGGGAATCCAATCAAGCTTAAAGAAGGAGGAATAAATGTGTAGATTTGATTGCCACCACTAGCTTCACAAACGGTGTCAGTAATGCGCAGCTTGATGAGTGCTGAAATTCTCGCTTTTGCTTTCGAGTTGAAAATTTCCTGCCTTTCAGAGTTATTCTGTGAAGAGGGAAACTTTTCAATCATTTTTCGGAATAATATTGCTTCAAGTGATCATTAATTGAACTGTGCCAAATGAATAAAAATCATCTCGGTTACGTATATAACCACGGTTCCCTGAATAGGGAACGAGATGCTGCGGTGAAGTCACCGTATGGGAACACCCCTCGGTGTGATGAATGTCTGAAGGCCTATACCATCCCGCCAATCCTATTGGCCAAATAGCGCTTGGCACCACCCCACGCATGAGTACGCATCGTATACCTGGGTGCCGCGCGCTATTTTGCTCAGATTTCATGAACTGAAGAAGAAGAATGCTATCAAGGTATGGAACGGCCGGGACCGCAGCATCTTGTTCCCTATTCAGGGAATCGTGGTTACATACGTAACCCAGATGTTCTCTTTCATAGGTCACTTCAATACTGCGGTGACGTCACCGTATGGGAACCCTATACCATAACGCCTTACGTACCTGATAGCTGGGATCCAAGGAAGCATCTGCTCAAGCGGAGAGAACACGGGAGCCAGGGGCCGTCCTCACATCCAGACTGTAAAACTTGATAAAAGTGCTCGGTGAGGACCATCCTGCCGCAGCACAGATATCATCCATAGAAGATCCACTGAGAAAAGCTTGTGAAGAAGCCACTGCTCTCGTGGAATGAGCTCTTATTCCTAAGGGCGAAGCGAGTCCGCGCGCCTCAAAGGCTAAAGATATTGCCTCCACCAGCCAATGGGACATATGTTGTTTTGTGACAGCATGGCCTTTATTCTTGTGTCCGAAACAGACAAACAGCTGGTCAGACTCACGCCATGGGGCTGTTCGATCAACATAAGTCTTTAGCGCTCTGACAGGGCAAAGACTCAGATCTCCTGACCCCGCCTCTGCAGGGGGTAAAGCCTCCAAGACCACTTGTTGAAAGCGGAAAGGGTTAGAAGCGACCTTCGGGACATAATTAGGCCTCGGTCACAGCAATACCTTCACAGAGCCTGGTGCAAATTCCATGCACGAGGGTGAAACAGAAAGAGCCTGTAAATCCCCAAATCTCTTGAGGGAGGATAAAGCCACAAGAAGAACTGTCTTTAGAGTCAGGATTTTATCCGGTATAGTTTCCAAGGGCTCAAACGAATGCCCTGTTAAAACCTTACAACACAATGGATAAATCCCATGAAGGAACTCGCACAGGGCGGAAAGGCCTCAGCCGTCGCGCACCCTGTATAAAACGAGAAACCAGCGGATGACGGCCCACTGAGGCACCATATAAATATATGCGGTTAGCTGAAATGGCTGCCACGTAAACTTTCAGAGTGGCTGGCATTACTCCATCAGAGAAATGGTCCTGAAGGGACTCCAGTACTGAAGCCACTGGGCAGTAAACTGGATCCATATTACGAATTCCACACCAGGTCGTAAACAGTTTCCATTTGAAAGCGTATAAGCGTCTCATAGAAGCTGGTCTAGAATTCATTATAGTCTCGGTGGTTTCAACAGAAAGACCGGGACATACTAACTCACCCCGCTCAGAGGCCACGCCCACAGCTTAAATAGATCTGGCCTTGGATGCCAAATCATACCCTGTGCTTGCAATAGTAGATCCTGTCTGAGGGGAATCTCCCATGGAGAGCCCGTTAACAGACTGATCAGGTCCGCAAACCACGGCTGTGTGGGCCACCACGGAGCCACCAGAATCGAATCGGGGGAAAAGCATACAAGCTGGTTCTGGGCCAATTGTGAGCTAACGCATCCAAGCCCAGGGGCGATGGAGGGCATAGGGAGAACCACAGCGGGCAATGCGTAGTCATGCTTGACGCGAATAAGTCCCCTCTTGCTTCTCCAAAAGTCTGCCATAAGAGGCTCACTGTTTGGGGGTGCAATCTCTATTCCCCCTGCTCCAGAGTCTGTCTGGATAGCAAATCGAAGTTCAAACGTCTGGGGACATGAACGGCTCGGATCGACAGAAATCTGTTCTGAGACCAAAGAAGAATATTTCTCGCCAGCCTGCACAGGGGGCGAGAGCATAATCCTCCTTGATGATTCAGATACGACACAACCGCTATGTTGTCTGACCTGAGCAGTACATGCCGACGATCAGCAGATTCGAGAAGTACTGGAGAGCTAGAAAAACTGCCAGTAATTCCAACCTGTTTATATGCCAACTGCGTTGTGTCGCTGTCCACACTCCGTGAGCTGGGCGCCCTTCGCTCTTTCACGGCCTCTGGTGTGATACCCTCCCCTCATCGAGTTCCTTTAAGAGCTCCGCTTGGTAGGCCTGAAGGACCGCCATAGAGTGGAGCGAAGCAGCCGCCTGGCCAGCGGCCATGTAGGATTTCCCGATGAGGCTGGACATGACTCGACACGCGAGAGTCTCTTCCACCAGAGGCATCGCTGCATAGCCATGGTTCGCCATGTCAGAAATGGTGGCGAAATCCGCAGCCGCAGCGTTAGTGATGCGCGCTGAGTACGACTGTTTCCAGGACCTCGAAACCCCCTGGTGGAGGTCCGGGAAAAAAGGCAAAGGCCTTCGGGGCTGCACAGGTGTACGACTAGTTAGGAAACGGTCGTCCAGCTTAGATGAAGGTTGGGCCTCGGCCTTCTCAACCTCCCAATCCAGTCCCAGCTTACCCACCGCGCGAGAAACCACATCCAACAGCTCGCTGTAGAAGGGGGAAACACGCTTCTCCTGTCCACTAGGAGGGAGAGAGCTAGCGTAGGCCACGAAGTCCTCAGAACCCGAGGCCGCGGTGGATAAGATGTCGTCGTCGTAACGTCCACAACCGAAGGCCTCGGCAGCCGCAGAAGTGACATGGCGGGGGTTAGACGCGGGGGCGACATTAGAAAACACTTCTACCCTCGAGCGCAGTACTCTAAGCCGCAGGCCATCACAGTGGGGACAAGAAGAAAGGCAGCTAAGCGCTGCCTGTGCGTGATGTAAGCCTAAGCACAATATGCACCTTTCATGGGAGTCTCCCTTCATGATGAACCTGGTACACGGTTCCTTACATTTGCGAAAATTCATCGCGTCCGCGAAGAGGAGTTAACACTGCTCGGAGAAACCGCTGAGAACGCGAGATGATTCCTAGGGCACAGATGATTCGCTTTCCTGAAGGAAATGAAATCTGAGCGAAATAGCGCGCGGCACCCAGGTATACGATGCGTACACATGCGTGGGGTGGTGCCAAGCGCTATTTGGCCAATAGGATTGGCGGGATGGTATAGGGCTTCAGACATTCATCACACCGAGGGGTATTCCCATACGGTGACGTCACGGCAGCATCGAAGTGACCTATGAAAGGGAACTATATGTTCTGATATTCCAGGCTTGTTTTATGTCACATTTATCTCAGTGGCAGTTTGTTTGAGCCAATCAGTAGAGAATAAAATATCATGTGACTTACATTATTCAAGAAATAAATTAATTAATTAATTCTAACACTTTAATTAAAATGGAAGTTTTAAGGAAAATGATGATCCTTCAGAAATCATTCTAATATGCTGATTTGCTGCTCAGAAAACAAGTATTATTATTTATTATTGTTAAAAATGTTGCTGCTTCATATTTTTGTGGAAACAGTGACCAGTGATTTATAAATAGGCCTAAATAAATACATGATAATTTGTAAACTAGTTATAAAGACATGAAATCATCCTTTTATACCTTTAAAATATTTCTAAAATTGAATATTCAATTGAATAAGTTAAGTTCATGTTGAATTAACATGTTGAAGCTTGCAAAAGTCTTCACAGCAAGAGAGCAGGGTTCTCTTCTCTTCTCTTCTCTTCTCTTCTCTTCTCTTCTCTTCTCTTCTCTTCTCTTCTCTTCTCTTCTCTTCTCTTCTCTTCTCTTCGAGCACACGAGGAAAGATGGGACCTTGGCCAGTGTCCAGCTTTATCAGTGTGACGCAGTCGAGGGAGCTTAGATCTGCCGTACACACACACACACACACACACACACACACAATCACTCCAGGCTACAAGAACACGCAAGTCAGTACCAACAACTATAAATCCATGTCCACGCGGAATGAGCTCATTAAATGCATGATTAACAGCATGATTAATGAAAAATACTGCACTGTAAAGTTTCTATGCCAACTGCTGGCTAATCATTATACTCAATGACCTCAAAACGCTGGAAGACAATAGGGTGAATCTCAAGGAACCTGCCAAAAACGTCTTGAGAAAGCCACATTTCACCTCCAAAAATAGGCAAAAGAAATAGGACATATTCATTTTGATGAAAGAAACATTTTAGTACTGATTTTTTTCCCCTATTTATTTATTTATTGTACGTTGACACCCTCATGGGACATTTTCAGCCGTTCTCACTGAAAGATTACAAAAAGTCCCAAAAAATTAAAATAAATAAAAGTTACAATAAAAGTAAAAAAATCATTTATTATAGTTAATTAAAATCGAAACTAAAACCATAAAAAAAACATTAAAAAAACTCAATTTAGCAAGTTGCCAAGGCTACATTTCTCATTTAGCTTAAGTTGATGTACTAAAATAAAGAAAAAATTTAAATATAATTACATTACAAAATAAAAGACATGGCATGACAAAGATATGACAAAAATTACTAAAACATTATAATTGAAATGAAAATGGAAAATAAATAAAAAATTCTTCATTATAGTATTTCACTGATACTAAAATAACACCACTCAAATGTGAACATAAGATCAGCTGTCTTGAAAATAATACTGAAACGCAATAAAAACCCACAAACATGAAGAAAAGATACTAGACAAATTTATATAATATATATGCTACCATTATGCATAATGCTTGCATATATATATAATATATATTTAATGATTTCTTTAAAATTAAGATATCCAATCAATAGACATATCGATTTGTTTGGAAAATGTGCCTTAAATAGGCTTTATATTTAATGCAAAATATAACCGTATTTCTTTCCACTGAAATCTGCTCTGAATGTAAATGTTTTCATGAGAGTCATCTGATAGGAATAAGCCTAAATATTTAAGATACACACGAGATCTTAAACACGTTTTGTCACACTGATGGGAGGGTAGAGCTTTAGCGTCTAAAACAAAAAGCTTAATTCAAGAGTGGATAAACTTCCATCACTCCAGCAGCACTTTATTCCCACAGCCACATGTAAAACATAAAAGGCAAATATATTGCTCCTAAAAATAGAAGCATCAAAGTCCATGAGGCAGATCGTGCATAACAAGCACTGTTTGCTCTGAAGCCCTGATGGTGCTTCTTTCATCATCTGCCTTGCTGGAAACGGTTCACCTGTGCAGAGAAAGATTTTACTGCAGAGCTGGAGCTCAATCAGCAGCACACAACTATGAATCTCAACCATTCTCACACTTCTACTGCCTTAAAGAGACGCCTTAGAGCTGGTGTGATGTACAGACCCTGTTTACTGCACCATTCATCAGCGTTTGTTATTCCAGTGGTTATTTTTGTTTCATCCAGATTTAAATCCATCAAATGCAACCCAACACAGTACCAGAATCGTTCAGCGTACAAAAATAAAAATGATAAGTTTGATAAGTCAAACACTGCGTTTTAAATCCATCATTCACAGGTCCAACATTATGCAAAATTATTATCAAAACACTAGCTGACTGAAAACTGGAATTTATAGTTCCAGTGTTTCTAATGTTTCGAAATGTCAATGGTTTCATGCTTTCAGTTGGTAATAACTCAATGCACAAACCACATTACAGTTTATCCTCAATACACACATTTAATGCTGCCTGTGTTGTATTTTCTTTTATTTTTCATATTTTTGTTCATGATATGTCCATTTTGCATGCAATTTGACTGACTTATCAACTGACCAGAATATTGTAGAATGTGACCAAAATGTGGTAGATTTAAGTCATTTAAAAAAAAATGTTACTTTGAAATTTTAGATTTAAGTCATTTAAAAAAATGTTTTACTTTGAAATGGTTTGAAGATACCATACAGAAGCCTACAAATATGCAAAATGAACAAGACATAGACTTAATAGAAAAATTGGAAAATGTATGTCTTTATATAGTTCTATTAAAAGACCAAAATATGGTAGAATTAAGTCATTTAAAAGGCATACAAAAAACTATATGCAAAATTATCATCAAGACACAGGCTGAACAGGAAAATTGGAAAATGAATGTCTTTTAGTTCTTTTGTTTATAATATCTTAATTTCAATGGTTTAATGCTTTCAGCAAGCAATAATTTACCACATAAAACATTAAAGTTTGGCATAAAACGTTTATCCTCACTATACCTATATTTAATGTTGCTTGGGTTGTGTTTTCTTTTATTTTGCCTATTTTTATTCATGGTTCGTTTAGGTTGACGTAATTTGACTCACTTTTTTCAAGTGAACAAAATATGGAAAATTTAAGTCATTTAAAAGACAACACAACACACAGTACCGAAATTATAGCTACAAAAATGTCCTCAAAATTAAACACTGAAATGTTTTATCTGTCGTCCAGAGGCCAAACAATTTGCAAAAATTTGATCAAGACCTAGGCTCTTGTGTTTGTAATTACTCTACATTTCTATGGTTTAATGCTTTCAGCTTGCAAAAATTCACCACACAAAACACATTACAGTTCATCAGAAAATGTTTATCCTCACTAAATCCATATTTAATGTTGCCTGGGTTGTATTTTCTTTTTCTTTTTTTCATAAATTTATTCATGGTTTGTTCAAAATATGGTAGAGTTTAACCAAAGTATGGTAGAGTATGATCATTTAAAAAGTGAACCAACACAGTACAATAATTATTTAACTACAAAAATGCCAAATATTAAAATGTATTAAATTTACCATCCAGATGCCCAACAATATCAAAATTATTAAGAAGACATGGGCTGAATAGGAAAATTGGAAAATGTATGAGTTCCAGTGTATCTCATATCTAAATGTCCATGGTTTCATGCTTTCAGCAAGCAATAAATCAACACACAAAACACATTATGGTATGGCACACAAAAAAAGTTTATCCTGACTAAACTCATATTTAATGTTGCTCGGGTTGTATTTTCTTTTATTTTGCATATTTTTATTTTTGGTTGGTCCATGCTGACATGTTACTTCAATAATGTGTCCAAAATATAATTGAGTTCGACTGAATGATGATTTTTGACATCAACAACAAAAGATATTGCGAGTGTTTTCCTTTCTTTTATATCTACATAGTGTTATTCCAAAGTATAAAATACCTTAAGCTTTCATCAAAATATGACCACTTCCTGTTTCCCGATGACATCTCTGGCCCAGATAAATAACAGTCAATTTTCACAATTCAATAAATTCCCAAAATCATAAAATCAAGTCCTGCCATGCACTTTTGGTCTGGCTGAATATCCTGTTTCACTAGGAAATGTCTTCAAATCAAGAGGAGCTACTATAAGACTTCAGAGTGTTAAACACTTGTTTTTTTACAAGTCATTTGTGCCATTGAAGTTTACAAATACAGTCCTGATTGAATGAGAATAGCTGTAATTGTAATCCGTATGAATATAGTTGACTAATTTTACTTACATGAAAAGATCAGACTGAGAGAGAATGCTGTATTTAGGCCCCGTCTCTTTGGTCTCTTTAAAGGAATGAATCTGAAGAATAACAGCTACGATAATCTCGACATCTCAGACAATTGACTCATATACTCATACACTCTAGGGGAAAGGCCATAAACATATTTTTTTCTTCGGACAAATAAGCAATACATTTTGCATTAACCACAAGACTGTATATTTCATTATCAAAATTAAAGGCCACAGGCAGATATGTGCGGAAAAGGCATAATAACAAATTAAAAAGGGCAGAACATTGTCATTTCTTGTCCTGGCCATTTGAATAATAGATAACAGAAAATGAGCTGAGAACGAGGCAACAAGTAAATTGCATTACACATCGCTCACCCCCATTAGCTAAACTAAACCATTTCTGAAGATCTGCCATCAAAGAATGGAAAAGGCAACAGTGCAACCAATTTCAAAACTTTCACTGACCTTCAACAACATTTCCAGTGAATGTAACCTAAATTTAGATGTACTTTCTACCATTCTTCCTAACCTTACATCACCCCTATGAAATTTTTATCAAAATAAAGGATTCGTTCAAAAGGCACTTTTCACAGCTGGAAGCTTCTTACACCTCGGAAACACAATGACGGTATTCGGTTTCCCATCATGCAGTTGTTATTCTGCACGACTGCCATTTTCAAAGGGGCATCAATTCCCTTCTAGGCTATTAATACATATTCAGAGCTCTTTTAGTTCTATTGATGATCAAATTCTCTTGGGGAAATTGGGAAGTATATGCACTCTAAATGTGAACTGTTAGATCTCAATAGCATATCAAACTTGAGAAGGGTGACATTGTGAAGAAGAGCACAACATAAATAAGATTCAGAAAGATTTGCTTAAAATATTTACAACGTCTCCTGCAAAATGCAACAGTAGCTATTAGATAAAAGGGCAAGCATGCATCAAACAGATTTCAGTGAATTACCTGAGTGCCACCGTTCATTCATATCTGATCAGTCACATTCAAGTTTGCTAGTTAAAAGAAACCGTTGACTTAAATATGAAAATTAGCTGGAAATGTACTCACCCTTATGGCCATTCAAGATTTAGATGTAGTTTGTTAACTGTTAATTGGAACAGATTTAGAGAAATTTAGCATTATGTCTCTTGCTCACGGATGATGGTTCCTCTACAGTGAATGGGTGCCATCAGAATGAGAGTCTAAATAGCTAATAAAAATATCACAATAATCCACATGACTCCAGTCAATCATTTATGCCAATCCATGTGGGTGGATTTTGATGTGAAAAGCTTTGTATTTTGTACTTTGTATTTTGACAAAAAGCTTTAAAGTTAAAATGCCTTAATAATGGATTGTTTTTTTATGAAAATGCAGCTTTTGGCTTCACAAGATGTTAATTGATGGACTGGAGTGATGTGCATTACTTGTGGATTATTGTGCTGTTTGGACTCTAATTCTGACGGCACCCATTCACTGCAGAGGATCCATTGCTGAGCAAGTAATGCTAAATTTCTTCAAATCTGTTCTGATGAAGAAACAAACTCATCAACATGATGAATGGCCTGAGGGTGAGTTTCAGGAAATTTTCAATTTTTGGTGAACTATTAATTTAACATGGCTCCATTTGCCCCTGCTGGCAGAAATGGTAAATGCATAATTAAGCATCATTCTAACCAAACAACTCCAGCGACTGACAAGTTGGATATGCTGAGAGAGAAGCATTGATTTTTGTGCGTTTCAGATAAACATTCAGGGGCATGTTCTCCTATTACTCTGGAACAACATGATGCAGAAATATTAATAATATCCTACAGTCACAACACTGCTAAGCAGAAATTTTCTATCTGAATGGTAATGCCTGTTATTTTAATGACGCCAACAGCAATGGTTTTCTTTCTGACTTTTCAGGAAAGAGGAAAACAAATCACAAGGCTGAGAATATGATGTCTCATTTTAGTACTTTCATGAAAATACACGTTCTGTACACTTGTACTGCACACCATCGCTCACTACAAGCTTCAAACAGGCTGAAGTGGTTGTTAAAGAAAATAATCTTAAACACATTTTGATAAATGCAGATAATGTCCTCAAGATAGGGACTTTTCAAATTAAAGAAAACAGAGAAAATGACATAAATTTGATTGTTTTGATTGTTAGGTGACTAATTTTCAAAAGTTTCGGGTCAGTATGATTTTTTTTAGAAAGAAATTAATACTTTTATTCAGCAAGGATGTATTAAATTATGCAATAGTGGCAGTAAAGACATTTATGTTATGAAGTATTTCAAATAAATGCTGATCTTTCATAAAAGATCAGCTTTCCACAAAGATACGAAGCAGCACAAGGTTTTTTTTGTTTTTTTTTTGGATAATGTTTAATGAGCAGCAAATCAGCATATTAGAATGATTTCTGAAGGATCGTCATGTGGCACTTCAGTAATGATGCTGAAAATTCATCTTTGCATCACAGGATTAAATTACATTTGAAAATATATTCAAGTAGAGAGGTGTTATTTTAAATTGTAAATATTTCACACGGGTGTGTATATTCTGACTAAGATTATTTGCACATATCCTACAAATCTCAAAATGCTTTTTGGACCATCTCATATCATTCTAGAAAACATGATCATCAGGTTTTCAGAGCTGCTCTCATTAAAGCAAACATTATTATGAAAATAGCAGCACTTTCACTCATGGTCTCAGACTTTTTGACCCCAATTTACATCCAGCTCCAGTAACGTCTCAGACAAAAGCTTATCTCTTTAATCGAAAAAAGCCTCATCAGAGGTTTTGGTCTTGTGCCAAAGCATATAATATCCACTCAGAATAATTACCGGACTCAGGCAAAGTCTCATTGTGTTTGTAATGCATATAATACCTCAGAGGAAAAGCACAGCTTTTTGAAAATGCCCCGGAGGCATTCAGTGAAATCCATTCAGATAGACTCAAAGAGATCTTTCTAAAATGCTAAACTGAAACGTATGAATGTGTTTGTTACATTAAACAACTTGCTTTGCTTTGTACACCAGATCAAACTTGACAAACCAAGCAAATTTGCATTTCAAAGTCTGGGTTGTTACATATCTAATTACACGCACGTAGAAAAAGGGTCAAGGAACCATGGCAACACCTGCTGCAGGCAGACATGCAGTCACCCTCTGAGAAGCACTGCATGCACAAATGCATTAGTTAACCTGAACTCAACAGCAACATCAGGAGAGAGTACATACACCTTTTATTCAGAAGCTAAACATAAAGCAATATGAGGGAAAACAAGAGAGCCACATCGAGAAAATACATGTGCATCCCTAGTCAAAAAAATACAGTGTACAGGATTCCCAATGAAACCTCAATCCTAGTGTTGATCCTAAAGGACAAATCCTACAGGAATTCTTATTTGATTCTTAGAGTGCTATTTGGAATTTCAGAATACTTTTGATGATCTACAGGGGCATTTTATCCAGTTGCAAATCCTGATGGCTCTACTGGGAATTTTCTGGGGTTTATGATTACAGTTATGATTCTGGTTGTAAATGATTAGTTCTAAAGTCAGAAAACTAATTTTCTTTCAGTTTTCATTTTTATCATAGGCTCTTTTTTATCCTGAATTTCTTTTTGTTTTGCCTCCTGTTGAGATCCTATAAAACACATCCTTTATGGTTGGGTTGTCAAATATAAGAAGAAAAAAAAATCTATACAAGTCCTGTACACAAGCCTTTAGGATTTTGACTAAGGATTGTTTGGGAATACAATCAATCAAGAAGGTCAAAAAAAAAAAAAAAAGAAGAAGAAAAGAAAAAAATGTTTCATGTATACTTCCAGTAGCTACGTTCACCGTTTCGTTTGTTCTTTTTGCCCAATTGGTAACTTCTTTATGTTTTGTGCCCTGCTGGAATACTGTACGAAAATCAGTATCCTTTAGATTCCAAAAAGTCCAATGGGAATCCTGTACACAAAGCTTTGGGGTTTAGACAAGGGATGAACAGAGAATACAATCGGTCAGTCAAAAAAAAATAAAAGATTGCATGTATATTCAATCCTTTCAGTACGTTTACCTTCTCATGGGTTCGTTTTGTAGTGTATGAACAACTGTAGGGTTTGTTCAGAGCGCTGGCTGTAACCTCCACTGAATTAAAAAGTACATTAGGCAACAGCTGGTCACCGTGATATAGAAATAATCGTGTTGATTCCAAGTTCAGCGTGCCGAATGCGTGATTGTCACTGCAAAACTGCAACTCGGTTCCTCTTCTTTGCTATTCGCTGCTCGCATCTCCAGGGAATATGTCCTCGTAGGCAGGTGGCAACTCGTTGTGAAGCGGGTAAGAAAACGGGTACGTGTGATTAAGCTCCGGATTGGCGGGCGAATAGCCCGGCAGCTCCATGGACGGGTGGCCCCGGCTGTGCACCTCCCCGTCTGCACCCTCCAACGCGCGAAACATCGCTAAATTGATGTAGGACACCGGCTGGAACTCCGTGACCGTGAAGTCGCGCTCCTCGTTCAGCACGATCCGCGCGCTCTGCCTCTGCGTCCGGCGTCTCCGGTGAAACTGCGCCGTTTGGTAACGCTTGATGATCACAAGGTTCATCAGCCCCAGGAGGCACTCCAGAGTGTTAAGAATAGTGGAGACCACCAGACCCCGCTGGTACACTTTGAGCCGGTCGCACGCAGGGTTTACATCCACAGAGTTCTGGCAATAGTGCGCGTACTTCCTCTCCACCAGGGACACCGTGTCGCCATCCACCACCGCACCGGAGAACGCCGTCAGGACCCCCAAAAGAAACACTAAGATCCCAAAGAGGAAGAAATTCGCACACCTGGGCTTGCCCCGGCAAAAGACCAGCGCCACCCCAATCAGGACCTGCCCGAGAGTCACCAGGATGCCCGAGTAAAACGCGCCGGCCGCGGTGGCCAGGTGAAAGTGCGCTTGCACACTGGAGCCCAACGCGATGCATTTGAATCCCACGACCACGGCGCTCACGGCGCACACGAAGAGCAGACTGCTGGAGACGATGGTGCACAGTCCTTTGCCACTCAGCTTCATTATAATCCTCCTCTGCCTCCTTCATCCTCCTTCATCCTCCTCGTCAGCTCCTCTGGAAGCGCTGTCAGTTGGTGACATGACTCGCCGGTGGTTGCGCTTCGGTTCTAGGATCTCCGACTCGTTCTTATTAATTATGGATAGGCTCCTTCTGCGGAAACGGCCCCCTAAATCCAACCCAGAGGTTGCGGTCACCTTCATGACCCTGTCGCTCCATCCATCCAGTCCCCTAAGGCGATGAAGCGCACCCCTCGCGTTTGATGCTGGAGAGGGGAAGTGTCCTCCCCCTCTCGCCGTGCGTTCATGCAGCACTGAGACGGAACTTGGGCTGATGGAGGCTGGAGATCAGGGGAAAACGATCCTACCCCCTACTGGTCTCACTTACCAACTACTGAATGTGTCATAGAGGCTCTCGGAGTGTTCTTCATGATGTCGAGATTTTGAATGATCCTCTCAGTTTAAATATAACAAGGATAACAGCGTGAAATCACCAGGCGCTACAGAAAAGTATATGATTGGAGCTCTATATACAACGGGGTCCAAAACTCTGAGACATCACTGAAAATCAGATTTTGTTTTTTTCTATTTCAATATCCATTTCAATTTCAATCTATATATATCAACTTTAATTGCAATGCAAGTCGCTTTAGATAAATCTAAATGTAAATCATGAAGCAGCATTCTATATGCAGGCTGAATAATTATATATATATATATATATATATCTTCCTGCTTCTCTGCATCAGTAAGCCATGATTTTGTCAGAAGTTTCTTTCCACCCTTTTGCCTGCCAATTTGGTAAAAAACAAACAAACAAAAAAACAAGCAAACCTGGGGGGAAATAGTTAGTTTATACATTCCTAAAAGCATGTTATTTATTTAAATTCAATATTTGCCTCAAATTGAAAAATGTCAAATAAAAACTTTCCTCTTTTTGGTCCATGTTGTAGAAGTAAATGGGTAGTTAATGCACAAACCAACATCACAATTTTAAAATGCATATGCATATGTAAGCTCATTAAAGCTGCATGCACAAAGATGATAGAATAATAGTCGAAACAATTTGAGAAAGTCAAGCACATCACACTGCAGTACATGCCAAATGGCTAAAAGTATGTTAACCATCCAGTTGCATACTTCATATGATTTAAAATTATATATAAATTATATAAAATGGTTTCAAGTCAGTTATTTCTATCTTTTGCTGTAGTGTGTTTGAAAATATCGGTTTGCATTTCCAAACATTAATTTAGCCATTATTTACAATAATCCAATGAGATGTTTGTTTGCACAAGGAGTCTGACAAGACCCAGTGCTCCATACAGGAAGTATGAAACACTGGCCTTACAGGAAGGTCTCTTGAAGCATCTTGGAGACGTTGTCACAGTTCTTCTGGATTTAGTCGTCTCAGTTTCTTCATGTCTTTCCAGACAGACTGGAAAATGATCAGATCAGATCTCTGTGTGCAGCAACGGCTGTTGTCAGACTCCCTGTGCAAACAAAAATCTTACTGGATTATTACAATTAATGGCAAAATGAATGCTGATAAAAACTGATATTTCCTACTGACACACTACAGCTAGAAAGATATAACTACCTGTCTTAAATAAATTTTTTAGCTGGTGAAAATACTAGTGTTCTAATAATTTAGGCCACCATGGTGTGTGTGTGTGTATATATATGTAATATAAACTTTGTATTCCTTATCAAACTAATTCAAATGCAGTGAGACCCAGACTCCTGCTGCAGACAGTGTGTTCAAGTGGTTCAACTGTATCTATAATGCACCTGACAAAAGTCACAAAGGCTGTATTTTTCAGGGCAAGACCTTTTTGAATGGTTGGGTGGATCTTCAGCGAGTCTCTGCGTCACCTTTAAAAAGTGTCTGATGTGCAGATGATTCATCTTTTATGGGCTCTTTAGAGCAGACGTGTCCCGCATGCGCAACTAAATGCATCCTATTTTTGGGAGTGCCTTGTGTGTCGCAGCAAGTGATGCTGAAAGGTGTTTGATGGTAGCGGATTTTCATCTGCACACACCCCAGAGACAGAGGCACAGACGGAAAATTGACTCTTTGTCTCACAAATGAGCATGTTGCACCAAATCCACATGAACACATTCTGCTCTGCTGGCTGATGAAGTCATGTTATGCTTTTATATCATATGGAGCAGACAACTACTATCAGCCAATGTTTTGTCTCCTAAAAGCCAAGAATCAGAGCTTTCAAAATAAAAAGAACACGTACAGTATTAAAAAAGTTTTGATTTTACAGATAATTGGTGTGCGGAAGTTGCTAAAATTGCAAAGCTGGCACTGGTAAAAGACTGCAGTCAACCAGAAAAGACAATGCTGTACCAAAAGCTAGTTATTCTTAGTCACAGAAATCTTTTTGAATACGTAAAGAGAAATAGTCTGAGCTAAAAGTTCAAAAGGAGTGACGAGAAGTCGAGAAGTGAAATTAGGACGGGCAATTTCAGGACTGGCTGACTCCCTCAAGCCCCCTGCAGAGAGAAGGGCTGTTTCTCGATTCCCTGGAGAAACCAGTTTATCAAGCCAATACATACACATTAAAACAGCGCAAATTATCCCCAAAAGCTCCAATCTGAACCACAGAATCTAACAATTATCTCCGTAATACTGGTAATCACTGCAATTAAATGCTGTTCTGGTTGAGAGGTGGTCTCGCTTGCGTCTCGTGTCTGCACCTCATGCCGAGACAAAACGCGACACTCAAGACTAAGATGCATCGTGAAAATGCTCCCGGTGCAATTCCCTAGACACTGCATGTTGATGCTTTTTATGCTAAAAAAAACACTGCTCTTATAGCAGCTGCTTTGGAAACATAGACTTTGGGTATTTTTGTATGTTTCTTACACTTTACTACTGTAGAATGATGCATTTCTGAGAATATCCATGAGGAATTGACTGGCTTGTGAAAAGTTGCTGTTCCAGAAAAGTTGCTGTTCCAGACCAGAATGATGCCAGATTGACTGGGAATTTGCAGTATGTTGCTGAAGTTGCATTAGTAGTTTTTGGCAATATTTTAGAAAGGCTTTCAGATATTTTTCAAAACATCTTCTTTTGTGTCCCACAGAAGTCATACAGGTTTGGAACAGCATGAAGGGGAATGAATGATGATAGAATTTTCCTTTTTGGGTGAATGAAAATTGAAAATGTATTCACCCTCAAGCCATCAAAGATGTAGATGAGTTTATTTCTTTATTGAAACAGAAATTGAGCATTACATCACTTGTTCACCAATGGATCATCTGCAGTGAATGGGTGCCGTCAGAATGAGAGTCCAAACAGCTGACCAGAATAATAAAAAAAACATATTGTGAAGTGAAAAGCTGCATGTTTTTCAGAAGCAAATCCATAAAGGCATTTTAACTTCAAACCATCAGTTCTTGTCATAAACTCAATGCTTCATCCAGTGAAAAAGTCCATTCCCGTTTGTCCTCTCATGTCAAAACCCACCAACATATTTGTTTAGTGCCGTTTTAAGATGTTTTCTCTTGTAAACGGTGCTTGATCGCTGCATATTTCTCTCCTGGTTTAGACGAGACAACTTTTTCACCGGAAAAGCAATATTATAGATTTAGCCAGAAGCAATGTGGTTTGAAGTTAAAAAAAACATCTTAATGATGAATTCATTTATTTTTTTCAGACATAGCATTTCACTTCACAAGATGTTAAATGATGTACTGGAGTCGTGTGGATTACTTGTGGATTATTGTGATGCTTTTGGATACTCATTCTGACGGCACCCATCCACTGCATAGGATCCATTGATAAGCAAGATATTTAATACTAAATTTCTCCAAATCTGTTCTGATTAAGAAAAAATCAAACCTACATTTATCCTGTAAGCCATATCAGCCAAAGTACTTTCAGAAAGATATTTGGCTGAGAGATTATGAATTCAATTTCATGTTGATTTACAGCCTTTTGCACAAGACCACTGAGATGCTGGACATAAGTCACCCTACCACGCTTCTGTACCAACACCATCCCATTTGAGTAAAGCTTCAAGAGGCTGAAAGTCCAGAACAGGGTTGTATAGAGTACTCTTCAAGGTTTTGGACATGTTGTCAGCAATATCAAAAAATATCTTTCTGCTTCTTAGCAGTAAGCAAGCCTTGGCTTCGAAAAGAGTTTCTTTTTCCACCTTTGTCTGCCAGCTGGTCTAAAAAAAAACAAGTAAACCTGCCTCATACAGGTAGTTTCAGAATTTCTAACTTTTGTGTTCATGTTAAACATCATCAACTCTTGAAGACTGTCAGACTGACAAATACAACCCAAGGCCAAACAAATCAGCAAGAGACATTTAAATATGATACATCTTCAAAAGATGCCAAAACCCAAATTGCTATATTATTTGACAACCTCAAACAGTCTACAGCTAATAAACTACATTACTTTGCAGAAAAACTGGTTATTCAGATTAATAATAATAAAAGCACCTATCAATTCTAAAAACAGAGCTTACAGAACTAGTTCACCCAAGCTCAACCTCATTTAGTTCCAGATGCAATTACAATGAAATGTAACGGAGACTTTCAAGCTTTAAAATGGACACAACAACATCACAAAGCACCATAAACCATATGGTCTACAACAAAACATATGGGCTATTTTTATCTGAATACCGCTTATGTCTTCTTTATGCTAAAACACTTCAGTCCCCATTTATTATAATTGCATGGGAAAGACTGAACAGAACGATTCTGCGTAAAGTGTATACTTCTCCTCTGTCAAGAGCAGATCTCGGTGTTGTCTGTTCTCCAGCGCAGACACTCACTGGCACATGGCAGCACCGGCAGATCTAAGAAATCCCAGGAGAAACAAACAGGAAGCTAGAGACACAGAAGTGCCAAAGAACTTAACAACAGTGCTCTAACTATTCAAAATCAGGATGAGCAGCACGCACTCATCTGGAACAGGACACAAACTGGAAGCATGCATTATAAGCAGAATTAAATGAACAAGGCTTCAGTGTCTGGTGGCAAGAACACATCAGATGTTTTAGACATTTTTAGGGTGTGAAATGCAGTGCAAGATCAAGCTGATATGTGGGTGCAGTTTGCTAAAACGAAACTCTCCCATAATGTAAAGGTTTTGTAAGGATACTGCAAGACTGTAAAGAAAGATTATTGGAGTATGTTTTACAAGAACATAATACTTAAAGGGTTAGTTCACCCGAGAATGAAAATTCATCCATCTTCTACTCACCCTCGAAGCATCCTAGATGTATGTGACTTTCTTCTTTCAGAATAATCCAATCGAAGTTATATAAAAAATCATCCAAGTCTTTCAGTGGGGGTAAGCGGGTGTTTGTTGTCAACAGTTCAGAAGATGTTAAAGAGCCACATAGATGGGAAATCAAAAATTACCTGTATTACAGTGTATGATGTAGCTGTCAATCAGTGTAAACAATGTGCAAAGTAATTAAACCAAAAAGTACACGATTTATAAAGTTATTGGCTTCTAAAGTAAGGAGTCGACTCTGAATCGCTGAAACGAGTCGTTATAGATTTCAAATCTTTTGCCCATCTCTTTGTACGTAACGAGGACACTTTGCATAATAATCTCTGCCTACCGTCTTGAGAGAAACAAAACTCTGACCTGCCCCACCCCCCACAAAGACGCTCTGGTTAGTAGTTGGTGTGATAGCATCATGTCGAGGAGACAGTGTGTTTTTAATTGTAAAGGCAAGTTTGTTTTATTTTCACTGCCAAAGAATGAAGATCAGAAGAACCAATGGCTAAAATTCATTTTTACCACAATACCAGAGCAGTACAACAAATCCCTTTTATTGTGTTCACAACATTTCACTGATGACTGCTCTTCTAATCTCGGTGAGTTCAAGGCGGGATTTTCAAAGCGTTTGGCCATAAAAGAGGGTTCATTACCAACTTTATTTGGACCAACAAGCATCTCCGAATCACAACCTGTAAGTATGATTATGAAGTTATGTGTTTGTTTTCTCCCGAGCGTCTTTATCAGTATGTCGCGCTAGCACTATGTGTTAATGCTAACGCATTGTTTACCATGAAGTTGTGTGCTCAGTTTGGTTATGTACGTGCTTACATGAGTATGAAAATGTTAGTGTGTGTCATCGTTTTTATTACTTGGATGAATGATAAAAGACGTGTAGATATGATGTTTTAGATGCCATGGTATTTATGTACTGTAATAATACCCTATCTAAAACACGTACATGTGGAACAACCAATCAAAACTATGTCAGTTGACCAATCAGAACACAGTATGCTACCGAAAGGTGGGGTTTAAGGAAAACGAATCTTTTGAACAGCTTCGCACAAACCGTTTGGGGATCTCTGAGAATTGAGGTAATTGTAAAATGATATTTTGACAAAATTACAATGTTTTTTAACCTTGCATGGATTTAAACATGTTGTACAGGACTTATAAACAGTGATAGGAAGCTTAGACTTTTCATCTTACTGGCTCTTTAAATAAAGTGCACATATCTGTAATAAAACCTCCCTCACACGGCTCTGGGGGGTGAATAAAGGCCCCCTGTAGTGATCCATGCATTTTTGTAAGATAAATATCCAGATTTTTTTCACTTCTGCTGACTGTTGGGAACCGGAAGATGTACAGGTTGATGTCGTAGTTCGTCAGAGCTGCGTGGTTAGTGACGTGCCCAGAGAGAGAACAAACCAAAACACTGGTCATGCATTAGAAGCACAAAACGAGGATTTGTAAAGAAAAATGTCGGAGGATTTCGAAATAAGTCAAGAGGAGACTGGTTTTCCTTTGCTAAAATAAGGAAACTTTGTTTGCTTTGCTCCTACATTTTCCAGAGGCATCTTCTGCGTCCCACAGTCAGCAGATGTTAGAAAAAAGGTGTTTGTTACATTTGAAATCTGGATATTTATCTTACAAAAACGCATGGATTACCTACAAGGGGCCTTTATTCAACCCCCCGAGCCATGTGAGGCACGTTTTATTACAGATGTGCGCCCTTTATTTCACATCTTCTGAACTGTTGATAACAAACACCCACTTACCCCCATTGAAAGACTTGGAAGAGCAAGGACAATTTTTTATATAACTTTTACTGGATTATTCTGAAAGAGGAAAGTCACATACACCCAGGATGCTTCGAGGGTGAATACAAGATGGGCGAATTTTCATTCTCAGGTGAACTAACCCTTTAAGGCCTTTTACTTCAAGACTTTTGTTAATTCAATGTGTTTTTGTAATCATTTTTTATGTTTACTAGCAATAGTGAAAATTGTTTTGAGGTTAATCTCCCGAAATATTCCATGTTTCCAAGAATTCCTGTAAAGTTTTCAAAATTTCTTTGGAAGTGTTCCACCCTTTTGCAAACCTAGTCAGGGGTTTGTTCAAATCACTTACCCAAAGCAATAATAATACAGTAGTAATGCGTGACATAGCAAACACTACTAATTAAAGACCTAATCTTGTTTCTCTTGTTTTTCAACATGTCTCATCTCGAGCAATGATGTGCAGTTTATCTTTGTTATTAACAAATTTACACTTTCAATAGCAGCAGCAATACTCCTTCCTTCCATGACACACACTCATTGGATTTGACAGCGCCAAGTCAACCAGAAGGTCAAGCCACAATGAAAGCAGAATGTATTTTATATTGATTAACTGCTTGTACTAATTATATTACAGCGACATGTGACAGAGCTCACACATGAGGAAGAGAGGAGATGACTTGACTTCCATAATAAACATGAATCAGAGACATTATATTCTGAATGCAAGACTACAGCACTCCTCCAATCTAGCAGCACCAAACAGAAATGAAGACTGTTTTCAAATACTCAGATGTTTAAGTTTCTGGTGTAAATACAAATGTGCAGTTAGTTTGGCTTCTCAGTAAGATCTTGAATTTTATAGGACATGCCCAAAATGGTGTTTTATATGCATTTTAAAGAAAATTAACTAAAAATGGAAAACAACCCCAAAAACCCTATATATATGTGTATATATATATATATATATATATATATATATATATATATATAGATAGATAGATAGATAGATAGATAGACAGATAGATAGACAGATAGATAGATAGATAGATAGATAGATAGATAGATAGATAGATAGATATACACAGACACACAAAATGGTTATCTTAAGGGATAGACATGTTTCTTCTGCAGAACACAGAAGATATTTTGATAAATGTTGGGAATCGAACAACACTGGAGTCAATTTGACTTCCAACTGTATAGACAAAAACTGAGACATTTCTCAAAATGTCTTTTTTAAGGTATACTTTCCATTTCTTGAAAAAACCATAACACATTGGTGCACTGAAAGAAAGAAAGAA
Source organism: Carassius carassius (assembly GCF_963082965.1). Taxonomy (NCBI): domain Eukaryota; kingdom Metazoa; phylum Chordata; class Actinopteri; order Cypriniformes; family Cyprinidae; genus Carassius; species Carassius carassius. The sequence continues at coordinate 20,495,469 of NC_081783.1, forward strand.
ACCAAAACAGTGATTTGAAGAACCTAAAATGTAACATCAATAACTTTTTAATCTTTAAATACAAATAAAACCAATACAAAAGACCTATATATGCCCACAATTTTAATTTATCTTTTAAAGGCGTAGTCCACCCAAAAATTCAAACCGTGTTAATACCCTCATATGGTTCTAAACCATTATGACTGACTTTTTCTGCAGAAAAGAAAAAAAGATATGTGAGATATTTTGAAGAACATTGGATGCAATGAGTTCCATTGCATTGCCAAAAACTTTTCTTACCTTTTTTACTTTTTCACAGAAGTCAGTCATACAGCTTGTGAAGGTGAGTTAATAAAGATAAATTTCAAATTGTTGGCTTAGCTATCTCTTCAAGATAAATAGCCCTGAATTACATCCAAAGGTACTCCACAAATGTTCACAGCTCCATCATAAAACTCATTCAAGACAGACCAACAACAATTTGGCCTCCCATCCTCCCATTTCAATCTGTTGTTCATCTCCGTCTCGGATGAGTGGGGCTTTATGTTTTATTAGTATTCTCTCCCAGAGCTCGACAACAGATAAAGGTTTACCTGCCCACCAACAGCTGCATTTGATGCTTGAGATCTCATTCATGCACACACAGACATGGCTTTATGACGAACACCTTGTGAAGCAACTTTTACCCCAGTGTCGCCTAGCAACCATCATCTCTATTAAGTATCAAAGTTTAGTGTAAGGAGTACAAATAAAAATCATGTAGTTGCTTAGCTTGCTTAGCACAAACATTGTGAAAAATGGGGAGAAAAGGGTATTATGAAGCCTTGGCGCACAGGGCAGGTGATGAGCCGTCTGACCTCTGGCGTCGCTGTATGTGTCGAGTTGCAGGTCTTGGCACAGGTTGCAATTAATAATGGATGGATGTTATTTACACGCGAAACAGCACAAGGCATTTCCTCCAGACCTCCTCTGATGAGTTTCTGCCTCATTAAGGATCACATTCCTGGCGTTTCTTGCAGGAACTCTTTAAAGCTGGCTGAGATGTGTCTCGCTTTCTGTCGTTCTCCATTCAGATGGCGTCTGTTCTGCTGCAGTCTATTGTCGGATGGAAAGGTTATGAAACAGACCATGAAATTCAGCTGCACATGTTGTCACCTCACACAAATGACTGAAAAATCCTGTCATGGCATACATGCAAATTGAGGATTTACAGTATGGAATTGGTATTTGAACCACTGGGGTCTGAAGAGACACGATTAATGTGGATTTGTACTTCATTAAAGCTCTGTGCCCCTGCTGTCCCGTGTCAGGTTCTGATAAAGGCTGTGTGGGACTCACGAGGGTGATGTATTTTATCTCGTTCCATCCAGCACTGTTTAACCAAGGTTTTCATCTGCTGTAATGGATGCCTGTTTATCTGAATCTCACAAATGACACTATGTCTGCTGGAGTGGTTGGGAAGCTACAGTCGGTTCATTTTTGATGCATACTATTCTTTTGAAAGAACGTATATTAAATATCTAGACCTATAACCTACAATCCTAGTGGACTGTTGAACACAAAAGAAGATATTATGAAGAATATCGTACTCGGTTACTAACGTAACCTCGGTTCCCTGAGATGAGGGAACGAGTACTGCGTAAGCTAGCTTACGCTATGGGAAAAGGTCCCCTTTTCTCGAGAATATGAAGCCAAAAATTATCCTTAATTTTTAAATAATGTAAAACGCAGTGCTGCAGCACAGCAGACCCAAGCGAAGCGGCTCGCGCGCTTATTGGCTGTGCTGCGGCAACTGCAGCAACATTGGACGTCAGAGCGCGCCAAAATAGGCGTGGCTGGAACTATATAAGCCACCGCTTCACCATAGGGATCAGGTTTTAAATCGACTGAAGCGATAACCCGGTCCGAGCACATAGCACGGCAGGTTACGCAGTACTCGTTCCCTCATCTCAGGGAACCGAGGTTACGTTAGTAACCGAGTACGTTCCCTTTCGAGAGTACTCTCGTACTGCGTAAGCTAGCTTACGCTATGGGAACACAATGTAAAACGCCGTGCGTGCTCGGGAACTTCGACCTGTCACAGCCCGAGGCGAGAGCTCGGGGCTTTATAGCAGGAGAAATCCCAGTCCCAACAGCCAACCTTAGTGAGCTTTATATAGGGAACGAAAAAAGGGGGACGTGATAAGGCTTAGCACGTCTATATAGAAAGTACCCTGGCCTGCAGGGCAGGGACTTGCAGATTATAGAATCTAATAAATGTGGACGGAGAGGCCCAGCCTGCCGCCGCACAGATATCATCCAGTGGTATCCCGCAGGACCACGCCCATGACGAGGCCATACCTCGGGTGGAATGGGCTCTGATGCCGAACGGGCAGTGAAGGCCCTTAGATTTGTAAGCCAGCGAGATAGTGTCTACTATCCATCGCGATAGGCTTTGCTTCGTGGTGGCGAGACCTCGGGTGCGCCCACCAAAGCATATGAAGAGCTGGTCCGACCTCCTGAATAAGGCGGAGCGCGCAATTTAGGTTTTAAGAGCCCTGACGGGGCAGATGAAGCTCGCGTTGCTTTCGTCGCTTTGCGAGGAAAGGGCTGACAGCGAGATGACCTGCGCTCTGAACGGTGTTGAGAGCACCTTGGGGACATAGCCGTGTCTTGGTCTGAGAATGACTCTGGAGTCATTAGGCCCAAACTCGAGACAGTCAGCGCTTACAGATAGCGCATGTAAATCCCCCACTCGCTTGACTGAGGCCAGAGCCAGTAGAAAAGCGGTTTTGAACGAAAGAAGCTTCATATCGACAGACTGAAGCGGTTCAAAAGGGGGGCCCTTTAAGGCCTCTAGGACCGTAGACAGGTCCCAGGAAGGGATTGAAGGGGGTCGGGGAGGGTTCATCCGACGAGCTCCCTTAAGGAAACGAATGACCAGTTCGTTTTTTCCCAGTGATAGGCCGGCCACCGGAGCATGAGAAGCTGCAATGGCTGCCACATACACTTTGAGCATAGACGGGGATCTGCCCGCATCTAAACGCTCCTGTAGGAAGGAGAGTATCTCCGTCACGTCACATAAGTGAGGGTCTAGGTTCCGTGTCCCGCACCAGGTGGAGAACACTGACCATTTCTGCGCGTATAGGCACCTGGTTGAGGGCGCTCTGGCTTCCGTAATGGTCTTTAACACTCCCTCAGGGAGGTTCCCGGGTACCCGTTGAGGGGCCATACATGAAGGGCCCAAAGTTCGGGGTGGGGATGCCAGAGCGCGCCCTTCAGCTGCGTGAGGAGATCTTTCCGCAGCGGTATTGGCCATGGGGCTGTACTGGACAGCTGCATCAGCTCGGAGAACCAAGGTTGGGTCGTCCAGAGTGGGGCTACTAGCAGCATAGCACATCTGCTCTTCCTGACCCGATCGATGACCTGCGGTAGCATCGCGACCGGTGGGAAGGCATAAAGCGGGCGTCTGGGCCAATCGAGGGCCAGCGCGTCCCTGCTCTTTGAAAAATATATTGGGCAATGAGCGTTGTCTTCTGAGGCGAAGAGGTCGACCTCTGCCCTGCCGAAGATGCTCCACATCAACTGAACCGTCTGTGGGTGAAGAGACCACTCCCCAGGGGGAACATTCGCCCTGGAAAGCATGTCCGGGCCCCGGTTCAGGATGCCAGGTACATGCGCTGCCTTTAGCGAGCGCAGATTGTAATGTGCCCATGTCAGAAGACGCTCGGTCAGGGTGTGCAAGGTTTCTGACCTGACACCACCCTGGTGATTTATGTAGGCCACCACTGACATGCTGTCTGATCTGACCAGAACGTGGTGGCCCTTTAAAAATGGGAGGAAAGCTTTCAGGGATAGTTCGACCGCTATCATCTCCAGACAGTTTATGTGTAACAGTCGCTCCGGGCTCGACCAGAGGCCGGAGGCAGACCTGCCCTCGTACAGGGCGCCCCAACCGAGGTTGGATGCATCTGTCGAGACTACTTTCCATTTCGAGACAGCGCCCGTGCTTACGCCTAACTGATACCAGTTGGCTATATTCCAAGGGGCCAGAGCTGTGATGCAGCCGTGGGTCACCCTGATGCGCGCGCGGCCGGAAATCCAGGCGCGCGCTGGAACACGGTCTCTCAGCCAGCGCTGTAGTGGGCGCATGCGCAGCAGGCCCAGTTTGAGAACCGCAGAGGCTGATGCCATCAGACCTAGCATTTCCTGAAATCGTTTGAGCGGGTAAAGAGACCCGGCTTTGAACGACACGGCTAAATGCTGAATAGTGAGAGCGCGCTGTGACGTCAGACGCGCTGTACATGTCACAGAGTCTATGTCTACCACAAAAAGGAAATCCTCTGGCTGGGAGACAGAGCGCTCTTGATAGTGTTGATCGTGAGACCCAGGCATTCTAAATGGCTGAGGATCCAGGATCTGTGTGTCGTCAGTAGTTCCTCGGAATGGGCTAAAACTAGCCAGTCGTCGAGGTAGTTCAATACTCGCACTCCCCGCAATCTCAGGGGTGCGAGAGCGGCATCCATGCACCGTGTAAACGTACGGGGCGCTACGGAGAGGCCGAATGGAAGAACCATGTACTGATAAGTCTGCCCCTCGAAGGCGAATCTCAAGAATGGCCTGTGATGGGGTGCTATTTGAATGTGAAAGTAAGCGTCTTTCAGATCCACTGAGAAAAACCAATCCCTCGGGCGTATTTGCGCGAGTATTTGTTTGGTAGTTAACATTTTGAACGATCGCGTCATAAGCGCTTTGTTCAAACGTCTGAGATCTAGGATGGGTCTGAGACCGCCATCCTTTTTTGGTACGAGGAAGTAGCGGCTGTAAAAGCCTGACTCGCGCTGCGCAGGGGGGACAGTTTCTATCGCCCTTTTTGCAAGAAGGTTTATCAGTTCGGCGCGAAGGACGTGTGTCATTTCGCTTTTCACTTTCGTTTCGACCACGGCGCGAAAGCGCGGCGGTCTGCGAGCGAACTGGAGCGAGTAACCTCCTTTTATTATATTCAAAACCCAATTTGATATGCCGGGGATGGCCTGCCATGCAGCGGCTCGTGCGGCTATGGGTTGAATGTGCTTCGGGCACTGGCCGCCTGTTATGAGGGGACCAGTAGCTCGAGTATGCTGTGCTTGTGACACTGTGGTGACAGCGCTTATCTGTAGGGTTGCACACTGAGAAGTGGGCACGCGCGCTACATTTAGAGCACCTCCGGCGCGAGCGGGAAGGTGGGCATGAAAGGAGACCCGAGTGAGTCTTTGTGACACTTGGGGGAGTGTGTATACATGTAGGGGTGCGTACTGTGTAGTGGGCACACTGCCTACATAGAAAAAGCTCTTTTTGTGCTTTATTGAGGTCGCCGTGAAAACGGCGTTTGTGTGCAGGCGTGCGTGCATTGTAACAGGCTCGTTTACTGCAGTATAGACATCTCCAACCGCCTTTAGTGAGGGGATTGGAGGAAGCATGTGAGGTTTCTTGTGTGGTGGTCCGGCCGCAGCGGGACTTAACCACGGTCTTTTCAGCCCGAAGGTCAGGAGGGCTTCGGAGGCTCGGGGTTCAGCACAATCCTGGGCCGAGGTCCCCGTCTCTCTGGCGGTTTGCGGCTCGTAGAGCGAGAGCGGTGCTGGGTTTTGGTCGCTGGGCGAGACTGTAAGTCTGGCTGCGATGGCTTCGAGGTCTGAGGGGGCGGCGCATTTCTACGGCGTCCCGCAGCAGAGCTAGAGCGTTTCGGCAGGAAGTGTCTCATTGCCTGTGACGTTTTCTGAGCCTCAGTGAAGCGTTCAGCGAAACCCTTAACCGACTGGCCAAAGAGGCCGGAAGGCGAGATAGGAGAGTCGAGAAAGGCGGATTTGTCGGCGTCTTTCATCTCCGTGAGCGTGAGCCAGAGGTGTCGCTCTAAAACAGCGAGACTTGCCATGCTTCGGCCGATCGCTTGTGCTGTGGTCTTTGTCGCACGCAGGGCTAGATCAGTAGCGCTGCGGAGATCTTTAAAGTCATAGGTATCTGGGGCAGACTCGTCCAGGTTACGGAGAAGTCTGGCCTGAAAAACCTGCAGCACAGCCATGGTGTGTAGAGCCGAAGCAGCTTGACCAGCGGAGGTGTAAGCTCGGCCAGCGAGAGCTGAGGTGGTGCGGCACGGCTTGGATGGATGCACAGGCTTCGACCGCCATCCAGCGGCTGAGGGCGGGCAGAGGTGTGCAGCAATAGCCTCCTCGAGAGGGGGGAGGCTCTCGTAACCGTGGTCTCGGGCGCCGTCGACAGAGGAGAGCGCTGACGAGACAGAAGTCTTCAAGCGTGCGGAGAATGGGGCTTTCCACGACTTCGTGAGTTCATTGTGAACTTCCGGGAAGAAGGGGGCGTTTCTTTGCGGAGGGGCCGAAGGGCGCCCCTGCAGGAACCATTCATCCAGCCTGCTTTTAGCGGGCTCGTCTGGAGGAGACCAGTCGAGCTGAAGGTCGCTGACAGCCCTTGTAAGCACGCGAGTAAGCTCCGCGTCGATATCGGCGCGTTGTCCGGTGCAGCTGGGTGCTGTAGAGGGGGGGGGGGGGGGGGGTCCGCAATGGAGCCCGACCATTCCTCACTACTGGACGCGGCGAGAGAAAGGCTGTCGTGTCTGTCCTCTTCCGCCTCAGGCGCTCCGAAGGAGAAGGGGGCGCTGGTGAGCAGGGACTGGCGCTGCTCGTCCACGAAGAGGACAGGCGAAGCAGAGAGAGCGGGCGAGGCACGCGGGGAGTGTTCCGGCGTGAGCTCGCGTGTAGCAGTATGCTCAGGCATTCTCTGATCGCGGCGTTTCTTACGCGGCACTTGAGAGAGAAGAGGCGGAGCGGGTGGAGCATCGTGGCTGGTTTGAGCTAATCGAGCCCGCAGGGTCGATATAGCCATGTCGTCGCACTCAGGGCAGCCGCCCTTGAAGAGTGCGCTCTCAGCATGCTCACGGCCCAGGCAGGAGACACAGATGATGTGGCGGTCCTCGCTGGGCAGAGGGCCTCGGCAGGAAGCGCAGGCCCGAGGCATTTGAAACAACGCCTCGAATTCTGGAGGAAAAAAGTGTGATGCAGCGGCAAACACACTAGCTTTGAAAAGGATATAGTCACGCCGGATGGCGCAGCAGGAAGCGGGTGCTGAAGGCGGCGTCGAGATGAAGCACGAGCCGGCGTCCTCAGATCTGCGTTGCAGTGCTATCCCGCTGAGAGGCTTTTCGACGGCGTGTAGAGGCTTCTCCGGAGAAGACAGCGAAGTGCAGGTGAGATCGCTGAAGGAGATGAAATCTGATCCCTATGGTGAAGCGGTGGCTTATATAGTTCCAGCCACGCCTATTTTGGCGCGCTCTGACGTCCAATGGGCGCGAAGCGCCCCCATTGGTTCGTTACTCTCCGCCGCCTCACCATAGGTTGCTGCAGTTGCCGCAGCACAGCCAATAAGCGCGCGAGCCGCTTCGCTTGGGTCTGCTGTGCTGCAGCACTGCGTTTTACATTATTTAAAAATTAAGGATAATTTTTGGCTTCATATTCTCGAGAAAAGGGGACCTTTTCCCATAGCGTAAGCTAGCTTACGCAGTACGAGAGTACTCTCGAAAGGGAACTGATCAATTTAAGTGTATTGGTTTGATTTGACTTAAGCTATAATATATAGCTAACTACCTGTTCAAAGCTAGGATGTTAAATATTAACAGATGAGCTTGTAGCTTAGCAAGCAATTTCAGAATAGCTTCCACAATGCAATGCTACTAACCTGACTTGCCTTCATTCTAGCATGCCGAATGAACTGAAAGTGATATGTTGCATTTTCAGTCCATTTCACCAGATTTCTCTTTCAGGTCAATTGAGTATCAATCAGTTTCCAAAAATAAATAAATAACTTGTTGAAAGTAGCTTTATAGCTACTTTATTGCTTTCCTAAACATGCAAAGTAATAAGATCGAATGACAACAAATATTTATTCATTCAATCATATTTATATATTTATTCAATCATATAATATTTTCATTCATTACACACAGACTGATATATTTCAAATGTTTATTTCTTTTAATTTTGATGATTATAACTGACAACTAAGGAAAATCCCAAATTCAGTATCTCAGAAAATTAGAATATAACTTAAGACCAATACAAAGAAAGGATTTTTAGAAATCTTGGCCAACTAAAAAGTATAAAAATGAAAAATATGAGCATGTACAGCACTCAATACTTAGTAGGGGCTCCTTTAGCCTGAATTACTGCAGCAATGCGGCATGGCATGGAGTAGATCGATAGATTTTCTATGGGGTTAAGGTCAGGCAAGTTTGCTGGCCAATTAAGAACAGGGATACCATGGTCCTTAAACCAGGTACTGGAAGCTTTGGCACTGTGTGCAGGTGCCAAGTCCTGTTGGAAAATTAAATCTGCATCTCCATAAAGTTGGTCAGCAGCAGGAAGCATGAAGTGCTCTAAAACGTCCTGGTATACGGCTGCATTGACCTTGGAGCTCAGAAAATACAGTGGACCAACACCAGCAGATGACATGACACCGCAAACCATCACTGACTGTGGAAACTTTACACTGGACCTCGAGCAACGTGGATTGTGTGCCTCTCCTCTCTTCCTCCAGACTCTGGGACCCTGATATCCAAAGGAAATGCTAAACTTACTTTCATCAGAGAACATAACTTTGGACCACTCAGCAGCAGTCCAGTCCTTTTTGAAGCGAGACACTTCTGACGCTGTCTGTTGTTCAAGAGTGGCTTGACACAAGGAATGTGACAGCTGAAACCCATGTCTTGCATACGTCTGTGCGTAGTGGTTCTTGAAGCACTGACTCCAGCTGCAGTCCACTCTTTGTGAATCTCCCCCACATTTTTGAATGGGTTTTGTTTCATAATCCTCTCCAGGGTGTGGTTATCCCTATTGCTTGTACACTTTTTTTCTACATCTTTTCCTTCCCTTCACCTCTCTATTAATGTGCTTGGACACAGAGCTCTGTGAACAGCCAGCCTCATTTGCAATGACCTTTTGTGTCTTGCCCTCCTTGTGCAAGGTGTCAATGGTCGTCTTTTGGACAACTGTCAAGTCAACAGTCTTCCCCATAATTGTGTAGCCTACAGAACTAGACTGAGAGACTATTTGAAGGCTTTGCAGGTGGTTTGAGTTAATAAGCTGATTAGAGTGTGGCACCAGGTGCCTTCAGTATTGAACCTTTTCACAATTTCATTCAAATTTTCTTAGATACTGAAATTTGGATTTTCCTTAGTTGTCAGTTATAACAATCAAAATTTAAAGAAATAAACATTTGAAATTTTATCTGTCTGTGTGTAATGAAGTTTCACTTTTTGAATGGAATTAGTGAAAAACTTTTTGATGATAATCTAATTATATGAGCAGCATGTGCACGCGCCAGATGACCTGGCCTCCACAGTCACCGAACCTGAACCCAATCGAGATGGTTTAGGGGTGAGCTGGACCGCAGACAGAAGGCAAAAGGGCCAACAAGTGCTAAGCATCTCTCGGGGAACTCCTTCAAGACTGTTGGAAGACCATTTCAGGTGACTACCTCTTGAAGCTCATCAAGAGAATGCCAAGAGTGTGCAAAGCAGTAATCAAAGCAAAAGGTGGCTACTTTGAAGAACCTAGAATATGACATATTTTCAGTTGTTTCACACTTTTTGTTATGTATGTAATTCCACATGTGTTAATTCATAGTTTTGATGCCTTCAGTGTGAATCTACAATTTTCATAGTCATGAAAATAAAGAAAACTCTTTGAATGAGAAGGTGTGTCCAAACTTTTGGTCTGTACTGTATATATATCCCCATTCTGAACACAGCCATAAAAGTAACCAAGAAAAGAAATAAACTTATAGTTTATTTAAATAGATAGTTCTGATGTGATCAAAGCCCCGAAAAAGGAAATAAAACAGAATAGAAAAGGACAGAACAACATCTACACATTTTAAAGAACAGACGGCAGGGGCCAAATCTAGCAGTAACCCACAAGTCAGTCACTGTCACGAGGGTAATAGCCATCACCGTCACTTGCTTCTGACATCTTGTCGAACACCAAAAATCATCCAGCTGCATCTAAACCTCATTCCTTTCAAGTTTGCCTGAGTGGAGATGCAGCAAAGTTCAAAGGAAAGTTACCTTTCGGTGAGCTCCCGTCCTGGGCTCTCTGCGTGATTTGGAAGGCATTGTTTTATTCCTGTGGACGGTCGATGTCTAGAGCCTGTCTGCATCTGGAAATGAGATACAATCCTCTTTTCCCAATTAATTAATCTCAATTAGGCTCCAAAGCCTCTGGTCTAAGCACATTCACTTACACGAACCGACTTTACTGCCCTTTTCTTTTCTGAATTTGCAGTGAAAATATTTTGGCAGAATTATTTCCTGTTTTTGTGACCTTGATTCAATGCAGCATTGTGAAACAAATTCATCACTGAGGCATTTTAACTTTAAACTGAGTCCATTATCAGTAATAATACTTCCTTTTTTAATCAGCTATTTGGACTTTAATACTGACGCATTTCGCAATTATGACTTTGTTCTCTGTCTCTGATGTGCTCAATACTGTAATGTTCTACTGCTACAGCAGGAAGCTCTCATTGCCAGGGCTCTGCACCATAAACACTTCAGATCCTGCCACGGGGCTCTTCATCAGATGAGTGCCCTTGAACGAGGATCATTACCCCCTTGTACTTTAGGGAAGCTGTCCTGCTTTGACCCCAGTCTCTGCTAGCAGATGTCTGCTGAAATCAGAGTTAATACAGCCTGTGCTTAGTAACAAAAAGGTGACTCATAATAGCAAACAGAAGCTTAAGTTAATGAAGTAGAAATATCCTTCACCGGAAGCTATAAAGGACAGACTTTCTCATACCTGTACTGTACTGACAGCAAAGCAATGAGCTGTGGAGGCCTGTTTCTGTCACTGAATAAAACAATGTCAAAAAAACATCATTTTCCAAAAGATTAAGTATAATATTGGTTAACTATCTTCTAAAAATGGCATTGAAATCTAAAACCTGCCTCAACATCAAACACTTTAGACAACAGTTTTCTAGTAACAAGTCACTTTTAGATCCTATTTCAACCTGGAAATGTAAGACAAAAAAAAAAACTCAATCAGATTAAGCATTATCTATTATTATTTCTGAACATACAAAAAAAAAAAAAAAAGAGCGTGTACAGTCACAGTCTGAGCAGAGTTTGGTAACACAGACCAGAAGATGCTTTGGCAAGAAAAGTTTTGACTACACCTAAAACATGTCGGCAATGTATTCAATGACACTTTTAACCTCTGAAAACTTAGATGGCAGTCTAAAACATAAGTATGAGTGGTATGATTAACTGCCAGACTCCCGCAGTCCATTTAATTCACTGTACAGTTCCTTCTGAGCATGTTTAAGCATATGGCTACTTAAGTTTGACACCGTTCTGACTTACAAGCGCTGCTGTTAAAGCCTGCACACACAAGCACTCATACAAAGATAAAGAGTCTTTCATGTCTCAGAATCTCTCTGTCTAAGCATGTGTCCAGGCCTGCGTTTCTCCTCAAGGGTCACTGGCCTCCATGTCGGGCTGCTGGGATGAGGGAGGAGGTGGTGGGTCAGAGGAGGAAACAGGGTCACCTGAGCCATACGTGTTCTGCAGAGAACGGGACACGTAATTCCAGTATTCCCTTCTAATGGTGTCCTTTTCCTCGGCCAAGAGCTTACAAAGCTAAAAAACAACAACAAAGAGGTGTGAAAGAGTGAGAAAAATCAAGGCTCTTTTTATTGATGGAGATAGCAGAGATGATTCGGAGGGGAGAATTGGAAATGCATTCTGACAAGATAAAAAAAAAAAGAAACCTGTGTATGGTAAACTCAAGACATTGACTGAACACTGTACATATTTCAGACAGTGTAATACAACGGGAGTGGAAGTCTAAATGCAGCTCTGACATTGTCCCATGTAAAGAGCGCCTGCGTACAGCAGTGAGACGGCCAGCTCCCTCTGAGCAGCAGTAAAAGCCAGTTCAGACCATATGAAAGGAAATCTGCTGGTTATGCTCATCAATATTCTGCCCTTCACAGTCTTACTAAAAGGTCAGCGGTCTGAGATCTCCAGCTCGACTTGCTGAGGAATTCTCTAGAAGCATGGGAGAAACAGGAGAAGAATCCTTTCTAGAAATGACCTATCGGTAAATGCCAAAGGCAGTTGAGTATCAGTTGCACGGGGAGCGAAACTCGGACATCTTTAGGTTTCAGCGCCATAGAGAATCACTGGAAGATCCGAAGCTTCCAAGGGTTTGCTGCTACAAAAATGGAAAAACGATGTGCCTGGGGTACTTGTAACACTGATTCAAGGTATCCTGAGAGGATGGAATTTATTTTATTGTATTTACTAAACCCAAACAAAACAGAGCAAAATGTCTGGAAGCATTCAACCTTAATCCCAATGAAGACAAAAACCTTCAAACTTTTCTGGTTGACAATAAGTTAAAATTTTCATCTGCTCAAACAGAACATTTATGTAATCTTGTGCTTCAGCAAGGTGGCTAAAGCTAGCTAACGTTAAAGTTAGTGAGTCCATGCTAACGTACAAACATGAATAGCAAACTGTTCTCACGTCTTGTTAGTGTTTTTGACCTACACTGTACATTTCAGTGCCTCTCCATATAAAAATGGTTAAATATGAATTATGGTATTGACCCAAATATAAGATCATGTTATTTCTTGGAAATACATCTGAAAAAACGCAGTCGTCTTATATTCAGGGTTTAGACTTTGACATGTCAATAATACACCCACAACAATAGGTGGCACCAAATACGTGTAAAACGAGTGTGCCAAGAAATACGAAATGTACTGCGTGTCGTAATGTTGTACGCGGATGAAAAAAAAAAAAAAAAGACAAAGCTCAAGTTGTGACTGTCATGTTAGCCAAACTTCCTCTGTAACTGATTTTAAACCGTAAGATAGGACCCACATTTGAAGACAACTATAACATTTCTACTGTTAATGAAATTTTGCTAGGCTACTATGAGATGAATAGACTAATTGTTATATATTTCAGATGGGCTACCTGTTATTTTTATGGTATTATCAAAAAGTGTATTTTTTATTTATTTTTTGGTATGTATTTTTGCCGGAGCAAATGTCTAAACGATTCTTAAATCAAGCAAAATAACAAAAGTAGAAACTAATCATAATGAAATGAGTTTATAATTAAAAAAAAAGAACAAATATCTGCCAATGTGCACAGAAAAATCTATTTTATTCATAGGTAAATACATTTCTGACCTCATTGGCAGATATGTGTTATTTTTGTAACAAATAAACTCATAAAACACACTTCATTTTGTTCAATTTTCCAAGACATTTTACATCTGTATCTAAAGTAATTGTATCTTGATTTATAGATGCAAAAACTAATACTAAGGAAAAACATTTTGTTTTCTAAAGCCATGTGAGGGTTCCATATTACAAGCCCTCAGAAACATTCTAGAACCATAAGTGATCCATCAATTATCTTCATTATATTATTAAACATCTTTTAGAATTATTCTAGTCAGCATTCAATTGTAGAAGCCATCATAATATTATCTTTATTTTATGTTATAACATTATTACTCTGTGGGAGGTTCACTTTAGGAGCCCTCAGAAACATTCAAGAACCATTTGAGGTTTACAATAAATGATTTTCACCATGTGAGAGCTTCAATGTCCAATTCTACAGAAACACTCTAGAATTATTTAAATTCCATTCCTCTACAACTGTGAGAACATTACTATAGATTCTGTACTGAATCTGCGGGTTAGAACTTACAACATAAAGTTGGTTCAAGAATCAAATTCAGAGCATTGTCTGGTCTTTTTCTGAAACCGTGACTTCTTTGTGGTTATCCATACAAGTGCAGAAAACAAATTATGTATGCATATACATACCTATAAATATATCTATTTATTAGAGTTGGATCAAGGCTTCACACTTGCACCGGTTTTGGAGAACAGCAATTACACTTTAAGATAAAGATTTTTATTATTATTATTATTATTTTTTTTTTTTAAAGCTGTGATAATTAAGGTGCGCACCCACATAATCACTGCTGCATTTTACATAAATCTCAGATTGTTTTGGTGAGACTGTCACATTTATATATGCCTAAATAAACCAAACTAAGATGGGAATCTGCACCAGGTTATGAAACAAAAAGGATTTTTTTTTTTTGTCTTGGCAAAAAATTATTGATTTCATTACTATGGACACTTTTCCTCTGAAAGCTTTCATATTCCTCATCTCATATGCGTGCGAGTCTGACTACAGCTGAAAGGTTGAAGTGGTTTTTTAACACATAGACGTGGCCTCAATTTCAAAACAGAAAATAATTTTCAACTCCATTACAGGATGAGAAACCCACAGCAAAGAAACCTCATTAACCTCTACACAGACACAACATCCGCATGTTTGCGGTGGAAAACACTGTCACGGGGAAATACTCAGGAGGCGAATAATACTTTCTCGGTCCCGATTTCCCTTCCTTTATGGTAAGCTCTTTGGCGTGCGGAGGTAGCCATGTTACGTTTTATATTCATTTTGTTTATTGGTATGGAACTACAGATCAATTATTAATTAACATCTATTAAAGTTGTGTTGAGTTAATATTTAAAGGCAAGCGCTTTCAGCTAAAGACAGAATTCCAAAATCTCTAATTAACGTACCTTAATAACTGGATGTGGATGATGAGGTCTATTTTTTTACAATCCACCAAACTGAAATATTCAACAGATTCTATGGAATATAGATATCTGTGAGTGAACCTACATGCTAAAAGAGATGAAACAATCACTACACCAAAGAATTAAACCACATATTCTTTATGAGAACACTTTACATGTGATACGGGCTAATGAAATATTTATGATAAAAAATTTTTTTTAAAAACTCCCAGCTTTTGATAATGTTATCCATAATAAAATGCTCATAACAGAGTTCACTTACAGTAATGTTGCACATGGGCACATTATGTAAGTTTTGAGAAGTTTTACAACAGCAGTTCTGTTTCATTTATATGGTGATTAAATGATGATTTCAATCACAATAAATAGTGTTATTTACCTTAAAAAGCAGCTATTTATAGAGGTTATTTAAACAAAACTGAAACTTCACAGTGACTATGTTAACATGCAGATTAATATCAGTTTTTGGTCATACTATGATGTATGCATGTAAATGCATTATCATAACTGTCATATGACTGTATATGGGTAAGAAGCAGAGGAAAAAGTGTGCACTGTGCAGTTTACTGAAAAAAAGACTCATTCTGACGGCACCCATTCACTGCAGAGGATCCATTGGCGAGCAAGTGATGTAATGCTCAATTTCTCCAAATCTGTTCTGATGAAGAAACAAACTCATCTACATCTTGGATGGCCTGAGAGTGAGTAAACTTTCAGCAAACTTTCCTTTGTAGCTAAACTATTTCTTTAATATATATATGTTAATCTGAAAACAATCTTCATGTAAACATGGCTGCTGTTTTCTCTTTATGCAAACTCACAGCTCACCTTCAAAGCCTTGCTGAGTGTTTCTTGCTGGTCGTAGCTGGAGTTATTGGTCTCCAGAGCATCTTCGTAGAGGTCGACCAGGAAGGCGGTGAGATATGGAGAGCTACATGTGTCCTGGAGCTCTGTCAACTGTTCCAGCAGTCCAGGATACGAGCAGAGCCCACCATCCTGTAGGATCCTGAGCCACAGAACAGATGCTTTTAGACAAACCACAATACATGCCCAATGTTTAAATTCATGAAAATACTATACATATTTATATTTCCAAGAATAAGCAACAATAATAATGATGCTTGCCCTGGCAGACCCTGTTAAAGATCCATGTTATGTTTTTGTCAATACATGTGACCCTGGAGCACAAAACCAGTCTTAAGTCGCTGGGGTATATTTTTAGCAATAGCCAAAAAAACATTGTATGGCTCAGAAATTATAGTTTTTTCTTTTATTCCAAAAACTATTATGATATTAAGTAAGGACCATGTTCCAAGAAGGAGAATTCATTAAGACATTTTCAAAGGCGATTTTGATTTCAAAGGCGAAATCAGATTCTCAAATAGTTGTATCTCGGCCAAATATTGTCAGATCCTAATAAACCATACATCAATGGCATGGCTTTCAGGTGATGTATACATCTTGATTTAAAAAATTGACACTTAAGACTGGTTTTGTGGTATATAGTCGTATACATTCATTCTGGTTCTTCAGTAAAAACTGTTTTTATGCAATACATCAAGGTCTGTTAATGGTGAGAATCTGCCATCTGCTGGTTGACTTGGATGACTTCACAGACTGTTTGCAACACTCACCCTTTTAAATAGTTCCAAGCGCTCTCATTGTGAGGAGCTTTCTTTATTTGTTTCAGGGTATACCTAAAGAGAGAAAGACAGAGAAAAAGGGAAAGAGTGGAGCTGAATGGTTTTATTTGGCCATATTTGCTTATCAAGTAACAAATAATAGTATTGTGTAAATTCTACTGAAACTGCTTCTTTAAAAGCAGGTGGAACCAGATAAACATTCACATGTTGCATGTAATGTCACATAACAAGCAACCACTCTAGTGTGCTCTTCAGATAAGCAGCTTTAGGTGATACATTTGCACAGCGCTTTGACTCTAATATCCTTATTTTATAGGTAATAAATTTGTTAATTTTATAGAACTATACACCATTATAGACATTTCCATATATTAGTTGCTACTTATCTCAAAATTATTTCTCGCAATTCTGAGATTCTCACAATTCTGAGTCTTTTTCTTTCAATTAATAAGTATAAATTCAGTGCAATATAAACTTGCAATTCTGAGACAAAAAAGTCGGAATTGTGAAATAACTTGCAAGAGGAAAAAGTCTGAATTGTGATATAATTGTGATGTTTTTATTTCTATTCCATGGCAAAAAAAAAGAATGTTTATGTAAATTTGGAGAAAAAAGAAACTTGGAATTGTGAAAAAAATCTGAATTTTTTATTTTTTATTAAGATTATATCATGCAATTATGGCATTCTTCCCTTTTAATTATGAGAAAATAAATTTAACTGTGTGATTAAAAAGTTGTAAAAAAATAAATCTCATTATTGGACTTTTTTGGATACAGTTATTGAATTATCACCCCCAAATGCATAAAGCATAACTTCAAAAGCCTGAGTAATATGACACGCAAGTAAAAACAAAGAATTCATTCAATGCCATTTTTATAACTTCATGTGATCATCTATATTTTTGCTCAGTATTTCGGTTCTACAGTTCAATCTTTGAGCAAAAAAAGCTATGTTTTGGTAAAGAATGAGACTCACTGCACTTCTCTGTCGAGGATGGCAGGGTCAGAGTATCCGCTGGTGTGACTAATGACAAAGTGTCTCTGATTCCAAGCGGAGTTATTCCTCACGTCCTCCTCTAACAATTCCTCCACATACTCCAGCTCTCCATCCCACAGCTTATACTCCTGGGACACACAGAGACGGACCATGAACACACTTGCAGATCAGCAAACCGTCACACACCACACTGGACCTGGATCTGTACCTGGATGACCCACTGTCTGTGCTGCCATGCGTGGTAGTTCTTGGCATCTTGACTAAGAATTTCTGCCACGAACTGCAGCTCTTCAGACGGGTCCTTCAGCCACTCCACCACCATCCGCCTGTGATGCCTGTATATTTGCACAAATTGTTTAATAATAATACTAATAACCAAGAACGCTTGGTTTACTAATGTACTTTAAAAATGGCTGTTTAAGTATCACTGTGATAAACAAAAAAGTGTCTATATAGCTTTTAATGTTCATTTTTATTCCTTGTGTGTTTGGCAAATAAAGCTCTTTCTGATTCCGATTTAATTTTAGTTAACTATAACAAACCTGCTTTGAAACACTTTCACTCAGAAATTGCCAGTACATTTCCCAAATGATTACAAAGAAACTACAAGTAACACGCTGAATTAAATGTGACATTTTAAAGCAGAAAGACCGAAATGTTGACTTTTACTCAAACTCCAAATTTGCACAAATAGGTTGAGATGGACTTACCAGACTTGGTAGTTCTTCGGCTGATCCTCTATGATGGCTGTGATATACCTCATCTCTTCTCTCAGGTCTTTATCTAGAGCCTGCAGTAAAACTCTCCTGTAGTGCCTGTAGACATTAAACACCACACTTTAATGTAGGATCCAAGTGACTTGCACTGACTTTTGTAGCTTTTTGCGGACCAAAGCAACCAGAAGGCTTGCTGATGATTAAATCTGTAGCCACTGCAGACTTAGTGTGTGTTATGTACATTACCATTCAAGAAATATGTTTATTCAGCAAGGATGCATTAAAGCTGATCAAAGGTGACAGTAAAGACCAGTGTTTGGAATAACGCCGTTTAAAATAACGGTGTTAGGTAACGACGTTATTTTTTCAGTAACGGGGTAAACTAATTACTTTTCCCGTCGTTACAACACAGTTAACATTACTGGATGTTAAATGCGGTGCGTTACTATGCATTGATTGATTTAATAAGCTATGTAATCCGAACGCACCCCTGGCTCACACAGCTAGTGAGGAGGTGGGTTAATTGATAACGAGATAAGCGATTATGATTGGCTAAGGCAGAGTCATGTGTTTCATGGTACGCAATCAGAGCCAGTGTTTTTACACACATGCCGGCACACGCGCCAGCGGCGCCAAACACACACACACTTTTTCAAAGAAATCTGGAAAAAGGAATCACATTGATAAAAATAATAAATAAGCAAAAAAAAAAAATCACCATATTAAGAGTGATTTCTGAAGAATCATGGGACACTGAAGACTGGAGTAATGATGCTGAATATTAAGCTTTGCATCACATGAAAAAATTACATTTTAAATTGTATTAAAATAGAACAGATAGTTTGAATGGCAATAATATTTCACAACAACACTGTTTTACAGCAGTTTTGATCAAACAAATGCAGCCTTGGTAAGCATATAACATAAAAAAAAATCGTACCAAACCCCAAATCTTTTAATAGTAGTGTTGCATTAGGTTTGCCATTGAAATGCTATTGCACCTAAGATATTCCCATTTAGATGTTCATTTAAATATCTGCTATCTATCTCACCATACTGTGTAATTTGCAGCATTGAGGTTGATGGCTTCAGCGGTCAATGCAAACGCTCTCTCACTCTTCTCATCGTTCTTCAGGAGTGCTCTGAACATGTCAAACACATCTGTAACTGCAGATGAAAAGACAAACAAGTTCAGCAACTGATTATATACAGCAAGTAAACAATCCTTGACAGCATGATTGGGTCTTGTATTGCACTGAAATGGTTTATTTTGTGATAATTACGGCAGACTGAACATTATCCTATTAATTGCATGATTTTAAATCAAATGAATGAGCATAAAACAGAGCAATGGATATGAGTTCAGATTATTCTACCATGTCATCTGAGGAGAAAAGTGATAGAGACATGAAAGAAATTAGAAATGAATGGCCTGATTAATTGATTGGTTGAACAAGACACTTACATTTTTCTGAATAAGCTATTTTAACGACAGGGTTGGGTCCATCATCCTGAGGAACGGGTTCTAGATCAGCCCACTCTTTTCTGTCCCTAAAACAGAAAAACAAGCACATTAAGTGACAATGACAGTTTAGTTAAATGGCTCAGTCATTTCACTTAGACTTAAAATGAAAATGAACCTGTTTTAAACCAATAAAACCAAGTTTCTAGTGCTCAAACAAGTGATTTAGTTCGAAAAAGGGCGTGTAGAGAAAAGAAATCTCTGATAGCCGAGGCACTCCTTAATTAAAATGTCTTTAATGAAAAAATGACATGTCCTAAATGGACAACTTTAAAATGCCCATGCGTAGCGGCATGAGGCCTTCTTCAGGGCATAGTGAAGCAGATAAAAAACTGATCTTATAATGATAAAGACACACAGGTAGAAGCAAACACACAGGTGCTGACAATCAATGTTGAAGGTCTGCAGGTAATTGCTAGGACACGCCTCTCACACGGTTCTCAGCACTAAAGCTATTAGTCACAATAATAAACAGAAACACAGGCAACAGATAACATGCATATACATTCATGCATACCTCTCACATGGTTCTCAACACAGAAGCTATTGGTCACAATACTAAACAAAGAAGCAGCAGCATGCATATACATTCATGCAATATATTACTAGGGCACGCCTCCCACCTGATTCTCAGTACTAAAGCTGTTGGTCACAATGTAAGAAAAAACACAAGCAACAGGTAGCATGCATATATTCATGTATACACATTCATGCATACAAATGCATACACATATACATACACAATACATATGAAAAGCGAGTAATCACAGGAAAGAACAATGTTCCAAAATTACAGAAAAGGTCTATAATCTATCTCCTCATTTAATCCTGGATAGTCCATTGCTTTAAAACTCCATATCCAAAAGGTTTCACGCTGCAATAACTGTTTTAAAATATCACCTCCACGAATTGATTTTTTAATAATTTCAATTCCCTGAATTCTCAAAGATGAAGGGTCACTATGGTGTATTTCTTTATAATGTTTGGCCATAGGGTAATCTTCGTTATTGACTCGAATTGCGTATTTGTGTTCATAGAACCGCTCTTTTAGTTTTCTTTTAGTTCTGCCCACATAGAAACACCCACATGGGCATTGTAGGCGGTAGACCACATATTCAGAGTTGCAGTTAATAAAACCATTAGTCTTAAATTCTCTCTGCGTTCTCAGATCACAAAAAGTCTTACTTTGAATGACACCCTCACAATGACTGCAAGATCCACACCTATAGGTTCCCCACAACCCTTTTTCTAGCCATGTTTTTTGTCTAGGACCTGGAAGGTAACTTCTTACAAGTTTGTCCCTTATGGATGGTGCCTTCTTGAACACAGTCATCGGCGGCTCTGGAAAAACGTCTTTCAGAATAGAATCACTTTGAATTAACCCCCAATTGGACTTAATTATTTGTTTCATTTCAGAGGCACTACTACTATATTGGGTAACAAAGACAGGTCTAGAGTTGTTTTTAGCCATGTCTTTCCTCCGCTTTTTTTTTTTGTATTATGAAAAAGTATTTTTTTTTTCTAGTATTGTTACCAATAGCTTCTGTGTTGAGAACCATGTGAGAGGTATGCATGAATGTATATGCATGTTATCTGTTGCCTGTGTTTCTGTTTATCATTGTGACTAATAGCTTTAGTGCTGAGAACCGTGTGAGAGGCGTGTCCTAGCAATTACCTGCAGACCTTCAACATTGATTGTCAGCACCTGTGTGTTTGCTTCTACCTGTGTGTCTTTATCATTATAAGATCAGTTTTTTTATCTGCTTCACTATGCCCTGAAGAAGGCCTCATGCCGCTACGCGTGGGCATTTTAAAGTTGTCCATTTAGGACATGTCATTTTTTCATTAAAGACATTTTAATTAAGGAGTGCCTCGGCTATCAGAGATTTCTTTTCTCTACACGCCCTTTTTAAATGTTCTACCTCGGACCGAAGAGCACCCAAATCAAACCTAAAAGGAATTGAGCATGCCATTCATCTTGAATCGAAAAAGTGATTGTTCATATGCATCTCTTGAATGTGATATCATTCGAGATGACAGCATTAAACCAAACAGTCAACAGAATGAATCAATGAATCAATAAAGTAAAAGTTTCATATGAATATCTTTATTCTCAGTTCATTTAAATCAACCAGAAAATGGTAGCTAGCATCTAGAACCGCACTGATGGCATAATGTTCTTGAATCATTTTATGTGACTCAACCACTTTAAATGAACGAGTCAATGAATCAATGAAGAAAAATTACCCTAAGAAAACATCTACGGTATGGTTGTACCTGGTAATTTAGGATTAAACAGACTTTTACAGTCCTGATCAGGATTTAAAAGACACCTTTAGCCCAAAAATACTGCCATAAGAAAACATCTAGTCTAGTGTTAACTTTGGGATGAAAAACACTCCTTTAGTTCTGCTCTGGATTGCATAGACTGTTTACATCCCAATCAATTCTCTTGATCCAGTTCAAATGAATCATTCTGACCTATTGATTCAGCTCAGAGAGCTAACATCAAAAACACATCTGTAGCGATTATAGAATAGTTACTAGAATATTAACAAAGGATTACACTACTAACTAAAACGTATTCGCGATTTAAAGCACTTTAAATTCGGATCTTCTGATTCAGTTCTGATTCAGTCCACGCTGCTGATTCAGTTCACGTGAATCACTCATAAACGAAACTAATACAGCTGATTGCAAACTAATGTGAACTGCTACTTCTACGTGCGAGCCAGATGACATCTAAAACGTTATTAAAAGCTTATGTCCCACATAACGCTGAGGAGAATAACATATCGCTCTTATTACTTAAGGGATTAACCGCACACACTCATTCACAGTTATCATGCTAAGCTAGCTGCTAAACTCACTTGTAGAAGATATAACCTCCTTTCACAGGCTCCTCATATTCCATCTCCACCTCCTCTACAGTGTTCTCCTCTTCTACTCCGTCCTCCTCCGAATTCTCCGCCACGGAGTAGGAAATTTCTTCAACAGAAGACATTGTTTAAACTGCACCTGGCTAACTGTGCATACGGCGGTGGGAGCTGAAGCTGATGTGTGCGTGAAGGCAGATACGCGACTGATCGAGATCGCTTTCAAAATAAAAGCCTGTCAAAGTCTAGCAGTACAGAAACAGGACCGGACTAGGCAGAAATAATGCTGAAAACAGGTGTATGTGTATGTATGTACGTACGGATATTTGCTTTTATTAATTTTTATATTAAATATAATTCCTGTTGTTTTTCCCTTTATTTGTATTATTTACTTTATATTTATTTACATTTTTTATTCATTTCCCTACACACACACACACACACACACGCACGCACGCACACACACACACACACACACATACACACACACACTCACACACACCTACATATATAAATTAGACTAAATACGTTAGTATACAGATCATAATTTATTATAAATTATATATATATTTATATATATATAGCAATCTTAAATTTAAAATATTAATGAAAATAATAGGGAAAATGAATAAACAACAAAAAAAGAAGAAATAATGGTAAAGAATTTATATATAAAACATGATTTAAACTTGGTAATTATTCATCAGACTCAGATCAACAAACGCTCAGCACTAGTCAATTTTATATCTAGATTGTTGTTTTATTCATAAATATAGTACATTCTAAAGATTCTAATTTAAATAAAGAAACTATAGAAATGTTAAACTTCAAAATGATTAAAAACTGAAATTGTTATTTTATTAATTCAATGTAAACATGTTTCAAATATAGGCAGCATAAAGATGTTCTTTAAAGCAGCACTGAAGCCATTCTGGATGTTTACCTTTTTTTATTCATAATAATTGATACATGGATTCAAAAACAGTTAAAAATACAAAATAGACATTCATACAAAGACTTGAGAAGTTTTGCTAATCACAGATCACCAGTTAAGGCCTTTTAACAGCAAGTGCCAATGTTTGTAAGTGATTGCAGCAAGTGAATGTTCAACTGAATTACTGCTTGCCATTGCCATTGATGGGAAGCTTCTTGAAGTTTTCACACTCCAGGAGGGTTTTGATTTTGGGGCGGGCAGCAATCTTATCCACATAGCTCTTGAGAGTTGGGAAGGAGTCCAGAGAGGTAGAGCAAAGGACTTTATGATTCAGCATTAGATCAAACAGGTTGTAGTCCGCAAATGAGATCTGTGAAGAGATTTGAAAAATGGGTGACAGTCAGAATTTAGCATGTACTATTACATCCATTACCCTTCTGGTGTTTGTGCTGGATTTCTCACCTGATCACCAACTAGGAATCCAGATTTGCTTTTGGACAGAATACATTCAAATGGTTTGAGGTGGTTGGGCAGATCTTTGCAGTACGCTTCCTTACCAGTCTCCTAAAGATAGGGACACAATAAAAATAGAAAATAATGAACTAATGTCTTAGGTAATATTACATGATGCTTAGCATGCATTTTTCCAGTGTTTGACTGTTATATATATATATATATATATATATATATATATATATATATATATATATATATATATATTCATTCATTCATTAAAAAAAAAAGGAATAAATAATTAAATGAAAAAAAACAGAAACCAGGATGTATGAAATATGACTCAACTTAATAACAAGTACTCAGACTAGATTTACAGTCACATCGGTACTTACATATTCCTGGTAGATCAGTTTGATGTATTTTTGACGAAGATCTTCAACTGCATCGTTCATCATGTCAATAAGAGAAGCCTCACAGTCGTTTTTTCCATATGCACCTGAATGTGTGAAAGAACAGTGTAAAAAGCAGTTCTGTATATACTGTAAATTGCACACTATTTAAAAAAAATTTCCATTGGGGTTAAACATGTTTTAGGGATAAAGGATTTTGACAAATCAATATGATGGTGGATCTTCTTATATTTAAAATTTGTTGGTCATCCTGGAACGGGAATGAACAGTCTGGTCCCATCGACTTGAAACATGATAAAAACTTCTTCTCCCAACATTGGGCCTTTGTTAGGATTTCATGGAGCATGTGGTCATTACAAAACAAACTAAGAATGCTTAATTTGATTTTAAGTATGCATTAAAATGGTGATTGTTACCATGTTTGCGACCCACATGCCTTAAAATGGCATTGGACTGATACAGGACCAGGTCACCATCTTCAAATTTAGGCAACTGTCCAAAGAGCTAAAACAAAATAAATGAATAAAAACATGTAAGGGAAGGAATGCAGCTTAAATAAATAAATTAATTAAATAAGTAAAAAGGTCATTTTGTAACTCACATAGCTGGCTTTCTTATCACCCTTCATCCACTCCTCTCTGGACACCAGGTTCTCCTTCATCTGCTGCTCCTTGTCCGCCAGAAGCATCTTCAAGGCACCACATCTGCCTGTGAGATGCACATGTCAAAAGCTTTCTACAATCCTCTTAAGTGTGCTTTCACATGCATAAACACAAACACTCAGGTTATGGCCAACAAAGGAATTTTTTTCAGTTTGTTCACTGCCACTCCTCCCAATCTAGGACAAATGTCTTCAGACAATTGTCTCATTTTGATTGGACAACCGAGAGCTGGCTGACTTGAGAGAACATGCAGGCTGCCGAAGATTAGCAGTGGAGCGAAGAATATTTAGCTTTTTATTCTCTGAACAGAGAGGTTATTGTGCATGGCTTTACTAAAATAACAGATAGAACAGAAGATAACTACTGTAGGAATGTTCTCAGAACTTCGGATAACGTTCTGAAAATTTCTCTCAAAGTTACGAGCAAACATTCTTCCAGTAACATTACTGGAACATTTGTTCAATGTTATCTGGTCTTTAATAACACACTCAAAACATTAGCACAAAAACATATTTATATTTGGTTCGTGGAACTAAACATTTTAGTTAGACTTTCATCTAAAGTTTTCATTAATAACTAATCTTAAGACATGTTTCTGAATGTTCAAAAAAACATATTTTTTTTTACATATAATAATGGTTGGGGGTGGTTGGACAAATTTGGGGTGGGAATAAAAAAAAAAGTTTTTGCGTTCTCTTGCTTAACTTTTTTGGTCCCTTGAGAAACTTTGCATTTCCTCTCAAAAGATATTTGCTTTCTCTTGCAAATAATATTTGTGTCCTCTGCAAAACCAGTTGAGATCAGACAAACAATTCGTGTTTACTTTGCAGCTTGTAAGTTAGTGGTTCCTAAAGCTTGTATGTTCACAATGGAGTGGATCGTAGATATTTATTTTAAACTTGGACTCAAGTTCAAATAGTCATCTTTGCTTATAGTTAAGGGCACGGTTTGGGGACATTCTAAAATAACAATTGTAATATTAATAACCTTATTAATAGCATTACAATCAGTAAAGCAGATAGCCATGAAAGAAACGTTAAGCTTTTTCTCCCCCTTAGAAAATCATTAGGAATAGATATAGAAAACGCTTATGGGAGGCTAATGGACGAAGATGGTATAAAAACAAAATAAGGTACACTGTTTATTAATAAAATATAGCCTATTATGCACAGGAAAGCAAACAAGCCCAGAATAGCTATAAACAAGCTAAAACCTCACATAAAGTGAAACTGAAATTATGGGCTCAAGTACCACTCTCATTAAACAAAAATCCAAATGTTTCCATATTCTCAATGTATTTGAAGCTAAACCATCATTTATTAAAACTGAGCTTTGAACGTTCCAATATTTTTTCACTCACTGTTTTTTTTATTTCCACCACCATGTCGCTTTAGGGGCTCCATACATTCCCAGCTCAATAAGAACGTTTTGCAAAACGTTCTTACAATGCACATACATACATATATATATATATATATATATATATATATATATATATATATATATATATATATATATATATATATATATATATATAGTTACATATGCCTCAAATTGCATGCAACTTGCACTTCTTTTGTTTGCAGCTCCATTTCATAATATTGCCTCAACCGAAGCACTTCACGAAAAATTTTCTGAGCGGTTAGACACGCATCAAGTGACAATATTACAGAATCAGCCTTTCATACAAACCTTTGACCGGAAAATACGTCAGTGTGTAGGGAGCCACTGCAAGAAAAGTAAAACAGGAAAACAATTAGAGGAACTGCAGAACACTTAAAAGAGCAAGTAATCAGCACGCATCCCCAGATTGCGTACTAGTATAGTTATTCATCCACACCCTCTAGACCGCCCATGTCTTTTACTGAATGCACGAGCATTTGTAGTAAGTTACATGACATATCGTCCCCTTGGAATTATAAGGTTCTTTCTGCATTCCGAGTAGTTTTAAGTTATATTGAGCTTCAAAGTTTTTGCATTCCATTCGACTGTGTAGATAAAACCTTATTGTTTTTTAAATAGAAATCCCATAATGTATACAACATAACATTTTTTGTCACATAATGTAAATAAGGTGTCACAGAATAACAATATGGGAATAACTCAATTTTGTCAAAAATGTCAGATAGAACCTTATAATTCCAAGGGGACGATATGCTTTAATTCATGCATATACAGTGATATACTCCAAACTAGTAATGGAACGTCATGCAAAACATTAGACATAAGAATAACGCATATTGCAGTGTTAAAACATATGTCGTTCGGTTTGGATATGCATGCATTTGGACTCTAGCTGCACATTATGTAATACAAGCTGAAGCCCTAGGAATATCTTCAGACACAGTACTGTTGAGTGCAACGACGCCGTGAATCAATTGTTGCAGACGCGCAATACAATTGCTTGCAACCAATACATCCAACATAACTTGCATCTAATGAACAGTCAGACGTACTTAAGGTACTTACTCTTGTAGAATAGAATGGGTAGTGAAGGCTGAGTGTTTCAGACAATGTGTGAACTGCTCCTGAAGTGCAGTGCAGAAGATCTCGCGACGCTCCCTTTATAAACCTCGAAGTTTTTTGATGAGTCATCATGCACTCGCCCTCACAGAAGGCAAAGCGCATAGCTCCAACTATTACTGCATTCAGACATTCATGATGACAACACTCATAAACATACATGATTGATTGCCAATGTGATGTTACTGTAAGCGCAACTTTAAAAAGGTTTTGATGATGTTTAAATGATATTTAGAATTATGTTTCGGTTAATTAAGCGTCTGAACTTTTTATAAATATAATGCCTAATAGTAAAGTTGGAAATGAAATGAAATGTTACAGTTAACTTACATGATATGCTTGTTTTTATGTCATATACTAACCTAGTTTGACAAGTGATTGCATTGGTCTTTTACAGAGTCTCTTCCATTTTAGACAGATGGCCAAACAGCTGTTTAACACACACACACACACACACACAGATGCAGGAGAAGAAGAATGAGAGAGAGAGATGCCTTATTTTATTTCTTGCATTGCAGTGACAATCAGTGCATATTTTTGTTTATCTCAGAGGAACTTATTGTTACCCCGTCCACTTGGGTAACAGCTTTTAGCACTGGAGATTACTTGGTGTAACCATCCAGATGTAAACAAACTACACTGCATCAAAAGAGCTGTATACGGACCAGTAAACTCTTGTATACACATTGCAGATTTTCGGTCAAATCCAGGAGTATACTGCCAAATATGTACCAATTCAGTGCTGTGTTTGGCTCTGCAGTCTACAGAGTTCAGTCCGAGTCTGGTAGAACAAGACTGCTGGAGTGAAGTCATTAAAACTACTCATAGTTGCCATTTTAACATATTTAACTACAGTCTGACAACACGTCTGTCCTCATGCACAAATGTCTGCACCTTCTTTTGTCAGTCGGTTGTTGTGCATTTGCAGTTGTTTAGGAACTGGTTCACCCTGTTCAGATCTCATTGAGGAGGTGAATACAGTCAACTGTGTAAAAGTGCAAAATCACCATTATACACCTGTTTTACAGCCTATAGTGTAAACTATAGGAAACACACAATCTAAACGTGTATGGTCTTGAAATGCTGTCACGTCGAATTAAAATGTCTGGATAAAGGCTTTCAATATATAAAAAAAAATTCCAGACATTTTTTTTTTTTTTGTAGGAAAAGCTGTAGCAGTTTGTGTGCAGATAAAATTTCTGGATGAGAATAGATATCAGTGGTAATATTAAATTTACCTTTTTCAAAATGCATTAGTGAAAGTGTGTCCATAAGTTTTGGTTTTGGTTGCATGCAATCTTAAATTTAATCTTGAACCTTTTAAAATCACCCGTGAGCTGACCAGAACTCATTCACTGGGGCATGCATCTTTTCCTGGCTTTGAAGCAAGGTAAAGTATAATGTTATGTCGCTGGCCAGTGAAAGCAGTGGTTATGCAACAGCATTTCACTGCTGAGAATTAACTTATTTAGTATTTGGAAAGAGAAGTGCAATAAAAAGTTGAATATTTACCATAACATTGTGTGTGATATTTTTAATTAGTGGAATTTTCTTCTTTGGTACAGATTAAAAAAAAAATAATTCAGTCAGAATTGTGAGATAAAAAGTTGCAATTTGTGAGATGTAATCTCAGAATTCAGACAAAAATAAAGGCAATTCTAAAAATGGTCGCAAATGGTGGAAAAAGTGGCAATTACCTTTTTTATTTTGTTTTATTTTATTTTGTAGAACTACACTTCCATAGGGTATAATACAATTCTAGTAAATATTTTTTGGCAGTCTAAAATAGAGGACAGCCAACTGCAACCAACTTTTGAGCAACAGTGAAAAAAAAGAAAAAAAAGAGAGTTCTGGTCAAGTGAGGTGGTTTAATGTCATACTCACCTACTTTGCGGGCCAAGTTAAATTGCATTTGTCTTCTCTCTCTTCCAGTTTAGCAGACCAAAAAGCTATTTAATGATATACACAGACACAGAAGCAGGAAGGAACAGCAAGAGAAAGAGGACAACGGGTGACAAATGAACACATATTTAGTATTAGTTTACTATTTTAGGGATTAAGAATCCATTAAAAATGCGTATCTGACCACTAATTATGTAATTCTGGGTGATGATGATCAGTACTGGGGCTGAGATGTTTATTATCTAGGTTTTCTTTTTTTTTTATCTAGGTTATCATGCAATTACATACTTTTTGTTTGTAATCTATAGAGGTACTGTCATTTCTTATAGTCAGAAAACAAGACAAATGTTCATATTTCATTTTACAATATTCATTGTGAAATAAATTGCTGAAAATGTGAATTACAAGGACAAGCACATCAGTATCATCACGTGTTCCACTGAAGTTTTTATTGAAAGAAGCATTATTATAGGGACTTTATTTGGGGAAGTCGTGGCCTAATGGTTAAAGAGTTGGACTCCCAATTGAAAGGTTGTGAGTTTGAGTCCTGGGCCGGCAGGAATTGTTGGTGGGGGAGTGCATGTACAGTTCTCTCTCCACCCTCAATACCACAACTTAGGTGCCCTTGAGCAAGGCATCAAACCCCCAACTGCTCCCTGGGCGCCGCAGCATAAATGGCTGCCCACTGCTCTGGGTGTGTGCTCACAGTGTGTATGTGTGTGTTCACTGCTCTGTGTGTGTGCATTTTGGATGGGTTAAATGCAGAGCACAAATACAAGTATCACCATACTTGGCTGAATGTCACTTCACTTAGATTATGTTTGTATTTTGGCAAAAAAGCAACAGTTTAGTTAAAACGTCTTAATGATGGATTTGTATCTTAAAAGCATGCAGCTTTTCAATTCACAAGATTTAATTGATGGACTGGAGTCGTGTGGATTATTGTGATGTTTTTATCAGCTGTTTGCACTCTCATTCTGACGGCACCCATTCACTACAGGGGATCCATTGGTGATGTAATGCTACATTTCTCAAAATCTGTTCATGAAGAAACAAACTCATCTACATCTTGGATGGCCTGAGCTTTTCCTTTAACAACAAAATACTCAATAAGTGTCAAAAGTGTATTTATGGTAAAATTCTGATTTGTTTTCCTCAGATAGGGTGAACTTGCGAGTGCTATGCAAATACTGCCCTATTTGCTGCTCTTAATCATTTTCAAACATATTGCTCTGTTCACTGTGACTTGCATGTTTCGAGAGTGAAAGGACAGACCAATGCAAACAATTCTATCTTTATGTAAATCCTTTGTCCTATTTGGCATACTGGCCTCTCCTGCCCTCTGTCAGTCTTTGTGACTGTATTTGCAGTGATTCATCAAGAACTGGTTCTTCCTACCAACTGAAGTGCTGTGTCACCATAACAAACAGATTAAATTCTATAGCAAATATATTGCTGTAAGTGTACTTGAAGCAGCTGAGTTGTCCTGGAATGACTGTCATTTATCAAGCATAAACACTGAAAAGTGCTCTATGACCTGCAGATAACTTACCTTTATTTCCAGGTTCGGATTGAACACATTGACAGTATAGAGTTTTCTGTAGTAAGATTCAACAACATGACAAGTCATGACATCAACATAGAGACAACAGGACAGACTTTTAGCCTTTACAAAAATATGCATTCCCCTTTTTAGGGCACAACTAGACAACAGATATTTTCTTTAAACCTTGTTGTCTATGAAAATGGTTATATTAACCTTATATTTACTTCATATATTATATTATATTTCTTATACACTTGATCTTCTAACATTGGTACTCTCTGTTCTATTTCTATGCTATCTTGTTTTCTTTTATTTATCTATCATATATATATATATAAAACCTTGACCTTCACTAGCACTCTATTCTATTTCTATTCTATCTAGGCTACTTGTTTTATTTGTATTTATTTAAAAAATTACAATAAATTGACCCTCTAACACTAGCATCCTCTATTCTATTTATGTTATATCAACTTTTTTTATACTGACTGTTGTTTAGTGTAAAAAATATTGTAAGTCGCCATGGATAAAAGCAGCTGCTAAATCATTAAATATGAATGTAAATAAATAAATAAAATGATATTATATTATATTATCCTCATAAATGATTAACTGTAAATTTAAAAATGGATGATGAATGTGATCTACCATAACTATCTTCTATCTCTTTCAAAATAAATCATCAGGAAAAATGTCAAATGAAAACCAAACCAAACATATAATATGGTTCAATCTGCTGTTTTAAAACCCAGATTTAGTCAATTAGTCTCCTGGTTGGGCTTGGTTCCTAGATTGACATCCAGAAACTTACAAACATGAACCATGATATCATTATCTTAATACTAAATTCTATCTATATCTCTAGATATATATAGTCAGGCTTGGTAGTTAGATAATAAGCTGTGTAGTTCTAACTATATACAATATATCTATATTCAAAAGATGCACAGGGTGCAATGAATACCTTAACATTTCTATATTGTTCAATAAAGACTGTCATGTCATGATGATAATACAGACATATAGAAGCACACGCCCATGCATTCAGGCCAAGAAAAATGTATGTTCATACATGCAAGGTCCCTCCTTTTCTTTCTTGCCTGTTGTCACTGCTAATCACACCACCTGCAGACAGCATGCAAAAACACCATTCAATTCCCAGACTATCATGTTACAGCTCCCAGTTAACACTCTGCTTTATGCATCCTCATAAAATGTTTAGGTGCAAATTGTTTGGACAGTTTTAAATGAACTGGACTTAATATTTAAAAGTGATGCTCAGTCCTATACAGTATGTCAGTGTTTAATGTATTAAGTGGTTAATGTGATATTTGCCTGAATGAATGTACATCAATAAAACCATTAAATAACACCAACTTGTATGGATAAGAGAAGATAGCTATATTTCATGTAAATAATTTAACAAGGGATTATAAAGTAGTGCTGAACTCTGTAAAGAATCAGCGCCAGCATGTGAGTAATTCCTCCACACCCACGCAAATCAAACAAACAAGGTGCAATGTTACAAGTTCGCTAATCACATACTTAATAAAATGCCAGTGAAAAGCAAGCATGCTGTGCATTACTGAACTAAACAAGATAAAGACAATAAATAGTCACACAAAAGTATGGAAAACACTGAATTTTTAGACACTATGCTTTACGTGAGAAATACTGGGGCTAGTTGTCACAAGGTTACTCTGTTAACGTTAAAAAAGTTTATTTAAAATGGTCCAACAAATTTGTTCCTAAATATTTAATGAGCATCACAGAAAGGTAAACCATGTTAAACAAGGTCTGGGTAATTAATGGTGGTTTGTAATCTGAACTCATTGTTTGATGCATGCTTCTTTGTGATATGACAAAATAAAAAATATGGGTAAGGTTGAACTTGTTTATATTTGAATGATTGGGTGTGTCCTGAAAGATACACATGCTTTTCACTGAGACAAAAAAGAAAAACGGCTCACAAATATAAATGTCCTGTGTAGGGCACTTCCGTCAGCCACTTTAGGACTTGTTGGTGCTGTGTGATACCAGCATCATTGTGTTTTAGGATTCTTTTCAAAGAAAAAGTGCGTTTGTCAGAAGTGGGATTCGAACCCACGCCTCCAGAGGAGACTACGACCTGAACGTAGCGCCTTAGACCGCTCGGCCATCCTGACTCACAAGATGAATGACAGATTTGTGAAAGTTGCAACGGAAGTGAATAATAACACTGGCCAGAAACGGAAAAACGCGCCTGCACACGCAGTGCATAATAAAAGTCCCCAGGGTTTATTTGAACATGCTTGAAAAATAAAGAATGGCTGCTTGATTAAGAGGACGCTTTTCAGCAAAAATGACATGTAATGTGAAAAGAGCTATTCAAATAAAATGAACTGACTTGACATAAATATGATATCATGATTTTGACATTTATATGAAGTCTGATGGAACCCAACTCACAGATAAATGCATTATGGATGTGGAGGTTTTTGGCAAAATTTAACGCGTTTTATAAGACAGCCAAATTTTTATTAAATCTTATTTTCCTGAGGTGAATTGCCTCTAAGGTGGTTCCCTTTCATAGGTTCACTTCGATGCTGCGATGACGTCATCGCCTTGGGAACACCTGTGGCGTGACCAGGCGGGAAGGAAGTCGACAGGAAGTTGAAGTCGGCCGCGTGCCGCCATCTTGTAGCAGAACTTCACTTGCATTAGCATCCCATTGACTCCCATTCATTTTGGCGTCACTTTGACAGCGAATAACTTACATCTGAGGCATTTAAAGACTCCATTAGTCCATTATTTATTTCTAAAGATAGGCTACACGACAATGTATAAAGGGCTCCATTACCTTCTATGTTACATTATGGCCCCTAGAAACAGTTTTTGTAAAAATAGGCTAACGATTGCGTCATAACCACTCGACTCTCTGTCGCACAGTAGAGAAATTACCGTACAAACAGGAGGAGAAGCTCGCAGGCAATCGGGGAGACGTCAGGAGAGAAGCCCATACAAGCCCTGGCGTTACATTTTAAAATACTATACAAAATAATTAATCAGAATACTTACTCCTGCTCACTCACGCCAAAGAACTCCCCGCTCAAGCTCGCCGTCTCTGCAAGATTAACGATGGCAGTTTGCACGCACATCTACTAGAAGATTTACATCTGTCAGACAGGTTGCTGACGACATCAAGCTTAGTTTGAGTCTGCGCGTCATAAACGGAAGTGCTAAAAATCGCTAAAAATGGGCTTCACTTGTCTCAATTGAGTTCCAATGGGGCCGCTGTGTCCATTTCTTTTACGGTCTATGGGTGTGACGAATGTCTGAAGCCCTTATACCCTTCATGCCAATTTATTGGCCAATAGTGCTTAGCACCTCCCATACGTACGTATGCTATATATGCATGCTGAGTGCCATTTCATCAGATTTTAATTCCTTCATTTTAATTGCCGAGGCGCCGCACGAGCTCGACGCTTGGGGTGATGGCGATGAGCCCGAGTGTTCAGTGAGTGAGAGAACGGAATTAATCCCCCTTTTCTCTCGCTCTATTCCCCGGACCGCGCGAGCTCAGCAGAAGAGCGCCTCGTGAGTCAGGTGGTTAGTCATATCTGTTTCCCGCTCCGGAAGCTCGTAATCGATTCTTTCGGCTGCGGATTGGATGACGCATACTCTACAGCAGCCCCTGGCTCTTGAGCTCGCAGGCGACACAAGCTGTAGATATAAGCTATGTGTTAAGGGGCGAGCTTTCTATATAATATCCACCGTTGCTCTACTTCCTCTATGGATAAAGAGTTTTCTCAAAATTATTAAAAGTCGTTAAGTCGTGCACTACGGTCTTGGTGCTTAGAGCTACCAAACATTAGTTTGCACGACTAATTACTATTTATTTCAGCTCCGCTGCTGCATTGAGCTGAAGTAAAAAAAAAAAAAATCACATGCTTAGAATATTCTCTATAACGGTGAGTACGTTAGGCAGGTGGTTAAAATTCCCCTTACTCCCTAACGTTAACTGCTGCACTGTACTAACAGCGCTGATCCACTTGTCCGTGCGACACTTCTGTCGCGCCGCGCTCCACTATATTCCTATGGGTGACGTCACGCGACTTTGTCGCACCCGCAAAGCATTCCGGGAAGGCGGCGCTTCATTTGAAAAAGTGCTGCGCGTCAAAAAGCTGGCCGATGCCCATCTTTATGCAAATGAAGTCCGTCAAACGCGGCGCGTCTATCCAATAGAAGTAGAGCATATGGAGACGGAGGGAAGTCTCTTCGCAGGTCACATCCTACTTCAAAAATGCGCGGAAACTTTATATTAGTTCCAGAGTACAAAATGGAGGAGAAACTGATTGTGGCTGTCGCAGGATTCCCTAATTTATATGATCCGACTTTATTGTCATATAGGGACAACGAGCTACGCAGTTCCGCATGGAGAAGGGTGGCAGAGGTCGTTGGAGTCCCTGGTGGGTTTTATGAGTTTGTATTGTGTTAAATAAAATGTTAATTGATTCATAGCAGACAGCATATGTACATCTGCAGAAACGGGTTCATATGCTAGTAGTATTTATGATAGCAGGTAACATTAGGATGGTTAGGGTTAAACCACGCCCATAGCGGCAAACAGAGGAACGCCCATCAACGTACAAATGTGGGGAGGCGTCGCGACACCACGCGACAGTCGTGTCGGACAAGTGGATCAGCGCCGTAACACAGACACGTTCATTTGGATTGGCGCTTACGCTTCCAAATCTTGTTCGTGTACTGTTTTTAGACTCAGACTCCAAGGAGTCCCTGCAGCAGGTGGGTGTTGTGCACTATTATTTTGGCGCTTAGTGCTACCAATAATAGTTGCCTGACTACTTCATTCAGCTCCGCTGCTGCGTTGAGCTGAAACAAATGGAAGAGCTCACGTGATTATAGCAAGCTATAACAGTGAGATGGCGGGGTTTGCTCTCTCTCTGTTATCTGCAGCGCTGCACTGATGCAGACATGTTCATTTGATTTGGCGCTTACGCTTCCAACTCTGGTTCGTGTACAGACTCTGAAGCCGCTTGTCCACCAGTGTCGGATCAATTTTTGTTCCGATGCGACGCCTGTGACGTTTTCGCTGCTTGGGGGCGGAATTTGTGGGCTGGACATTGTACGGACGTCATTTGTGAAGTTTTGGAGGGAAAAATACTTTTTTTATCATTTATTTATCATTTTGCAATGGATCGACGACGAAGACTGCTATCAGGAACCGGGTGGTCAGCATTGCGGTGTTGTAC
The DNA here is from genome assembly GCF_963082965.1 of Carassius carassius. Classification (NCBI taxonomy): domain Eukaryota; kingdom Metazoa; phylum Chordata; class Actinopteri; order Cypriniformes; family Cyprinidae; genus Carassius; species Carassius carassius. The sequence goes on from NC_081783.1 coordinate 20,531,551, forward strand.
CTGCGTTGGAAGAGGGGAGACGGCAGTTCTCCAGGCATCATTTTTTAGCTGGACTATATTTCTATATATGTCCAGGCTGGAATCATATATAACCGGAAAGTTAGAGACCGCAATAAATAATTTTTCCTCCATTTTCGCGCCTGGAACTTTAAATATGAAACCATAGCAATGGCCATACACAAATTCTCGCCGCCGAGTTTCCATTGGCTGCTGCCCCGCGTTTTGACGCTCTCATTTGCATAAAGTATCCACCGAGATACTTTTTTGACGCGCTGCTGTTGACCAAATCGACGCGACGCGACCCATCATGCTTTGCGGGGCGTTTTTGCTGCCTGACGTAGTTCCATAGGAAATGAATGGGCTTTGACGTCGCGTCAGAAATCGAGACGCTGGTGGACAAGCGGCTTGAGGAGTTCCTGCAGCAGATATTTTATTGTGCACCATGGTCTTGGCGCTTCATGCTACCGAGCTTTGGTCTGCCGGAGTAATATACATTTGTTCAGTTCTGCTGCTGTATTGAGCTGAAATATTAAGTGGCAAGCTGTCGTAACATTAATGTTATAATGGCTCAGGTTGTAAAGTTGATCAGACGGGTTTTCCTATCTCTCTCTCTCTACTTCTGCGCTGCACTGATGCAGGCATGTGCATTGAATTGGTGCTACACTTCCAGCACTTATTTCGTGTACTGCTTCTAGGCGCAGACTAAGAATTCTGCAGCCAATGTTTGTCTTGCATTATGGTCTTGGCGCCTCGTGCTACCAAGCATAAGTCGACCCGGCTATTAATTTGTCTTTCAGCTCCGCTGATGCTTGTGCTGGAACAAATCACTGGGGGAGCTCACATCTGAGTAGACCCTTATGGCAAGCTGTTTTTACGAAAAACCTAATGCCATAGTGACTGGAGCTGCAGAGTGAGCAGGGGTTTCTTGTCTCTATTGCTGCACTGCATGAATGCATGTACTTTGATTGGCATTTATTCTTCCAACTCTAGTTACATGTGACCCGTTTTTATCATCGATTCCACAGCTGACATTGCAGTGCGCATTGGTTTTTGGCGCTTCATGCTACCAAACACTAAAATGTCCAGCTAGTAATAATTCTTCAGCTCCACTGCTGTTTGAGCTGGAACAAATAGTAGACTCTGTGCTACGAACAAATAGTAGTCTACCTCTGTGCTACGAGCTGGATCTGTGGAGTTTTGCAAATCACATTGTCTTGCAACATGGTTTTTGGCACTTCAGGCTACCAAAACTATTTGCATAACTGACCTATCATTATTCTTCTTATCCCAACTGAGTTACTTTGAGCTGAGCTACTTTGTGAACAAGTTCACGTGTAAGAGTATCTTTTATGGCAAATCTTTTATATGCTCACAAGGGTCACAGGTCAGCCTACTTCATGTGATTGATGCGGCGCTTTTGCTACCAACACTCGCTTCACGTGAATGGCCACATTATGTACTACAGCACACATTATTGTGCACTAGAGATGTTGGGTGCTTCATGCTACCAAGCAGTGGTTTGCATGATTAATTACTCTGTTCTTTTCAGCTCCACTGTTGCTTGAGCTGGAACTGTGTATAAATGTGGGCAACCTACAAGTTTGTTGCCTTTATCATTTTTTCTGCCGCATGTTGCGTTCCGGACTGATTTTACCGTTCTCCACACTTTAGCTTGAAGATGGAGAGGATAGCCCTAAAGCCAATATATAAAAGCGCTATTGGCCAATAAATTGGCGTGATGGTATAAGGGCTTCAGACATTCATCACACCACAGGTGTTCCCAAGGCGATGACGTCATCGCAGCATCTCGTTCCCTATTCAGGGAACCAAGGTTACATACGTAAAAGAGATGTTTTCTTGTTAGCTAACAGATTCCTGAAATGGGAACTGGGGACATTTCCTAGTTCAGAGGTCAAAATATAATATTCAAAAAACAAACATACAAACGGGGACAATACATTTGAGTATGTTTTGTTTCTTAATTATTGTGGGTTCTGTTTAGCTACTGTTATAATTTAGAATTTTTTAATGTTTTAATTCACGTCAGCAAAATCCGCAGTTCAAAACTTAAAAATATAAAATTTAACCAGTAAAATAAAAAATAATGTATTTTAATAGGCCTATTATATTTGTCTATTTTTACTATTTTGTAGTTTCATCTAGGCCTATTTTTCTTTACACAAACTGTGAGTAAACCGTATAGAGTAACAGTTTTTTTTTTTTACTATTTATCTATTCATTTACAAATGGTATTTTATATGTGTTGTTGTGTTGAAATTAATGCCATTTCTTCAAAATAGCACAGCTCTTACATCACTGCGTATAGACTTGTATTGTTAGCAGGCCCTTTATATAATATTTCATGTCACAACTGAACCATGGGACATCATAAATAACTGTGACTCCTGAGGGTCAGACCATGACCATGTGAGGAGTTTAAAGAAACAGACTTTCATATAAACCTCTGCAAAGAAGAACATGACTCTGTATGTTGCCATGAAGGGGAAAACATTTAATATCAAAAGCAGTATCAGGGAAGAAGGCCACCTTCCACCTCAAGGTTGATTTTAGTCGTGGCTGTGTAGTGTGTAGACATCAAAGCATTCTTAAGAACACTGATTAATCTGTATTTCAATTATTACAAGGATTGTGTAAAGCTTTAGTAACGGTCTTGTCTAATTTGTACCAGCACTGATGAAGGACCTAGAAGAACCTCTCAGTGAAAAGGTCTCATCGAAAGCGTGTTTGTTTCAATAGAGACAGTTTCCCAGATCTGATTCTGATATTATCAGACTTGCAGAATTGTTTGCGATGGCACTGTATGTTGAAGACATTTACTTCAGGTTTCACTTCTAGACCTGTGTGATGTGCTCACAATAAATGAATTACAACACATTTGTTTTCATGAATAGATTTTATATAGAAAACATTACAAATTTTTAATTTAGAGTCTCAATGCTATCGTTTTACGGTAATATTTATAGGTACATTTCTCAGATTTCCCTCTAAAATCATGTAATGGTTATATGAAAATGCATAGCTTATACATCTACGGAGATGAAACGAAAATGCAAGCAAAACCAAATCATGAAATATGAAATCATGAAATATACCATCTACTGTTTTGGATATAGCCTACATAAATAATTCAACAAGAGAGCTTTAATTTTTTTTAAGAACGCAGAGTTGCACCTTGTGAAATGAAACGGCGTCCTCTATGGCCGGATCATTCATAATGACACTGAAAAACCCTCAGCTGAACAACAAAGATTCTCAAAGTCCAGGGTTTTTACACAAAAACATTTTAAATATCATGATCTTCACAAGCCCAGTTCTGCTCTGACGTCACAAAACCAACAAACAAAACACATCTAAAACAACCAAAAACACTTCTCAATGGAATAAAGCACTCACAGATGAAAATTCCACAAGCCGATGTCAACTGTTTTGATGGTTTTACATTATGAACCACCATTTACTTTCTCTGTAAAAGTGCAGCTCAAATTTTTTCCCTTTGTATTTCACACAAAGACATAATATGGGTTTGATAAATGATGAAGACAGAATTTGCATTTTTGGACAAACTATTGCTTGAAATAAGATTCAGGCAACAATTCCTGAATATTAGTTAAACAGAAAGTAAACAGCTAGTTAACTTCTGTGCACGCAGTTGAAGTGACTAACAAAACAAAGACTAAAATGACTGTAACAATAAATAATATTATTCAAAATAATCTGTAAGATCCCTCCATACTAAAGGGTTTATGGACACGTGACCACTAATATTTCATAAAGTGAAGTGAAGTGAAGTGAAGTGACATTCAGCCAAGTATGGTGACCCATACTCAGAATTTGTGCTCTGCATTTAACCCATCCAAAGTGCACACACACAGAGCAGTGAACACACACACACACTGTGGGCAGCCATTTATGCTGCGGCGCCCGGGGAGCAGTTGGGGGTTCGATGCCTTGCTCAAGGGCATCTAAGTCATGGTATTGAAGGTGGAGAGAGAACTGTACATGCACTCCCCCCACCCACAATTCCTGCCGGCCCGGGACTCAAACTCACAACCTTTCGATTGGGAGTCCGACTCTCTAACCATTAGGCCACGACTTCCCCATCTATTAACTTTGAAGTTTTACAATTACTCTAATACAGGTTCTCAAGGAATGCTGGGAATGGATAAAGACAGATGCAACTAACATCCCTGCCTAAAGCTGATTGAGAAATACTGTACATTTAGCTAATTAAAATATTCAGAATTACCACTATTTTACATAAATGCATGATCATTTATACACACAGATCTGGAACAAACAACCACTAAACATAAATAAACAATAATAAAAAATAACATGAACTAAACATACTGTGATGCATATGTGTCAGTCATCCATAAATAAAACAGGTTACCAAGTTTTTTAATAGTCATAAAATGAATGCATTTTAAATACAGTACACAATTATATATATTTAACATCAATAGGCTAATAATTTGTTTCAATCTTTTAACTATTCGGATATTGCTTGTTAATTCTTTTTTTAACTGAATAAATGTAATTGTTTTTTACAATGAATAGATTTATGCTGAGCAATCTGAATACATTTTACTTAAATGTTACTTATAAAATAAACAATAATAATAAAAAAAAAAACTTTCTTCAGCTAGTTGCCATGGCGATTTTTCTTATTTTAATTTGGATTAATTAAATGTACTAATTAATTTGATGTACTAAAATAATGAAAACTTAAATCAATTAATAAACTATATTCAGAAATATAATGAAAAATTAGAACTTTAAAAACTTTAACTAAAACGAAAAAAAAAAAAAAAAATTAAAATAGATTCAAAATATTAATAGAGCTACAATAGCATTTCAAAGACATTAACATTTTTGAAATACAGAATCTTTCTGAAAGCCATTTATGTATGACTGACAAATATGCATTAAATTTATTATTATTATATTATTTATAATTTTTTTTTTACCTGTGTAACCCTAACGGCTGGAAATTGTGTGTGAAATTCAAATACAGAAATCTTTGAGTGGAGCTGTCAATCAACAAAACAAAAGAAAAGAAAACACTATCCAGTAAAGTGACTCCACATTTTACCTTCTAGTTAACAGTAACTTAAAGGAGAAGTGTATAATTTATTCCCTCATCTGCTATTGTTCAGACAGAGCTCGGGATCCCTGCATATTAAAGAGGAACAGAATAAATTATTTCACATAAAGAATGAATTCACCGTTGCTTTGTGTCAGTGTGGATGGACAGATCGTGGGTTGAGTTTGTCACTGAGTTTCTGTATGAGGAGTGAGAGTTCTTCTGTGGCCTGAGATTTCTCCTCCAGCAGCTCATATCGCAGACTGGAAATATCCTGCTTGATCTCCTTCAGCTCGCCTACAGATCAAACACAAATATATATGAAAATATGAACACTTTCAAGAACATTTGAGGATAAAAATATGCATAATTGTCATGAAAATAATATAAAAATGAAAAAAGAATTAAAAAATAATCTTAATGATCCAATATTCTGTAATCAAAATATGATTTTTCTTTCTTTCAGTTATGAGATGCAACATGTTTTTGTCAAACTTATTCCTACATAAACTTTGAGAATAATTACATCCCAATCATATTAGATTTATCATAGAGTCATCCTTTTTTAATATCCGACTAGTTCTCAGTGTAAGTGTAAGTCACACTTCACCTTCGTTCACTTCATCATTTTCTTTGTCCACTTGTGCTTTCAGTACATAGCGTTTGATGAGACGCTTCATAATTTGCTGTGTGAGGGAATCAGACAAAATGAAGTTCAGAGAAATGGATAAGGGTGAATTCTGCAGTGATGATTCATCATACGAGCGAGAGAGAGAGAGATGACGGAGGTCTTGCCTGATAGCGTGTGGGTTGATTTAGGATGCTGTTGAAGCTGTGAGAGTCTGGCATCCTCATGTTAGACTGGGTGAAGAGGTTCAGCTGTAAGCATAGAGAAATACTGATTATTGATGATGACTTCGCAGGGGTTTCAATAACTGATTACCAGATTTCAGTAGTTGAGATCAAAACCACTGAAATGTCACAATTGGCAATTCCAATTTCAACACCACCACAAAAAAAATGTATAATACGATATTAATATTAAATATATCTCTATCCATTTTATAATAATATATTATATATAAATATACATGTACTGTAAATGTTAACAAATGAAGAAAATACATGTAGCCATTTTTACAATTAGGTAATAATTCAAATAATTAAGTTAACAGTTAATAAAAAAAATCAACAAAAATAAATGAAACAAAAGCAATAAAATAGAGACAATAATAATGTTTCATGGATCAAATGGATCAAATTTCAGAAGCAAATTTATGTAAAATAAAATTATCTATACATTTTGGCCTCCAGGGGGCGTAACAAACCACTGAAATGACTGAAGACTTTCTCAGCATTGTTGTTAGTGTTAACTGAAACCATAAAAAAATGTTTTCAGTAATTGAAATAAAACTGAAATAAAATAAAATTAAATATATCTAATAATTAAAAAAAATAAACTTGCCGTTATTTCAGTTGTTTTCCAAGGCTACATATCTAATTTTACTTTAAGCTTAAGATCTAAAACTACTAAAACTAAAACAGAAATATTAAGAAATATTAAAAGGCTATACAGAGTATTATATTATTCTACATTAAAGCTAGAAATATTGGAAAATACTGAAAAAACAACAACAATGAATAAAAATGTCAAAAACATATAATAAAAGAACTAAAGTTAAATTAAATTAAAAATTAAATTTATGCATTTAGCAGACGCTTTTATCCAAAGCATCAATTTTACCTATGATGAAATTAAAACTAAATTAAAATATAAACTGAAAATAGAAGATATTTAAAACATTACTAAAATACTATAGCAATTAACACTAAAATAACAACAATTCTCAAACAGAAGACATTAAATGCAATTGTCAATTTTCTGCCAGGACAGTATCCAGTAATCCAGCAATGGACATTTCCATCAACCCTAAAATATAATGCAATGATTTGCATAACACAAGAAAACACCTGTAAAAAACAAAAACAAATATAATGACATTGACTTGAAAATCCCTTTTTATTAGTACAGGACATTGCGCCCTATTTTACAGATTTCTTACAGTGTAGTTCAACAGTTCCCACTGTAAAGACAGACTCAACCATCTGTGGTTGAAACAAATTACAACCTAATGTGATTATATAATTGAGCTCATAACAGCTTGACTGTCCCTGTGCATGAGTGAATGTTCCCTGATGCTCTCGCGACTGATTCAACATCAACAACAGCAGTCATGCAGGCAACCACCAGATGAGCCCCTCTCTTCCATGTCTTGTAGACGCTGCTCTGCACATGTTCTCGTCAGTTTTTCAATTACGCAGCCCACGGGAGACGCTGAACTGATCAGAGTGAATTAGATGGAGGCCTCTGCCACAGATGAATCTCAATAATGCGGTTACTCTCATGGTTTTGTGGTCATGTGCTCACGCTCGCACAGGAGATGAAGTGACATTTGCCCTGAGGAAGCAATGATTTCACCTCTTCATCAGAGTTTGCTCCCCTCAGTTCTGCATTGAAACGCCATCGATTCTCTCCGTAGGCTAAATAAAGACAGAACTATCTGTCTTTTTTCATGGAAACACTAAAAAACGGTTTGGACTGGGAAATGTCGATAAGTTAATTACATAGAGAGGTATTATCTGGGCTTTATTGGACAGATAGATCATTGTGGCTCTCACTGGACAAAAAGGACAGACTTATTAAGAACGGAGACAGAAAATGAATGGTGTTGAAAGAATTATCACACTAAGAGCAGGGCGGATGGGAGGAGAGGTACTTCATCCTTTAAAATCTGAATAGAAGGTGGAGAACTGTGTCAGGCTACAGATTTCAGAAAGAGGGAACTGGAGGAGGAAAGATATCATGTTTAATTCAAGAGCTCCTTCACACACACACACACACACACACTAAGGTTCTGAATGGATTTGAAAAGTTTTTTTTTTTTTTTTTATTGAATCTGAATTGCAATAAGCAATTACAAAATGCAGGAATTATATTGTATGTTTTGATAGGATCGGACAATATTTGGCAGAGATACAACAATCTGAAAATCTGGAATCTGAGGAGGCAAAAAATTAAAATAAAATAAATAAATAAAAATACTGAGAAAATCGCCTTTGAATTTGTCCAAATGAAGCCCTTAGCAATGCATATTATAAATTTACGAAATATCTCCATGGAACATGATCTTTACTTAATATTATAATGATTTTTGGCAAAAGAGAAAAATTGATGATTTTGACCCATACAATGTTTTTTTGGCTATTGATATAAATAACCCCAGCCACATAAAACTGGTTTTGTGGTACAGGGTCACATATGAAGGTTTCACTTATATATATATAATTAGATTTATGATACAATTTTATACATCTACTATTTGCAGATTCAAATGTAAACACTATAAGACATTATATACTGTATTATAAATTCAGGTAGACTAATTTCAGAAATTCATTTTTATAATATCTACTAACTAGATATATTAAATATAAATATTATATTTGTGTGTATTTATATAATGTAAACATTTGCATTGTACATGTAGATTTAATGTATTGATTCAACTTTCTGTGTATTTTGGCCAATTCAATTCAAATTCACACTCATTAACTGAAAAAGAAATTTTTTTAAATTAGTATTTTGTGCAACCCTGATACAGTGGCGGCGCCAGGGGGGAGCTAGGTGGTGCTGCAGCTCCCCCTATTATAGTCATAGCACCTGCCCAGCACCCCCAAGAAATGTCTGTAATTTTTTATATTTATATTTTAATGTCATGTTTGAATATTCTTTTTCATGTTTTTAAAATAGGAATCAAATAATACTTTAATATACTATATTTTTTACTCTTTAATAACATGAGGCCGAAACAGGTGATCTTCTTTGTCCAATGGGCGCAGCCCCCCGCGAACCTTTGACCTTAACGCATTTCAGCTTGTTTTTGATAGCGAGTTTTAGCAAAGTAAAATACACCATGGATCGTTTTTTGCTCCCTAAACGTCCACGTTCTGAGTCACACCCTGAAACGAGAAACGAGATTGTGAAGGTGCAGACACACCACTCGTCGTCACAGAGCCCCAGGAACAAGAAAATCTTGGGGATGAACTTGAAGACGGAGGAGAATCGCCGGCGGCGGTTTCCATTGAGGATGCTAACGTTACGGTTTATGGAGGTAAATCAGTAGCTAAACTTGAGAGGTTGAAGATCTGAATGTGAGAACTTGTCATATTAATATTTGTATTTGTAAGTTAAAATTTACACTCACAGCTCTGATGTGAAGAGTTGAATCTTTCAATTTGCACACACAGACAATGATCAAAACACCCGTGTTTTGAATTGGAAGTTGTAGATTAATAGTTACAAATGTGTAGAATTACATTCACACAAAGAAAATGACATATACACATGTTTACGACATATTTACTTTTGCACTTTACTTCAGTTTCGCTGCACAACGTCAAGTCGGCACTTACAACCTCTCAGATCTGGAAGTACAAGTTCAAATCCTAGCGCTCTGACTTTTGCTACTCTTTTTGCGCTATTCTGTTGCAAAACTCACTTGTGCACTTGTATATGCAGATGTGAGAGAGCAGAGCTGGGGGCGGGACTTTGGTGCGAATGAGAACATTTTATTGGTCGATGCCCGACCAATGAACAACGCCAATTGTTTTCACTGAATATCCTTAGCTTTGACAGGATTTTAAGACATTGCATTCATTTTGCCATTCAGGTATTATCTAGTAGACAAATAATGCAACATATTTTATATGTATATCCCACTGCATATTGCAGAGTAAACTCGCTGTACCAAAGCATGCTTTGATCTCACCGCCACGCGTTCACGTGGTTCATGGAGCTATCAATAGTACTTAACAAAACGTTTTGTCAATATGCTTGAAATGTATTAATTGGGACAGACAGCAGTTTTATTATATTTGCAGCGATTTCTAGTAATTTGTAACACAAAAAGTGCATTGATTATGCATGGATAACTGCGTTGACTAATGATTATATGCGTTATAATAGCAATTTATACTGGAAAATGGAACAGCATTATGTTCTCATACTCCTTGGCAGTTAAATGTGACTAAACAATTAAGTGTAACTTTTAACCAATACAATAACTGTACTGAATGTTAACTCAGTCATGTTTAGTTAATTTGAAGAGATCATGGTACTAAATAATATGCGCAATAATTATGATTCATGAATGACCATTTGAAATATAACATTTTCTAATATGGTTATTATTTAAACTACAATAACTGTAGTATTTAGGTTTAAATTCCAGTGCAAAGAGGCACGCTTTAAATTAGAGGCATTTGGTGGCCAGAAAGATAATATTCATATGCAATTCCATTGCTTAAACACTAGATGGCCTTGTTGATGTTTAATAAATACAATGTATTTAGCTCTACTAGTTGCTCAAAACAGTATTTCTGGTCATAAGTGCTTATTTTTTAGGTTTTGCTGTTTAATGTACATTTAGACACTCGATTTTATGAAAAAAAAATTAATAAAAATAATGTTGCATTTAAAAAGGTTCATTACTGACAAGCAAATTAGGAATTTAACCCAATGAAGATGTTAAAATTATTTTTACAAAACATAAAAATAATAAAAACAGCATTATATTGCAACTCTGGTAGAGTGATATGCAGTGGGATATACATATAAAATATGTTGCATTATTTGTCTACCAGATAATACCTGAATGGCAAAATGAATGCAGTGTCTTAAAATCCTGTCAAAGCTAAGGATATTCAGTGAAAACAATTGGCGTTGTTCATTGGTCGGGCATCGACCAATAAAATAAAAAAAACCAGTAAAATGCTCTGCTCTCTCACATCTGCATATACAAGTGCACAAGTGAAACGTCGTAAACGTGTGTATATGTCATTTTCTTTGTGTGAATGTCATTCTACACATTTGTGACTATTAATCTACAACTTCCAATTCAAAACACGGGTGTTTTGATCATTGTCTGTGTGTGCAAATTGAAAGATTCAACTCTTCACATCAGAGCCATGAGTGTAAATTTTAACTTACAAATACAAATATTAATATGACAAGTTCTCACATTCAGATCTTCAACCTCTCGAGTTTTGCTACTGATTTACCTTTATAACGGTTTGGGATGCAGCTGATATTAGCAACCATCCTCAAGAGGGCCCAAGAAGGCCAGTCCTTCAAAAATACCCCACACGGCAATTTGGGAATCAGCAGAGAAGTTTTAATAAAAGTTGGATGGATCAGTATTCATGGCTAGAATACAGCGTGATCAAGGATGCCGCATTTTGTTTTGCGTGTAGGCATTGATGCCTTCGCACTCAATCATAGCAACAGACGTATTGTTTTGTTGTGAAGACATCTATGGTAAGTGCTTGATTTCCCCCTCTGTTGGCTGTTACAAATTTAATTAGTGGTTGAAGCACAAATCTTGGCTCTTCATAGTTGCATAATGCTCCAACAATAGGAACACTGCTGATTCATCATTAGACTAGTGTTGGTAAGTTACTGGCTGTGTGATTTCGTGATCTGAGCATTTTAGGCCGAAGCGTGTGTCTGTTGCCTTCTGTTGTTGCTGTTTGCTGCTCCGTTGTATTCAGGGCTCAAGTGTGACATAATTGAGTGAAATAATATTTTCAGAGGTTTACATTGAAAGGCTTATGTATGTTGTATCTATAGCCCTTGCGTTGAATATATATATATATATATATATATATATATATAGTCGCGGAATGAATATAGTTAATGCGGGCGTGTACGCATACCAAAGGGGGTCCAATGCGACCTCTATAATGAGACGCCGCAAAATTTAAAGCACCTTCTTTTAAGTGTTGAGCACCCCCATAGCACCTGCAACAGAAAATCTCTGGAGCCGCCACTGCACACAAATAAAAACAATACTCAACAGCAAGCACATACTCTGGACTTGGAGTTGTCGGTGCCCAGCTCCACGTCTTTTTTCAGGCGGTGCCGGCGACACCGCAGCAGGTTGACCAGCCTCTTGATACACAGATAGAAGGACTTCGGGCTGGGGACGATGCTGAACGGAGGTGGGAGAGTCTTGCCGTTGTCAAAATATGAGAGCCAGAGTTTAGACCGAGCGAACTTCCACTCCACATCTGCATCATCCTGCAAAAAACAAAATGTTAGATACAGTATAAAACTATTAGAATTGTTTACATTTTTTGATAAATGAAAATGTTTGATAATATAGCTTAATGAGAGATTTTTAAAATGGCCAGTCATTTTTGACCAGGAAAACTTAATTAGGTCTAGAATTTTCAGCATGGCAAGGGTTAAGCTGAGGTTTAGTGTTGTATAAGAATTACATTTTCGGTCAGCAATAGGCACTAAACGCCTCTTCTCCAGAAATCTGAAGTATGGGCCATTTGCACAAGTATAATTGCTCAGTGGGAGTCAAACCCCATCTAAGAGTCCTTCTGCAAGATTACAGTCATTTTAACAGCAGTGTTATCAAAAGCCTCAGACATCATTTTCTCCCAGGGGACAATAGGAAACACAGAGGACAAGTTTGATCTGATTCCAGACATATTTTTGGCAAAGAAGACTTTAAAGGCATATATGAAAATTAGCTGAAAATGTTCTCATCTTTAGGCCTTCAAAGATGTAGATAAGTGAGTTTCTTCATGGGAACAGGTCTGAAATAATTTAGCATTACATCACTTGCTCACCAATGGATCCTCTGCAGTGAATGGGTGCCGTCAGAATGAGTCAAAATAGTGGATAAAAACATCACTATAATCCACACAATTCCAGTACATCAATTCATGTCTTGTGAAGTGAAAATATGATTTCCTCTGTTTGTTTCACATCAAACCCCACTGAAACATCTGTATAGAACTGTTTTTGATTGTAAACTGTGCTTGATCTGCATATTTCTCTCCTGATTCAGACGTGGTGACTTTTTTACTGGAGGAAACAATATTATGGATAGAAAGATGTTCAGTTTCTTAAACTGATCAGTCAATTAGCTTCAAAAGTCATCATTATGTAATCAGAAGCCACAGGTATATTTATTTTGTGTTCCTTATTATGCTTTATTGAGACTTTGACATTTTATCAATCTCAAAATGGTTTCAGCTAAATACCTTCTCAAGAAAAAGTTATTTTGGGTAAACTATTCCTTTAAAAATGTCTTGATGGATTTGTTTATAACAAACACACTTTTCACTTCACAAGATGTTAATTGATGGAGTCTTGTGGATTATTGTGATCTTTTTATCAGCTGTTTGGATTCTCATTTTAACAGCACCCATTCACTGCAGAAGATCCAATGGTGAACAAATAATGTAGTACTACATTTCACAAGTTCTTCTGATGAAGAAACAAAAAAGGGTTCAAAAGTGTATGGTAGTTTTTTCTTTCTATTCACCTCTCAATCACAGCTTTTTAAATCTTGATTATGATTAGCTTGCTCTTAGGTTTCATTTTGGCACAAGTATCGGTGTTGGCGATCTCACACTCAATCTGAATGCAAACTCTTAACTCGTTTGGGATTCTCTAAAGAGTGCATTGAAAGACAGCTCACCTCTATTTCCTGGTACGAGCTGTTGATCATGGCAATGAGCATGTTGAGCAGAACCACCACCATGGTAACATTGTAGATCCCGTACAGCACATAGCCAATGTTCTCGATAAATTTATGATCGTATTTTAGCACCACAGAAGACACTTCAGACAGCCCGAATATGGACCAAAAGAGAGTTTTAAAACTCTCCTCAACCCTGTGAACACACACAAGAGGGAAGAGAGTGTTTAAAGTCAACATGAAGTGTCCGTAATCCATTTTACATTTTTGTTTCAGTAACTGTATGTCCTTCAAACTTGATTGTAATTGCATTGATCATTTTTTTCCTATACTGTAACGTTACATAAACAGTTATGATTAGGCTTAGAGGTAGGAATCGTATTAGCGACTATAAACATATTTTTAATGCTAAATTGTTACTAAAATTGTTATTTTTGTGCATATTTCGATCAATTGCATTTTATATCCTTTTAATATTCACAATAAAATGGGTAGGTTTAGGTTTGGGGTAGGTCAAGATGTCTAAAAATCGGAATTGCTTACTGATAAAATTATTTATAATAAAATTATTATAAAAAATTCATTAATATGATCATCTTAATGATATAAAAGATACGTAAATATTTTTAGTTTTTTAAGCTAAAAATACGTAGCGATTTGTACGTTTTAAACACTGAAATACATATAAATCGAATGCTTTAGCATCAATAAAAACGTACAAAATGTATGTTTTGTGCTTGTAAATGTTACGTATTAATACCTATGTAAACAATAAGACCAGGATGCACACACACACATACAAGCTGACTTGTAGGACTTGTTTGATCACCTCTGACCTGCTGTGAAACAAACCTCATCCCGCTGGAGGCACTCTAGTGTGAAATGACCTCCAGTATACTTGACAACCTCACATTTGATGATGGGAAACCAAGAGTTCATTTCACAGGACTGACACATTCACTACAGATGCTCTGCCTGACAGAACACAGAGCCTTACTTTGAGTTGAACAGCCGCATGTGGTATATTTATGACCATCTTGCACAAAAGTCGCATTTATTGTGGTAAAATGAGAAACAAAAAAAGTCCACATAAAACAAGGCAAATAAAAAAATCTAATAATAAAAAAAATTAATCACTTAAATTGTCTATAATTGTGTTATTTTGAGTTTAAAACTATTTCAGAATCATTTTGGTAGAATTAATTGCTAATTAAACAAAAAAATGTAACTAAATTGATGCAAAAAAAAAATCTTTTAAAAAAGAAAAATCATTTTAAGATATCCAAATAATTTTTGTAAAACGAATTGCTTTGAAGTATTTAAGAATATGTGTTAAGTTGGACATGATGGTCATTGCAACACTGACTAGTCAGTTTTATTAAAAATAATTTTAAGATGTTAAAATTAATTTCTATAAATAATTGGAAAGTTAATAGTAAAACTGTCATCTAGTCATTGCAAAAGCTGACTAATCAGTTTCTGAGGTTCACTAGTTAATTTATCTGGCCTGTTTTTGCATTTTTGTTTTATCTGTAATTGTTGACTTTAGCACAAGAATGTGTAAACATTAACTAATCCATATATACCTGGTTAACTCAACTAGTGCCTTTGAAAATATGTATACTTATACACATCCATAATTATACATATGTTTTATATTTTCCTCAGTATACATTGCAGCACATGCATGTCACTCACGTGGTGAAGGCGGGGTTAACCTTTGCCCCCAGGTAGTAAGAGTAAAGGATGAACATGCCAATCATGAATGCGAGGAAGACCATGATGAAGAGGACCATGAACTTGAAGATGTCCTTCACAGTTCGTCCCAGAGAGATCTGCAGCGGCCCGAAGCTCTCGTTGGCCGGGAGGATGTAGGCGATACGAGAGAAGCTCAGGACCACAGCGATGGCGTACAGACCCTCAGAGATCAGCTGAGGATCCGATGGAACCCACTTGTCTCTCGCTAAAAATACAGGAAATTTAGGTTTAATCGATTTACATTTATTTTGTTTCAAGTAACAAAAATGGTACAAATTACTATAGTGTGCACACCCATCAGCAAATCCTTGCATGTAAAAAAATAATTACATTTAATCATGTTTTTATTTATAATATAAAACTACCAATATTCATGTAGAACATAATGTTAAATGCTTGTGTGTGTGTGTGTGTTCATACAGATTTGCTTCGAAACAGAATAGTGCTCAGATTCTCTCTCACCGTATGTGAAATATCTGATGTCTGGTGGCAGCGTGACCATTGAGAGGTCTGGAGCGTGGATCTTCTCATCCACATACTCCTGGGCTTTCATTGCTTGTAGGAAGGCGAAAAAGCGGGCTGTGAATGAAGCGATGAAGATGGAGAGCATGCCGAAATCCAGAAGGTTCCACAGCTGCATGATATATTCCCTCGGACCCTCCGTCCAGAGCTCCTTACACTCTGACCACATCATTCCTGCAGAAAACAGAGGCATACTGATGGTCAACACAGCAGTAGCTTATACAAGCATTCTATGCAGTGTAGCTGAAAACAGAAATAAGCTTTTTTGTGCGAGTTGAATGAACTGAACAAGGCCTGTTTTGCAGTGTAGTTATCATTTCTTGTGGTAAAATCAAACTCAAGCAATTCAAGCTTCTACATTGTGCCAGAAAGTACCTAAACATTCATCCTTCATTCTTTCGTTCTGACGGAAAACAGATTGATGGAAATGTGCTAGAATGAACGTGTAAAAACAATGAAAGGCAATTCTGATGTATTTGTGTAGATATATGAAAAATAGATGAGAATAGTGAGGCAAATCTCACAAAATCATATCCAGGTCACAAATTCAGGTAAATAAATTTTGGCATAAGAAAATTATATTGAAAGTTGATGGACAATTAAGCACATTTCCACCCCAAAACTCATATAACCATTATGCATATGGACAGTTTATTATAGAGGGTTTTTTTTTTCTTTGGCCCATGAAACTAATGTGTGAATTGTCATGATAAAATGTATTAAATGTTTTGTTTTGTAATCAAATGATACACATTTGTAATAAATTGTTATTGAATATTGATAAAATGAACTTTGCAATTTATTTATTTACTAAAAAAAATGTTACTTAAAATAAAAAAATAAAAAATAAATATTAAATTTTAACACAAAAACCTCATATTCAAAAATCGAAAAATTTGCTTCATTTTCTTTGAACAACATATATTTTATATATATATTATATATAATAATAATAATTCCTTATTTCTTACATATTTTAAAAGGTAAAAGTTGGGCATGGATTTGTAACATTTACCCAGTTGATCAGATAAGAAAATCTGATAAGAAAGAGCTGACAAAACAGCACAACTATTGTGGACTGAGGTCATATTGAGATACTGAGACATCAGAAGGAGAGGAAGAGATCAAAAGAGAGAGAGAACTAATCAGACAATCAAAGAGCCTGAGGAGAACACAGCCTGATAGGAGAATTATGATGGAGCCTCAGCGAATTACATTGCATTATATTTTTAATTTTAAATCGAAGCCAGAAGAATGCCAAAGGAAATCCAATTAATGAAAAACTTCACACAATTCACTCTCACACTAAAAGCATGCTAGATGGAAAGGGGATTTTTATCTACAAAACTACCAAAAAAAAAAAAATGTCTAAATGCCTTATTTCAGCAGAAGCCATTTGATTGAGCGAGAACAGTGACAGGAGGTTGTGTTGAGGGACCAGTCAGAGGTTTGGGTTCAGAGGAGGCATGTTGAGCCCTCAACCATCACCACAATATAATGGACCTTCCCACACACACTTCCACAATGTTACACTTGTATGACCACTATAATCACATTCTGAAAAAAAAAACTGTTTGAATGAACATTCTGAACACACTATGAACAAATATTCTAAAAACAACTTTGAACGAACATTCCGAACACACTGTCAGTAAATGTTTTAAAGACTCACTATAAACAATCTGAACATCCAATCTGAACTCACACTTGAAATGAACATTCTGAACACACCATGAATGAACATTCTAAACACACTATGGGAAACATTCTAAAATCACACTTTAAATGAACATCTGAACACACACTTTGAACAAACATTCCAAACACATTCTAAACACACTATATCTTAAATTAAAAAATCCAATTATCCATAAGCTTAGTTGAAGGCTCAAGGTTTGTAGTGTGTGCTTGGTTTAAAAAAAGGTCAACCTATTACTGGACTTCGTGCATGGTCACTTCTAAGCACAACAAGGATGGCTTTTACACTATTAACATGTCAAAGGTGTCATCACCAACTGAAAGACCGTCACTCTGTCACTATTCCAGTGGAAGACAAGAAACACTTTTAGATTTTTGCACCATGCAAGCAAAACAAGCAAAAGTCACATGGTGTCATGAATTATAAAAAAACACACTGCAGCAACAGCACATTATATTTGGACTTAATGTTAAACTCAATTTCAAAATAAGAAGATGAAAACAATCCAAAAAAACTCTTAAAATTAAATATAACAGATGCAAACATCACATGGCATGCAACACGTATTAGTTTCCCTTATCCCTTATCGTGTCCTGGATGAAATGGCGAATCATTTTCTTACATCAAATGCAATGAGGTGCACTCAGTGTGGGTGAACTCTCTGAACCACAAACGGAAGAGGAAAATGTTCTAAACCCAATCCAATCTGCAGTTCGTCCTCTCAATGATGCATTGCCCGTGAAAAGCCTTGCATTACTAAATCCTTTCACAATGTGACAGTGATAAATGAACATTCCTAGTTTTAAATGACTCTAAAATAATATGCTGAACAGTGTATGTTTGCTTGTTTTGAGTTTCTTAAAGTGAGTCTGGAACCTTGAAACGTCCACAAAGATAAGCTCAGGTATCAGGTACCCAGTTCAGGTCACGCTGTTTCAAAGAAAGAACTAACTAACTAACACTGATAATAAGATAATTTCTTAAGGATCAAATCAGCATATTAGAA